>NC_133171.1:8179642-8486071 GCF_040802235.1 Manis javanica
ATATATAAACATATGTTTTTTTTCAAATAATTGCACTTCATCAGTCCTGTAAATGAAGTAAATATGATTATTTTCACCCTGTGGATAAAGAACCTAAAAAGGCTTGGGAAGCCATGCATCATGGCAAATCAAGGTTGGGGTAGGAATCGGTAGTGAAATCAATCCCTAGTTCGCTGTACACTCTTTAAATAGAGTTTTAAGAATGCTGAATTAAAACCAACTTCAAGACTCTTCAAAGAGCTTCAGTATAATAATAAAAATATGTACAAATTTATAATAGGATTGTGGGAGGAAATGGAGTTTGTGCAAGATTCATCAGCAATCAAAACTCACAAAATTCCAGGTGTAAAGTCATCATTTACAAACATCCTTCCAATGTTATTATAAACTTAATAGTCAACCAACACGACCACCCATTCATTCATCTCTTCTACCATCCAGCCCTCCTCCCACCAGACAACCAGCCCTCCCACTGTCTATCCATCCTTTATTCCAGCCATCCACTCATTCATTCATTAGTGGGTGTAAACACGAATTCAGCAAATATTACTGAACATTAGGCATCAAACAGAGCCTAGAGATTCAAGGATGACAAATCCATGGTCCCTACCCGGTTAGAGTATACAAGTCAAAGGGAACCAGATATATAATCAGATGAGGCACATGGGCATGGGTATGTTAATAAAGGTATGCCCAGAGTACCATGGAATAAAGAGAAAAAAATTCCTTAAAAAAGCCTCCCCAATATCTCCAAAAATAATGGAGATAAGATTTAAGTTGAATCTTGACCAAAAAAGTAAGAGGTAAGTTGGAGATCATTTGACAGAGAAGAACTCATGTAACAGCCCAGTGAAGAGAAAGAACATGGCCCTTCTGGGGAACTGCAATTAGCATGGCATGGTGAGATGGGGTTTCTATATTCATGAGAGCAACTCATGAGATCGTTCATGAGAAGGTATTTACAAGGATTGTAGCCACAGAAATACAGGTATGGATCAGAGTTGAAGCACTTCCAGGAATCAGATGTTATTCTTTCTGGGCTGTGTCGTGGCTGCTAATAAAAAAACTGGATACAGAATTTAAAACCATGGGTGGGTCAAGGAAGAACAAGGCCAAGAGAGTATGGGGTGGAATGCCTACCTCAGGTCAGTGAGCTGGTATAAGATTGGGGGTGTGGCTACATTTGGGTTCAAGGATAGGAAACGTGGTATACTAGGGCCCAAGTGGATAAAGGGGGAGGGATAGCATGTCAAGGGGAACTGTCCACTTCAGAAACTGATACAAGTGTGACAGACAAGTTCCTAGAAGCTAAAGTTTGAGCAGCCAAATAATTACCATGGACATGGACTGTTAAAGACCCAGGACCTTGCTCCTAGTGACAGTCTCACTTCCGTCTTCAAGGCAAAGCTCTCCAACTCAATACCCAAGAGAGCCAACTGCTTCTAGAGACACTCCTTCCCACCTTGGGACAGGTTTTTCCTTCTGTTCTCAGTACCTCAGCTCACTGAGACTCCATGTTACCTTCATAAATCTCTATAGAAGAACAAAAAAACAGCATCTTGTGTGTGTGTGTGAAATCACTGTATAAAAACAAACACATGAATAAATGAGAAGAAAAATAGCACCTCCAATGCTGCAGGAGAAGTGATGAGGAAATTGTGCTCACCTCACTTGCCAGGAGTTACGCTGAACATTTTCTGGCTCCAAAGACAATGGACATTTTTTAAAGATACTTGGGAAGCTTGATTCTGATACAATTTATGAATTCCCATTAATTTTCACACTAGCCACTGTTCTAGAACTTAAATAATCATCTAAGCATGTTTCAGCAACCCTGAAAATAATTCAAACATAAGGGGTCCTTATGAGTATTTCCTATTAGTAAAGCAAGTGCCTATAACACAAAGAGGGCTTGTTCCTCTTCTTTCTTGTTTGAGAAAGTTTTGACAGTGGGAAAGTATATCATGAAAAAAGTTATAATCAGATTTAGAATTTGTTATCTTAAGGTGGTAGATTATAAATAACCATAAAATCATTGTCATTCCTCCCACTGAGAAGTGGGGTCCACCTTCCCTTCCCTCCCCTTGCAGGCTCTATAGCTGCTTCCACCAAGAGAATGTGGTAGATATAGCACTGCCAGTTCTCAGAGCCAGACCTTGGGAGACCGGTGGCTTTTACTTCTTGTCGCTTGACATCCTCTCTGTGGAAGTCCTGAGCTTCCATGTAGGAGTTCAGCTACTTTTGATACTACCACACTGGAGAAGCTACCTGTGAATGCTCTGGTCAACCATGCTAGTTGAGCTCACCCTTGTAGCCACCTCCTCCAAGGCCCCATAAATGACAGTGAAGCCATCTTGGGCACTCCAGACCGACCCATCCACCAGTGAGTACCACTAGGTGACTTCACTCAATGCTACATTAGAGCAGAATCACTCTGCCAAGCCTTGCCTAAATTCCTGACCCACCAAATCATGAGATGTGATAAAATGGTCGTCTAGATTTGAGGATGTGTGTAATGCAGTAGGATATAACCAGAGGACTTAGCCCAACAATCTCAGAAAGGAGAGCAATTTACTGATTAAGGCTCTTCTTGCTTTAAAGAAATGCTCAGTGTTTTTCAATTTCATCTTTTCTTTCTGGAAAACATATGGAGATATATAATTCATTACCACTCAACTTCTTCCGTATATTTAAATAGTTCTAATGTATTCCCAAGTCTGATAATTTAATTATCACCAATTCCTTTAACTCTGCCTTTAAAGGTATGGTTTTCTGGGTACTTTATCAGATTTAACTCCATCAAGATTTGGTTAGATGATATTAGGGATAACCTGAAGATGAGAAATACGGCACAGTGATGATGACATTGTTCTCTCACAAAGACTTAGGAAATAGGGCCATTCCACTGACAACCTCAAGGAAATGTCAGATCCTCTACCATCCCAAAGAACCCAGCTTCCCCATGAGCTGAAGAACTAAGGAACAGTCAAACAGTCTGTCATGAATCTACATGCCATTTTTTTTTCTTGAACATTCAAAAAAATGCCGTGAGTTGCATATAGGTCTACAAAGATTTAGCTCTAACCCTGTGAAATAAAACATAATAAAGTGAGGTATTCTTATGTGAGTTATACCCAAACCCAAAATTTGTGTCCACTGTTACTAGTAGGCTGAACATTGGCCTGAAACCTAGATTTTCTGGTTAAAGATGAGCCAGAAACCAGCCAACTGGTGGCAGTGACCTTAGGACAGTCTTGCTCTCCAGAAATGTGTCCTCAGCGCTCACCAGAAGTCGTAATGAGTAGACATCCCCCTGCCCAGCCTCTCAGCCACTGGGCCTTTATGCCATAGCTGGGCTGCACAATTTGGGGCAGCGTCTCTCATGAAAATGCCATGCCAAACCCACAGACAGCCCAGAGCAGGTGACTCCCTGATGTCCCGGACAGAATGCACTGCAGTTAGTCCCTCTGTTGCACCCCACTGTTCCTTCCTGTGCTCATCAGCACTACACAGCTCTCGAAAAGCAGCGAAGCATCTGATCTGCCATTCTACACCTTTTCCTCAGAAGAGTGATCCCTAAACTTAAGAGAACACACCCTTATATGGTGAGCCATGGCATTTAATATGGGTTTTGAATATTTTCCTACCATAATGACATCTCTATTTTCCTTCTTTTAATATTTTTCCATTTTCTTATCCTTTACTGTTTCTGGGGCTAGTCTCTTATGGCTAATATTGCCCATATTTCAGATTTGGACATTTATATCTTCCAGGGATTTTGAGATACCAAGTTAACACCTCCACCAAGTATTTCCCTAACCACTCTTGTCCAGGCTGAACAGCCCGTGTTATTGGGCTGCTGTTGCCAAACTTGCTTTTTTGCACATTGCTTTTATTATAGACACAAGGCTGAGCACATGAGTATTATTCTTTGTTCTTGGCTATAACCATGAATTCAAAAAATATGACTCTAATAAAGGAATCTCCATTTTATGCTGATCAGTAAAGGAAAGCTAGGTATCTTCAATAATATCCCAATTAGCTTTATCAAATAAATAATGCTAAAAACCCATACAGATCAACAAAATCTGCTTACTGACATAAAATTGAAAAGTGGGTATAATACAATAAAACCCCTGTCTATGATGAAAAACAATAGGCTTCAGTGATATCATTACTAGTACTGTTAAGCATAAAATTAAGTACATTATCCAGGAAACTTAAGCAGAAAAAAAAAGTCTGAGCTCACCTAAATAACCTAAATATTGAAAACGTAATATAAAAGTGTTCTACTTCCATAATTTCTTTTCTTTAATCTTGGTTATCTTCTAAAAAATCTAATTTAAGGACAGCCATGGCATCTACTGTATATTCTAGATAATGATTAACATTTTGTTCTAATAGTGTTCAATACACATAGAATAATAACACATAATGAAGTACTGGTTGTATATTGCTTTTCAAGAATTAATACATTAGATAATAAGGTATCCAAAAGGTTGCCTTCACTGTTATTATTTTCTTTTATAGTATTATTACTAAAAAAGATGCTCTTAAAATCCCATGGCACAGTTGGTCATGTGCTGAACTGAGAAGCAGGAAAGAGACCTGCTGAAATAGATTATAGATTGGTCTTGAGTACTACTGATAACAGTTAAATCGGTGCAAAACTTTTGGAAAACTAGCAGTATCTACGAAATCTGAGTATGTGCTGTGACCCAGTAATTCCACCCCTAGGTATATTTCCAACAGAAATATGTACACGTCCACCAAAGATAGGAGTGTTTAAGAATGTTCATAGCATTCATATAACCCCCAAAATTTCAGGAATCCAGGCATGCCTTAGCTCAATGCTGTGGCTTGAGATTTCTCACAGGACTGCAGTCAAGTTTAGCTGGGCTCTGGTCCATCCGAAGACTCAGTGGGAGGCTCTGCTTTCAAGCTCATTCATGAGTTCTTCACCAGCTGGTAGACTGAGGGCCACCATTCCTTGCTGGCTATTGGCTGGAGGTTTTTCTCAGTTCTTCTCACATTGGCCTTTCCATGGGGCATCTCACAACTTGACATCTGACTTCCACCACAATGCAATGAGAAAGCAGAAGATCAAGGACAGAAGCCAAAATCTTTCTGTGACCCAACTTCTGAAGTGACATCCCACTGTTTTTGTCATATTCTATTAAAAGTGAGTCACTGGTTACACAAGACATGAATATTAGGAGTCAAGGATCATTAGGAGATATCTTAGCTTTACCTCCACAAAATTTCTGTAAAAAATATTATTTTAAGAAATGCCAAGATGGAGCCACAGGGTCCAGCTACACAAGATGTTTTGATTTCATGTGTCCTTCCTCTTTGGCCTGAGAAGCTGTCTATGGGTACTCACTGAATTAGGGCTTTTTCCTCCTTAACGGAAGACTTCAAGCCTCAGGAATTACATCTTGACCAACCACCGTCTGACCAGACCCAAATGAGCCTCTTTGAGCTTCTAGTCTACTTCTCTGGCTACGAAGGCAATGTCTGGATGCCAGGGAGCGAGGAGTTGCTGTCTTCACTTCAGCATCAAATTACAGACACAGCTTAGGAAAGAAACTGGAAAGTCAACAGTCTTCACCATTATTATTTGGGCCATCTCAGTTGGGGTCTACCTCATTATATATAAAAATTAGCTAATACACTAGAGGTTGTACAGCACACCATATGTTAACATACAGGAAAATAACACCCTTTGAACTTAAAGTTGATTATCTTTTTCCATCTCTGTTGTGGCTTGGCATGGCTTCCTTGACAATTTCTACCAAATGTTGAAAGAAGTTATAGTAGCTGACTGACCCATCATGATGAATTCCTTTGCCAGAAATAATTAACAGTTTCAAATAATTAAAAATAGATCCCATTTAGGCAAGCATCCACTTTTTAATTTATAAAAGGAGCTCTGTGGTTCTGTGCATACATCACTATGTGCCTGGTGCAGAATAGTCTGTCAATAAGCATTGTTGATTGAATGGATGATCCTACTGGTCGCTTGATGGAGCAGGAAGGAGTCTTACTCTCCTTGGTTCAGGCTGCCGCTGTCAGTTACTCCCATTCAAGCATTTTCCATGCCACTAAAATTCCAAAGCAATTTGTCTCCAGGCAATTTGTTTCCTTTTTTCCCATTCCATTTTCTAAAGTTGATGTTGGCATTAAATCCCAAATTCTATCAGAGGGAACAGGGACCAAGATGGGATGAGAATCTGAGCTCCACCATTAAACACAGCTCATTTGAACACAGCACATTGTCTATCTGCTCCTCCCTTGAAATGAAACATCCTGAAGCATTCTAACCTAAATTATCCCAACCAAGTTTTCTCAGAATCCTAGCTCTCATTTTCTCATGCACAAGCACCCTCAAGACAATAATCAGAGAGTCAGAAATAACCTTTTTCTCTCCTCATACTACTGCCAATGTGATTTTAAGCAACTCTTCAGGAAACATCAATCACTGTAGAACTGCTGCTGTTGTGAAATTGGGGTTCAGTCAGGATGAGGCTGGGTTAGAGAATTTAGAATGAAGATAACAGAAAGGACATAAGTTGAGCTCTCATTTTTCTATCTCAAAACTAGATGCCATGTACTGACTTACAAACACAATTTCCCACCAAAGACCAAGCTACCACTCAAGATAGTGAACCCCAATGAGGACATGCCCACACAGAGGCTGGGTGCACAGCCCACCTGATGGGAATGGTTTCATGGGGTTCTAAACTAAACAAGAGAATGGATAAGATGACTTAGAATGTTACTTCCAGGTTAAGAATCTGTTATTATAAGACTTTGCATTTAATATAACAACTCATATTTCCTCATCAACATCTGAGTTGAAACATTCACTAAGTCATCAGTCTTTCCTGTGATTAAGATAGCTATTATGGATGGTGTTGGCAGTGTGGGCCCATAAATAAGAATTTGGTACCTTACCCTTAACCCATAACTTGAGCCTTATCAGTATGCCCTTCTAGCCAACTTAGATAAAGACTTGGACTGACAGTAATGACAGATGATAGAAGTATCAAAGAGAGAGAGAGAGAGAGAGAGAGAGAGAGATTTCCCAATTTATTAGCTGGACTCCCAGGCTTTTCCCACAGTACCTGAGACTCAATTTTTAATGATAATTGCCTTCCAATTAACAGCCATGGGATATTAGTAAAAGCATATAAAATAAAGGTCTGAAAGCAAAGAGATGTTAAGGATAATAATCCAGGCTCCAAAAATGATTCTTAATTATATCAGTAGGTTAAAGGAGGTAGAATTTTCAAGAAACACCACATATGTATGGATGTATAAATGCATTGGAAAACCTGTGATACTCTGTGTTCATAAAACCATTCCTACCTAACCACTATCCAGAACATGGATGAGCTTTGAGATAGCTAGGAATGAGAAGACAGGTCTAGAAGGCAATCTGTCAGGAGCAAGACAGCTAAACGATGTACAATGAGGTGGAGGCTCATCCTCTATCAAAATGAACTGGGAGGGGGTCTCCTTCTTTAACATGGGAAGTGTTAGAGACCCCCAAATAAGAAGGGTGAGCTAAAGTGGTAGGCCAGAGTGAATACAATGAAGGACGTGGGCCCAACAGTAGACAGAGCATTTGAATAAGTGAGGTACCAAATCATCACCTACTTCACAGCTCCACATGCACTAATATTATTCCACTTCACCCATCTACCCTCCACCCACCAAATCAGCCAATTTGCTGGTCTTTGGTTTTGGACTTTTTCGTAACTATATTTCTCTTACTTCATCCACCTGGGGGTGGTAAAGAGTCTTCCGTAGTGCGCAGGGCTAGGTTGGGCTGCTGCTCTGAAGGTTCAGCCCCCACAGTCTATAACCCCACTAAAGGTCATAGAAAAGTGGGACTGACTGTTCTATAAAGAATAAGGCATTAAAGACTGGTTATATAATTGACCCTTTCTGTGTCCTTCATCTTACCAGAACACAGGAAACCAGGCCTGGACAGAGTGATGTTCAAACTCCATTCTGTGGCTGTCCAGAGCAATCTGAATTAAAAGAAATGATGCTAAGGAAAAAAAGAAATTTTTTCTGTCTCAAAAGATCAGTGTTGACACATCTCCTGATAGTAAATGCATTGGCATTAAGTCCTAAGTAAGTGTGGGACGGACTGAGAGGACTGGTAACTGACATCATGGCTTGAGACAGCCTCTTTTCAGCCTCCATCCCGGATTCACACTCACTCTCCCCTGCCTTCTCCTGGCCCTCAGTGAGCGCTGGCAGCATCTTTGCCTTCCTGCACATCCCCTCTCTACTTTGGCTCATTTGCATGTGCATGTGAAAAACACTAGATTTTGGAATTCTAAGAAAAGATGATGAAAGTAGATGCATGGCCTCACTGTGCCTTATCCTTAAATGAATCGAAATTAAAATGTGGGCAGTGCTGAGCACAAAATCAATTATCTACTATAGAGTTTCCCAAAAGCTTCTAGATCTGGATATTAAGGAAGCTTAAGATAAAGACAATAGCCTTTCTCTGTAAATGCAGTCACTCTCAGCAAGACCTAATTTCATTGACTTTTATGATAATTTCCCTTTCATTCTATTATCTAACTCTGTCTCTTCTATATGAAAAGACAGGAAAGACATGAAGAAAATGAGTGAAAAGCTATTTCAAAGGTAAATGATAAAAATGTTTTCTGATGATCTCTTGATGGCCTAGGTAGTCTATTCTATAAACCAACGATGTGATTTCATTCCATCTTAGTTGTTGTAATGCAATATCACTTTCTTCTTAAAAGGCTAATTCGTTATCCACTGTTTGGTAAGTATTCACCTCAAGAAAAAGTCACTACACACTAAAGCTTACAAGCACAAATTTATATTTTCTGATTTACAAAACAAATTACCTTTCTCATTGAATCACCTATGCCATGTTTAATTAATCATTTTATAAGGCCATCCAGGTAACTTTAGCTAATTCATGTAATTTGTCTAACTTCAGTGTTTTCCACATCATCTGTATAATGCTCTCCATATAGTAAGTTCTATGTCAGTTGAATTTAGTTTCATCTTCATTTATTAGACAGGTTCAGAACCCATATAGAAAAGACTGCTTAAATTATCCACCTTTATGCCAAATGAAAAACACACCTTTTTAGTTTTATTTCTCTGTATTCTTCCATTTAAGGTCATATTCTCTTGGTGTCACAAAATGACAAGGCCAAGAAACATAATACGAAAGTTGAAGACAGTACAAGGTTTCAACAATGAGCCTAGAAGACCCCACTGCAGCTCCCGCCCAGGCAGATAACCCAGGAGTCTAACAACGTTTCTATTCTAGCGCCCCACACAGGCAGGCACCTTCCAAAGACCTGAGGGGTCCTGGCATTGTTTTCACATGGTCATAAATATTTGCAAAATTTCAAAAGGAAGATATTTTAGCCACAATCGATTACATTAACAGTTTCCCCGTATCCCACTTCCCTTTGTGTCAGGTGACATGAAACTATTCACAGGCATTTTGGGGATCCAAACAAGGTAAGGATGAATTAAGAACAGATTCACTTTACACTTAGTTGGATACACTTACATGCTTCATTAATCCTCTTGTAGATAGTGAAGTTATTGAGAGTTGCCTCAGAATAAGAATGACATCCAGGAATACTGCCATCTCTCAATCAGAAAGGTTCAGGAAACAGAAACCTACCATGGTATGAATTTAACAGAGGGGACTCCTCACTAGAAGTGTGTGGGAGCAACAAGGTTTAAAATGTAGAGAACTGGAAGCTCGTTTGTGTAAAGTTGTAAACTAAGGATTCAGTGCTTGTCAGTACCAAGTAAAAATGAAAGAACTCTTGTTAGGTGTAAACTAAATAATACAGCATATATAATTTTAAACACATCTTGTGTCTGCTTTCATGGGATATATTCAATGATATAAAATAAAAAATTTTAAGTGTTTAGTTTACAATGCACAATTACATGAGCATGTGGACTCGCATATTTCATGCACCCCAAAGTACCTGACCACATCTTAGCAGATTTGATACACTTAATCCCAACAGAGTCTGGTTGTTTTAGATGAAATATCATGAAAATTCGCCCTGATACAATGAAAAAGGCTAAAGAAATGTGTTCCTTATTTCTACAAACTACTACACAATTATACAACTAGTTATTACACAGCATTAATTTTAAAATGCATTCTAATTGCTCTTGTTCATGTCTTGCTACCAGACAAATCTGAGATATTTTCAGAAATCTTGATCATACTAAAATTCAAATGTGACCAAAAGAAAGAATCCTAGTAGGAGCCAAAATGTAAACTAAAAGAAAGAAGACTTGTAAAAGTCTCAAAATGTAAAAACTTCCTTCCCGCATTTTTTTCTGCCTTGCTTCTTCATACTACCTTTACTTCTGGAACAATTCAAGCAAAATACCATTAAGTGGGGCCTAGTGGTGTGGTTGGGAGACAACATTCCAGCATGAGTTGTTGAAGCCCAGGCAGACTGGAGAGGGCACCCATCTAGGTGATGCTTGGCAGCATGACATGGGCTGTCAGAGCCTGAACAGGATGAGGAAAGGGCTCCCGTGGGGCGCAGTAACAGCAGCAGCCTAGGAAAGGGTATCGGAGCCAAGTAGAATGAAGAGGGGTCTTGATAGCGGAGTGGTATCCACCCAGCACGGACTGTTAGAGCCAGAACAAGGTGAAGAGGGTATCCATGCAACCGGAGGGTGGTAATATCAGCAGTTTGGCGCAGGCCAGGGGAACCCGTCCTAGGTGGGAGGGTGGCTTGATGCAAGTTGTCAAAGCCCCAAGTCAAGTACGAAAGTCATCTTCATTGGAGAAAGTGGTAGTAGTACCTTAAACTAGGTGAGGAGAGTGTCTTTGTGTTGCAGGAAAAGGATAGATGGGGCCAGTATTGATGACAGGAGACTGGTAAGTAAATATATTGCAGATAGTTACAAATATGAAAAGGAAAAAATTTTAAATGACCCACATAGTGTGGAATTAGAATTCGAAGTACTGGTGTGAACTCACAGTTTTCCAGATAGATAGATACGAACACACATAGATACATAGATAGATATAAAACTAAATATAAATATGTGTATTATGTATTTATATACCTATTTATATTCATTCAATTCATTGCTATCAACATCTAATAGCAATAAGCACACTTCACACTCACATTGTAGTTTCTAAATACCATTCCCACAGAAAGGAACCAAAATTCCTTGGATAAATGGCTAATTCCTGGAAAATACAAGATGAGCCTATATTAGCCCATGGCAAAAAATTAGAAAATGCTCAAAGAATGGTGGGGATATGTAAATAGGACACAAAATACGGCTTGAGGAGAGAAGCACTGTGTGAAGCTGGCACAACTTCAGCACTGAAATACATAATAGTACAAGATTACCACCCGTTAAGTAAACAATGAGTCCTTAGTAATACAAATAAATAAACAGATAGATAGAAGTGGTTACCATATACTAACTAATGAACATAGAAAAAATAGTCGAATTAGAAATAACCATTTAGCAACCATTATAGTTAAATTAGTCAAGAAACATCAATGGATACTAAAATTAGAGGGTGAAAGTTTGACAACAAGTAGGATATGTAGTTTCCAAAAATTGCTGCACAAATCTATAAATTACAAAAAGAAAAAGGTAACTTAACTTTGGAGAAACCTGGCAGACATCACCTTAATCAAGTGATTGATGCTAACATCACAAAAAATACGACAAATCAAAACCATGTGCTATTGAATAAAATACAGTGAGGTAAAAACAGCATCACTCCTGTGATCGATCCCCTTGCCGTAGAAGTGCATCCTGAATATAACCACGAAAGAATAGCAGAAAAATCTAAAGGAACACCGTACAAGGGAATTGATTTGTAATCATCAAAAGTGTCGAGATCATAAAGGCAGAGAAATTGAGGAATTGCTCCAGATTGCAGAACTCTACAGACATGATCCTTCTGCTATAAAGGACATTATTGGACCATTGTTTGACTCTGAACGGGATCTGAGAGCTAGATGATAATGATATATCAATATTAACTTTCTACCATTGATGGCTCTGTTGTAGGCATGTAGATGAATGCCTTTGTTAGAAGGAAATGTACTCTAAAATGTTCATTCAGGTAGTGATGTCTCATGTGAGCAATTTGTACTGAAATGGTTATTGAGCGAAAGTTTTTGCATTGTACTTTCAAGTGTTCTTTTTAAGTTTGAAATTATGTCAAAGTACAAAGAAATATCAAAAGCCCTCTTGTTATTACAATTTTAAAAATCTAGGATAGTCATATCAGGAAATAAAGAAAAATTATCACAATAATCAAGAGAACATAGATATTAAAAATGACAACAAAAGAAATAAAGAATATTATAACAACTAGAATATACTCCAACCAGGAAACAAAAATTTTTAAATAAATATAAATAAAATTCAGATAAATATAAATATAATTATATTTGTGTAAATATATATAGATAAATATAAATATAAATACAGTCAACATGGCATGTATGAAAGTCAGTGACATCTTCATTTGATGAAGTTTTTTTTCAATTTGCACTGTGATCTTTGTAAATAGCATCTTATAATAAGAAATAATTTCATTTGACATTCTTTAGTAAGACAGTTTGATTTTTAAACTCATGCATCCCAAAAATGTTTACAGAGGACCAATCAGAATAAACAATGAATTTTAGAAGGTTTCTTTTAAAAAGGCATTTTAGTAATAGAAGTTAAATTTTCAAACTACTATGAGATCTGAGGTTACATACTACAAAATTTTAAATTTTGTTATTGTTTTCTCATTGTACTATATACACTTAGTTGATGAACTGCTTTTAGCAAGACAAACATTACTTAGACCAGATGGATTTTCAGACTAGATGAATATATTAAATTCTCTTAAATGTCATAAATATTCCACAAAGTAAAACAAAGATTTGTTTGCTTGAATTAATTCAAATAAAACTAAAATGTATAGAACCAGTATATCAAAGAACAGAAAGAACATTATTTTGAGGTACTGTAAGAGTAGTAGAAGTTTCATTTTTATTTTTACATGAAAGTGGTTTGTTGTTACACACGTCCTGCTAAAAATAGCATTCTTCAAATAATAGCAACACTATTGGAACTGTCAAGTTAATTGCTAAATTGTATCCACTTTTCATGACCACTTAAAAAGATGCAAATAAGAAAAAAAATGAAGTGGTGAACTTATCCAGAATATTTCACAAGGAATTAATTGAAATAATAGGGAAATGTGTATAAATTTAAATTATAAATAAAAACTATCCTGTTATTACACAGTCTACAATATATGTGACAAATGTTGATTATCTGGAGATTGTTCTACATGCATATTCTAGCACAATAAGCCATGAATGATCTTTACTATTTTTGCTAACTGAAAAATGTCTCTCTGTGAATTTATTAAATAAACTGAAACAAGATCTTGAAGATTGTAATTTGCCACTGGACATTTGTGAGATGTCAACAATGAAACTATTGTTAATGGTGAAAACGAAAGACTCCAAGTTATTTTTTTAAACATTATTAGTAAGGGATTTCAACTTTTGATCATGATGGAACAGTGGTACCAGACTAGGTCTTCATCTGACAAATTTAGGAAACAAGCATTTCAAAATTGAACATCAGCCAGTATATAACCATGATCCCTTAAGAGAAGGGAAACAACAAAATGAGCTCAATGAGCTTCATTATCTCTCCAGTTTTCTTCCTGGAAGTCCTTTTCAGGTTTCAGTGCAGGAAGTGTGAGTCCAAATAAAATACAACAGTCCTGCTGAGGTGGGGATAAGGTTATTGGAATGAAGGCTACTGAAGTGTCAAAATTTTATAGCACAAGGTATCTATTACAGAGACCTACAAGGAGAAGTGGCTCCAAAAATCAGCATACAGGTCCTCCTGAATCCTTACCTAATGAATAAGCTAAAGAACACTACTACACCTGTAAATGAATCTCCCAGAGCTCTCCCAGGGCTAAAAGACAGCTGAAAACCAACAGCCTTCAGTAGAGATCCCAGAAATGCTAGTCTAACCCTAAAATAAAGACCACTCCAACACACTGTAATGAAACTTAAAAACTAGGCTTTAAAGGATCAAGTTGATGCTGAAGTAAATTAACTCCTTTAAGAACAAATATTAATACACTACTAACTTAGACAACAAAATACAGACACTCAAAAATACAATATCCATAAAAAGGTATCAGTCAGTGAACAATTAAAATTTAGTAGACATGCAAGGAAGCAGGAGAACATAACCCATGGCCAGGCAAAAATCAGACACTATTAACAGACCCAGAAATGATAGAGATGATTGTAACAACCAACCAAAAATGACCAAAACTTTATAACAGTTAATAGAAATATGTTCAAAGATTTCAAAGAAAGTATATACATAAAAAAATTAGGAATTGTAATAGAGAATTAGAAAATATTTTGAATACCTAAATGGAAATTCTAGAACAAAAAGCTGTATTTAAAGTAAAAACAAAATTAACTGGATTTGTTTGAAAGCAGGTTAAACAACTGAAGACAAAGTAATAGAAATAAACAAACTAAAACACAGAAAGAAAACAAAACAAAAATCATCAAAATTTCAATGACATTTGGAACATATCAAGTGGCCTAAAGCATATTTGAATGAATACCAAAAATAAAAACGGGGAATAAAGGAGACTGAGAGGACACAAAATGTATTTGAAGTAAGAATTGTTTAACATTTTCAATATTTGCTGAAAACCTGAATCCCTTTGGGCTTATTCAAGCTGCTCAACAAATCTCAAGCAGGATAAACAAAAGAAAGACACAACAGTGCACATTATAGTCAAATAACAGATAACCAGTGATACAGAGAAAGAAATGTTAAAAGTAGTTGAAGAGACACAACACTTTGCATGCATAGGCATTTTTTTTAACTAAGCAAAGCAGCAATGGAAGAAAATTCCCCAACCTGATAAAACTCACACTGAACAAAATATTTTATGGTGAAAGACTGAACCCTCTCCATTAATGACTGTGAAAAAGGGAAGTATATTCTTTCTCACTACCCTTATTCAACATTGTAACTGAAAAGCCTAATCAATATAATAAGAAAAAATAATAACAGGCATTAAGATTAGAAAAAAAAGAAGTAAAAATCTCTGTATTCACAGAGAACATGACTTTTACTTACAAAATTCCAAGGAATCTGCATAAAAATACTAGGTAAATATGTAAGTTTAATAAAGTAATGGGATACAAGGTCATCTATATTTTAGCAGCAAATTTTTGGAAAATCAAATATTTTAAAATTCTATTTATAATCACATTTAAGCATAAAGTAAAGATAAATTTAATAAAATGCTACAAGACCTCTACACTGAAAACTATTACTGAGAAAAATTTTAAAAACCTAAATATTGAAAAAATATACAATTTTCATGTTTTAGAAGTCTCGATATTGTGAAATATCAATTCTCCTCAAATTCATTGATAGATTCAATCCAATTCCAATAAAAATATCAGCAGGCAGCAATGTAGAAATTGTCAACCTGATTCTAAAATTTATATGGCAATGTAAAAGAGCCTAAATGCCCAAAACAATCTTGAAAAATAAAGTATAAATATACACCTATGCAATTGGATCTTAAGGCTTCTACACAACTACAGTAAGCAAGACGCTGGTGTAAAGATACTCATAGGTATTAAACAAACACTAACAAGATTTGAAGAAAGAAATCGATGACAATAAAAAAATATTAGGGGACTTAAATACCATGCATTCAACAATGGATAGATCATTCAGAGGGAAAATCAGTAAGAAAACAGACGAGTCGAACTACACTTTAGAGGAAATAGAACCAACAGACCTTTACAGAACATTCTATCCAACAGAATCAGAGTGCACATTCTTCTCAAGTGCACATTGAAATATTTTCCAGGATAGATTATATGTTAGGTGAAAAAACAAGTGTTAGCCAATTTTAATGGACTGAAATCATACCAGGTATTTTTTCTGGCCATAATAGTTTGAACCTAGAAATAAACAACAGGAGAAAAACTGGAAAATTCACAAATATGTGCAAATTAAAGATCACACTTTGGAACAACCAATGGGTCAAAGAAAAAATCAAAGGAAAAATGAAAAAATAAATCTTGAAACAAATGAATATGGAAACACAACATACCAAAACTTATGGGATGTTGTGAAAGCATCTCAAAGGGGGAGGTTTATAGCAATAAAAGCCAACATTATGAAAACAGAAAGATTTCAAAAAGAAATCCTAACTTTACACATCAAATAACTAGTAAAATAAGAGCAAACTATCCCCAAAGTTAGCAGAAAGAAAATCAGAGTAGAAATAAATGAATAGAGAATTTTTTTAAATATGAAAGATAACAAAAGTGAGCTGGTTTTTTGAAAAGATAAACAAAATTGACAAAACCTTAGCTAGACTTACCAAGAAAAAAAGAAAGGGCTCAAATAAAATGATAAATTAAAGAGATGTTACAGCTGGTAGCACAGAAATACAAATGATCATAAAAGACTACTATAAACAATTATATGCCAACAATATTGGACAACCTATAAGAAATAAATAAATCCCTAGAAACATACAACCTACCAAGACTGAACCATGAATATAAAAGTCTGAGGAAACCAATAACAAATAAGGAGATTGAATCAGTAATAAAAAGCCTCCCAAAAAAGAAATTTTCAGGATCATGTTGCTTCACTAGTAAATTATCCAAAATATTTAAAGAAGAATTAATATCTATCCTTCCCAAACAATTCCAAAACATTGAAGAGGAGGAAGCACTTCCAATCTCATTTGACAAGGCTAGCATTACCCTGAGACCAGAGTCAGAGAAGAATACCAGAAGAAAGGAAAACTACATGCCAGTATTCCTGATGAATATAGATGAAAAAAGTCTCAATAAATACTATCAAACCGAATGCAACAGCACATTAAAAGGATTATACACCATGATCAAGTAGAATTTATCAGAGTTACAAGCATAGTTCAACATACACAAATCAATAAATGTAATACATCACATTAACACAATGAAAGGTAAAACTCACATGATCATCTCAGATGCAACAAAAGCATTTGACAAAATTCAACATCTTGTCATGATAAAAATTCTCAACAAAGTGGGAGTAGGAAGAACATACCTCAACATAATACAGGCCAAATGTGACATCACCACTCAAAGGCCACAGTTAACATCATCCTCAGTGGTGAAAGGTGGAAAGCTTTCCCTCTAAGATCAGACACAAAACAAAGACACCCACTGTCACCACTCCTATTCAACATAAACTGGAACTCCTAAGCAGAACAATTAGACAATAAAAAGAAAAATAAAAAGCATAAAAATTAGAAAATAAGTAAAATTATTTCTGTTTGCACATAGCATGATCTTGTACATAGACAATCCTAAAGAACCACCAAAAAACTGTTAGAATAATAAATGAATTTGTAAAGTTACAGGGTACAAAATCAACATATAAAAATTAGATGCACTTACACACACACAAACTATAAATTGCCTGAAAAAAAAATGAAGAAAACAATTCCATTTACAATACCATCAAAAACAATAAAATACTTTGGACTAAACTGAACCAAGGTAGTGAAAATTTATACACTGAAAACCATTTATTTATACAGTGAAGACCTTAATGAAAAAAATTAAAGAAGATAGGACTAAATGAAATGATATCCCACATTTATGGACTAGAATAGTTAATATTGCTAAATTGTCCATACTACCCCAAACTATCGATAAACTCAGTGCAATCCCTATCAGAATTCCAGTGGCATTTTTGAGAGAAACAGAAAAAATAATCCTAAAATTCATAGGGAACTACCAAAGACTACAAATATCCAAAGCAGTTTTGAGAAAGAACAAAGGTAAAGGAATCACCCTTCCTGATTCCAAACTATTTTAAAAAGTTATAATAATCAAACAGTATGTTACTAAAAGAAAAACAGACACATATGCCAATGTAACAGAAACAAGAGTCCTGATATAAACCCACACATGTGTGGTCAACTAATATTTGACAAGGAAACCAAGAATACTGCATATGAAAAGGGTAGTTTCTTCAATAAGTTAGATTGGAAAGCTGGATATTCACACCAAAAGAATGAAATTGGACCCCTCTCTTATACAACGCACAAAAATAAGCTCAAAATGGATTAAGGATTTAAATTTAATTCCTGAAACTATAAAACATAGGGAAGAAAACATAGAGAAAAAGCTCCTTGATACTGGTTTCGGCAATTATTTTGGGTGTCACAAAAACACAAACAACAAAAGCAAAAATCACCAAGTGGGAATGCATCAAACTAAAAAGCTATGGACAGGAAAAGAAAAAATAAATAAGATGAAAAGGCAACCTATGCAATGGGAGAAAATGTTTGCAAACCATATACCTGATAAAGAGTTAATATCCAAAATATATAAGGAACTTACGCAATTCAATAGCAAAGCGATAATAATAATCCAAATAAAAAAATGGGCAAAGAACCTGAATAAACAATTTTCAAAAGAAGATATATAAATAGCCAATAAGTACAGGAAAAGGAACTCAATGTCACCAATCTTCAGGCAAATGTAAAGCAAAGCTATGATGAGATATTAACTCATATGGTAAATCTGTTACAGTGGATATTATCAAAAGACAACAGAGAACAATGTGGAGAAAAGGGAACCCTTGTATATTGTTGTTGGGAATGTAAACTGGTATAGTCATTATGGAAGACAGTATAAAGGCTCCCCCAAAAATTAAAAATAGAACTATCAAATGGTCTAATAATCCCACTTCTGGGTATTTATCCAAAGGAAATGAAATCACTATCTCAAAGAGATACCCATGTTCATTGCAGCATTATTCAAGACATGGAAACTAAATGTCCATTGATGGATGAATAGATTTTAAAAATCTGAGATTAGGTATAGATATAGATGATGATGATATATAAATATAGATACAGATAAAGATATAGATATAGATAGATATAGATATAGAAAGATAATAGAATATTATTTGACCATAGAAATGAAGAAAATCCTGACATTTTAGAAGACATGCATGAACCTTGAGAGAATTATGCTAGTCAAAGACAAATACTGCATGATCTCACTTCCAAGTAAAATTCAAAAAAACAAACTCATAAAAACAGACAGTAAGGTTTCCAGGGACTGGGGGTGGGGAGAATGAGGAGATGTTGGTCATACTGTATAAATCTTCAGTTAAAAGAGGCATAAATTCTAGGGATCTAATGTACAGCACTGTATACTTGCAATTTGCTAAAGAGTAGATCTTAAACATTCCACCATTATAACAAAATGGTAATTATGCAAAGTGCAGAATGTGCCAATGAACCTTACTGTGGTAAATATTTATAACACATATGTGTGTCAAATCATCACCTTGTACACCTTAAACTTACATAGTATGTCAATTATATCTTAATAAAGCCAAAATATATACACTGAAAGAGACCACATCTCAATGGCAGAGTATTGTAACACAAGGAGCATGGTGCTGACATTCTTTTTGTTTTATTGCCTGAGATTTGTGAGTTGCTTTATCATTACTTCTGGTTAGTGATGGTTAAGAGGCTTTGATTTTCTTTCTCACTCTGTGATTCATTTTGCTTCCATTGGTGAGTTCCAAACCATTAATGAAAAATCAATTTTTTACAAAGTATCAGGGTCAACTTTCACAAATGCTGTAGCCATATTTACAAAGAATTTCAGAGCACAGTTGAGGAAGCAATTCATTTATTTCTGTCTGGTGGCTTGATTGCTCTGCCCATGGGGTGATGTGATTCATCCATTTGTTCAACACATTGAGTAATCACCTCTTGTATGCCAGGCATTGTTCTAGGTGCTGGGCACACAACAATGATCAAAACAGACAAAATCTCTGCCCTCATGGAATGTACATTCTCATTGAGTGAGTCAGATTAGAGACAATTTACTGTTTATTGTTTAGTTAAATGAAATATGTTTCTTCTTGGAGTTAAGTGCTAAAGAGTGAGATAAAGCAGACAAGTGGTAGAGGCAGGATGAGAGCCCAGCAATGGGGTGGATACTGCAATTTTAGGTGAAATAGCCAAGGAAGAACTCAAGAAAGAGGTGACATCTGAGTAAATAAAAGAAGATAAAGTGCGAGTGAAGCACATCTCTTGGGTAAATTATTTCTAAGCAGAGAGAACAACAAAGCAAAGTTTTGAGGCAGAAGAATATCTGTCACAAAAAACAACAAGGGAAGCAGGTGGCTTGAACAATGTGAGTAAGTGGGGGAGTTTAGAAAATTAGGTCAAAAAAGTGACCTGAAAACATAAAACCTTAGAGGACTCATTTTCAAGGACTTTGCTTTTACTCTGAATTGGAAGCCTATCTTAGTGCATTTGCACCGCTATAACAAAATACCATAGACCAGCTTGCTTAGATACAAAAGAAATTTATTGCTTGCTGTTCTGGAGGCTGCAAGTCCAAGATCATGGTGACACCATGGTTAGCTGAGGGCCCTCTTCCAAGTGGCAAGCTTTTTGTGTCCTTATGTGGCTGGAGGAGCAAGGGATCTCTGAATGTTCTCTTTTACTAGGGCACTAATCCCATTCATGAGGGTTTTGCCCTCATGATCTAAAGACCCCACCTCATAATACCATCACAATCGGCTTTAGGACTTCAACATATAAATTTTCGGGGACACATTCAAGCACTGGAGGGTTTTGAGTAGAGAAGTCATATGAACCAACTCCAATTATAATAGAGTCATTCTTGCTGCTCTGTTGACAATGACTGAAGGAGGTCAAGGGCAGAGTCAGGAAGACCAGTGAAGTCCTCATTAATGCAATAAAGTGCTATCGTTTGACGGGAGATTTCTTTGCCTTAGCCTCTGGCCCTTAAGTTTATATTTGTAAGCTAAGAAATTGTCAGAAAAAGGGAACAACTAAAGAAGAAAAAAGCAAGTCTATCCTGTTTCTAGCCAATAAGTCATGCAAAAGACCAAAGGATGAGCAAAGAAAGAAAATATTAACAATTATTTCCTTAAAAAGATGGTGATGTGAGACAGAAATCTCCTCCCCAAACCACATATAACATGAAAATAAAGCAAATATAATTAATCCTAAAAGAGCAACCTGAAGACTGTTACAGACAGCCTATATCTGGGGAAAAGAGAAGACCTCACAGAAAGGGGTAAAGGAGCATAGCCATAATCAGGTGGGGCACAAACCCTCCTCCCACCCCAGCTTACAGTTGGGAGAAAGAGAAAAGGAGTGGGAAGGGAGTAGAGCCCAGGACTGCTAAACACCCACTCCTGGAGATCTGCTCTGGAAGCATGAACCAGCATTACATGGTTCTCTGTAGATTAGAGGGGTTAGAAATCAAAGACAGGCAGACAATTTGGTGAGAATGAGATTCTCATCACTGGAGAAGAGCAGGTACCCACAACTGGCCACTCCTGGTTAAAAGAAAGGTGGTCACTTTGAAAGACTTCCCAACAGTAAACAGATCTTGCTGCTCAGGAGAAAAATCAAGTGGGCAAAATCATCCCAGCTTACTCAGTTCAGCAAGTTGGAAACTTTCATGAGCATCAGGTGCTCCATCCCCAAGGCTGACAATGCATCCCTGAGGCCCCCCCACTGTGATATGCAGCCTTCCAGTCCTTCTTCCCCACAGGCACTGGTCCACACAACTGATACCCCTGCCATTGCACCAGGACAACCAGAGGGCAACCTTGCCTAGGGAAGCCTCCCTGTGTACACAACCCATTAGACCTGGCAGCAGAGGCACACACTGTGGCTGGGAAGCAGGAAAGAACACTTTCTTCCTGGCAAGTGCCAGCAGCATGGGCCTGAGACCCCACCATTGCTGCAGGTGTTGGGCAGCTCTAAAGAATAGAACTTCTGGGCACTAGAGGGCTCCATCTACACAAAGTTATTATTCCATAGGAATCATTAGAAATAGGAAATGGAAAAAAATTATACAAACAAAAATTCAACAGATGCCAGAAAGAGAGCAATGTAAACCTGAAATTACCAACCTTCTTCATGAAGATTTCAAAATAAAAAGCATAAACATGCTCACAGAGCTACAAAAAAAATATTCAAGATCTCAGGGGAGGACTTCAAGAAAGAGATAGAAACTTTGAAAAGTACAGTGTCTGAAATAAAATGTACAATGGAGGGATTTAAAGCAGATTAGATCAGGTAAAGAGGACGGTAAATGAAATAGAAATTACAGAACAGGCAAAAAAGAAGCTGAGGTGCAGAAAGAAAAAAGGATCTGTAGAAATGAAAGAATAATAGAACTGTGTGACCAATCAAAACAGAAAAATATTCACATTATAGGAGTACCAGAAGAAGAAGAGAGAGAAAAAGGGATAGAAATTCTCTTTGAGGAAATAATTGCTGGAAACTTCCCCAATCTGAGAAAGGAAATAGTCTCTCAGGTCATGGAGGTACACAGATATCCCAAAACAAGGGATTCTAGGAAGACAAAAACAAGACATATAATAATTGAAATGGCAAAAATCAGGGAAACAGACAGAGTACTATAAGCCACAGAGAGAAAAAAGATCACATATAAAGGAAAGCCCATTAGGCTATGAGCAGACTTCTCAGCAGAAACATTACAGGCTAGAAGAGAGTGGAATGATATATTTAATGCAATGAAACAGAAGGTCCTCCAACCAAGAATACTCTACCTGGCAAGATTATCATTTAAATTTGAAGCAGGGATTAAACAATTTCCAGATAAGCAACAGTTGAGGGAATTTACCTCCCATAAATGATCTCTACAGTGTATTTTAAAGGGACTGCTCTAGATGGAATTGCTCCTAAGGCTAAATAACTGTCACAAGAGAAAATAAAACTATAGTGAAGGAAGTAGACCAATTAATTACTAAGCAAATGAAAAAGTAAATAAACTACCCACAAAATCAGTCAGGGGGTATAAAAAGAGTACAGAATAAGATACCTAATATATGAAGAGAGGAAAAGGAAGAAAAAGAAGGGGGAGAATAGAAAAAGAACCATTAGATTGTGTTTGAAATAGCCTAATAAATGAGTTAAGTTAGACTGTTAGATAGTAAAGAAGCTACCCTTGAACCATTGGTAATCATGAATCTAAAGCCTGCAATGGCAATAAGTAAATATATATTAATGATCACCCTAAATGTAAATAGACTGAATACACCAATCAAAAGACATAGAGTAACAGAATGGACAAGGAAAACAAGGCCCATCTATATGCTCCCTACAAAAGACTCACTTTAAACCTAAAGACATACACAGACTAAAAGTGAAGGGATGGAAAAAGATATTTCATGCAATAATAGGGAGAAGACAGCAGGAGTTACAATACTTACATCAGACAAAATAGATTTCAAAACAAAGGAAGTCACAAGAGACAAAGAAGGACATTACATAATGATAAAAGGGTCAAATCAGCAAGAGTATATAACCATTTTAAATATCTATGGACCCAATATAGGTGCACCTAAATATGTGAAACAAATACTAAAAGAATTAAAGGGAGAAAGGGAATGCAATGCATTCATTTTTAGGAGACATTAACTAACCACTCACTCCAAAGGACAGATCAACCAGACAGAAAATAAGTAAGGAGACAGAGGCAGTGAACAATACATCAGAACAGATGGACCTAACAGACCATTCTACCCAAAAGCATCAGAATACACATTCTTCTCAAGTGCACATGGAGCATTTTCCAGAATAGATCACATACTAGGTCACAAAAAGAGTGTCAATAAATTCAAAAAGATTGAAATTGTACAAACCAGTTTCTCAGACCACAAAGGTATGAAACTAGAAATAAATTATAAAAAGAAAACAAAAAGCTGATAAATACATGGCAGCTTAACAACATGCTCCTAAATAATCACTGGATCAATTACCATAAAAACAGAGATTAAGCCATATGTGGAGAAAAATGAAACAACTCAACAGTCCAAAAACCTGTGGGATGCAGTAAAGGCAGTTCTAAGAGGGAAGTATATTGCAATACAGTTTTACCTCAAGAAAGAAAAGAAATCCCAAATGAACAGTCTTAACTCATAATTCATGAAATTAAAAAAAGAAGAAGAAATGAAGCACAAAGTCAGTAAAAGGAGGGATGCAACAAAGACCAGAGCAAAAATAAATGAAATTGAGAAGAATAAAACAATAGAAAGAATCAATGAAAGCAGGAACTGGTTCTTTGAGAAAAAAACAAAACAGATAAACCCTAGTCAGACTTATCAAGAAAAAAAGAGAGTTTATACCTAGAAAATGAATCAGAAATAAGAAGGAAAAACCACTACAGACACCACAGAAACAAAGAATTATTAGGGAAAACTATGAAAAACTATATGCTAACAAATTGGACAACCTAGAAGAAATGAGCAACTTTCTAGAAAATACAACCTTCCAAGACTGACCCAGGAAGAAACAGAAAATCCAAACAAATCAATTGCCACCAGTGAAACTGAATTAATAATCAAAAACTACCTAAGAACAAAATTCCTGGACCAGAAGGCTTCACTGTTGAATTTTATTGAACACTTAGAAATGACCTTCCTCCTTAGAGTTTTCCAAAATTAGAAGAGGAGGGAATATTTCCAAACTCATTCTATTAGGCCAGCATCACTCTAGTACCAAAACCAGGCAA
Source organism: Manis javanica (assembly GCF_040802235.1). Taxonomy (NCBI): domain Eukaryota; kingdom Metazoa; phylum Chordata; class Mammalia; order Pholidota; family Manidae; genus Manis; species Manis javanica. Next base: position 8,204,365 of record NC_133171.1, read on the forward strand.
AGACACAACAAAAAAAGAAAATTACCAGCCAATATCCCTGATGAACATAGATGCAAAAATACTCAACAGAATATTAGCAAACTGAATTAAAAAGTACATCAAAAAGATCATCCATCATGATCAAGTAGGATTTATTCCAGAGATACAAGATGGTACAATATTTGAAAATTCATCAACAACATACACCACATCAACAAAAAGAATAACAAAGAACACACGCTCATCTCCATAGATGCTGAAAAGGCATTTGACAAAATTCAACATCCATTCATGATAAATACTCTCAACAAAATGGGTATAGAGGGCAACTACCTCAAAATAATAAAGGCCATATATGGCAAACCCACAGCCAACATCATACTTAACAGTGAAAAGCTGAAAGCTTTTCCTCTAAGACTGGGAATAAGACAGGGATGCCCACTCTTTCTACTTTTATTCAACATAGTACTGGAGGCCATAGCCATGGCAATCAGACAACACACAGAAATAAAAGGAATCCAGATTGGTAAGGAAGAAGTTAAACTGTCACTGTCTGCAGATGACATGATTTGTACATAAAAAGCCCTAAAGAATCCACCCCAAAACTAGTAGAACTAAAAACTGAATTCAGCAAAGTTGCAGGATACAAAATTAATACAAAGAAATCTGTTACAATCCTATATACTAATGGTGAAATAGCAGAAAGAGAAATCAGGAAAACAATTCCATTTGCAATTGTATCAAAAAGAATAAAATATGTAGGAATAAACCTAACCAAGGAGATAAAAGACCTATAACCTGAAAACTACAAGATACTCATGAAAGAAATTAAAGAAGACACCAATAAATGGAAATACATACCACGCTCACAGATAGGTAAAATAAATATTGTCAAAATGGCCATCCTGACTAAAGCAATCTACAGATTCACTGCAATCCCTATCAAAATACCAACAGGATTTTCCAACAAACTAGAACATGTAGTTCTAAAATTCATATGAAACCACAAAATACCCCAAATAGCCAAAACAATCCTGAGGAGGGAGAAAAAAGTTGGGGGGATTACACCCCCCACTTCAAGCTCTACTACAAAGCCACAGTAATCAAGGCAATTTGGTACTGCCAAAAAAACAAACCCATAGATCAAGGGAACAAGAATAGAGAGTCCAGATATTAACCCACACACATAAATGGCCAATCATTATACAATAAAGGCACCAGGGATATACAATGAGGGAATGAGAGCCTCTTCAACAGCTGGTGTCAGCAAAACTGGGCAGCTACATGCAAGAGAATGAAACTGGATCACTGTCTAACCCCACACAAAAGTAAATTCAAAATGGATCAAAGACCTGAATGTAAGTCATGAAACCATAAAGCATAGAAGAAAATATAGGCAAAAATCTCTTGAATATAAACATGAGCAATCTTTTCCTGAACACATCTCCTCAGAAAAGGGAAACAAAGGCAAAAATGAACAAGTTGGACTATATCAAACTAAAAAGCTTCTATACAGCAAAGGACACCATCAGCAGAACAAAAGGCACGCTACAGTATGGAAGAATATATTCATATACGACATATCCAATAAGGGGTTAACATCCAAAATATATAAAGAACTCACATGCCTCAACACCCAAAAAGCAAATAACCTTATTAAAAAATGAGCAGGGGATATGAACAGACTCTTCTCCAAAAAAGAAATTCAGATGGCCAACAGGCACATGGAAAGATGCTCCACATCACTAATCATCAGGGAAATGCAAATTAAAACCACAATGAGATACCACCTCACACCAGTTAAGATGGCCAACATCCAAAAGAAAATGAACAACAAATTCTGGAGAGGATGCAGAGAAAGGGGAACCCTCCTACACTGTTGCTGGGAATGTAAATTAGTTCAACCTTTGTGGAAAGCAATATGGAGGTTCCTCAAAAAACTAAAAATAGAAATACCATTTGACCCAGGAATTCCACTCCTAGGAATTTGCCCAAAGAAAACAAGATCCCAGATTCAAAAGATATATGCACCCTATGTTTATCCCAGCACTATTTACAACAGCCAAGAAATGGAAGCAACCTAAGTGTCCATCAGTAGATGAATGGATAAAGAAGAGGTGGTACATATACACAATCGAATATTATTCAGCCATAAGAAGAAAACAAACCCTACCATTTGCAACAACATGGAAGGAGCTAGAGGGTATTATGCTCAGTGAAGTAAGCCAGGCAGAGAAAGACAAGTACCAAATGATTTCACTCATTTGTGGAGTATAACAAGAAAGAAAAATTGAAGGAACAAAATAGCAGTGGATTCATAGACAGACTATAAGAAGGGACTAGCAGTTATCAAAGCAAAGGGGCTGGGGAGGGTGGTTGGGGAGGGAGGAAGAAGGGGATTAAGGGGCATTATGATTGGCATACATAATGTAGGTCATGGGGAAGACAGTATAGCACAGAGAAGACAAGTAGTGACTGTGCAGCATCTTACTACGCTGATGGACAGTGGCTGCAACGGGATGTGTGGGTGGGGCTTTATAAAATAGGTGAATGTTGTAACCACAATGTTGCTTATGTGAAACCTTCACAAAATTCTCTATCAATGAAAGCTTAATAAAAAAAGAGTTATTTCCCTTCACCTTTCTTTCTCTCTCTTTTTAGCTGAACATTACACATCCACCATATCTGGTGGCACTTTTGTCTTTAAAAATGACCAGTGTTTGAGGTGAGGCAGTGACTCAATGAACCCATGGGACTCCTGCCTTCCCAGAATCTAAATTAAAAAGGACAACAAAGTTGGTGAGAATGATTGATATCTTGATCTGGCAATGGTTTCATGAATATATACACATGTCAAAATTCATCAAGTTGTACACTAACATTTTGTGCATTTTATTGTATGTACCTCATTATAAAAAAAATAATTTAAAAAAAGAGGAAAACAAAGTAAATTTTCCTTAAAAGGACCAAAGGGAGTTAGAAAAGGTGAGTTATAACATGGGAGGGATGTTCCAAGAAGGGCATAGAAGGGTAAAAGGAACTCCCATGACTCAACTCCATTAGGAAGCTGACTCTAGAAAGACTGGACTTTGTGAAAAACATTGATCCATTAGCTACAGGGAAGAGAAACATAAAAATTCTGGAAAGTATCCAGCTTCAACCTTAAGACTGTGAAGGGTCTTCATGGTGGGATAGTATCATGAAGCTTGGGGATGAAAGCACAGAGGACACCTCATAGTCCCACCACAGTGATTTTATATGAAATGAATAAGAGGAAATGCAGGCAGAAGTATCTAGGAAAGAAACAGTTCATTTATCACAGACAGCTTTACCCACACAGGAGAAAAGGTCTCTACAGTCATACAATCATCACAATATTTCCTGCAACTGGTGTAGTGACTGCTCTTGAAGAGAACTTCTAAGCAGATAGTCCCCATAACCTTGCTTTTATTACCCATGGAGTACATGTCTGTCACTACTGATGCTTGAAGCAGTTCAAAAATCTGTCATAAGTGGATTACAGGGGCTGGCCAGAAATATAAAGTGGCATTAAGTGTGTGAGATACTGGCACAAGGCCATGAAGAAAATGGAGACACTCTCAGCCAACTTCATTGTTTTATTCAGCATGTGAAACAATGGGTTTGAGGGGGAAATGCTTACATTGGAAGTAAAGAGGTTTCTCTTTTCCTAGATTCCATCCAAATGCAGCGTAGTAGCAGTCATTTTAAGTCCCTGTTAAGACAGAACCTTGCAAAGTTGGTGCCCACCATCCAAGCTCCTCCGGCACTGTGGGTGGTCATTTTGTCCTATGAACATTAAGTGTTGGGAATTGTTTGAGGCATTTTGCAGTTGCAGAACAAAAGTCTTTTGACACAAAATGGCTTCAAATGTTCTCAGACTTCTCAAATACTCCCAGTACTTCAAATCCAGAATCACTAATATTAATTTTGCAAGTTCAATGTTTATTACAATCCCTGCAATTATCCAGGTTTGTGTCTTTGGAAGAAAACAGTATTTCATAGGAAATGAAAAAGCTAGGTTTTTGAAGCTCTTTTTCTCAATGTGTCAATTTCTCCCCATTTTAATTTCAAAGTATTCACTGATGTACTTGAGGGTAAGAAATGACCCATGTACCCTAATGCAGTAAGGACTGGTGGTCCCTTTAGGAGTGGACCCTCAAGAAGTCTCTACTCAACAACCCCGTGCCTTTATCTTGCCAAGAAAGGATGCTTAGGACTTAGACACCAATTTTACTCTGGTTTTACTCCTATTCTCTCTTCTCCAGACACTGTAGATTGACTTTTCCTTTTATGGATTTGCTACGAGCAAGAGCAACCATTTTTATCACTTAAACATTAAATTTATTATTTGTAACCAAAAAGCCAGTTGTTACAAAAATAAAATTTGTCACCCAAGGGTCTGGCCTTGATAGTCTTGGTAGGCTAGTAGATTTGGTCTGCACCACCTTCCTGCCATAGCTGCACAATTGTTGAGGGAACTCAGAGAATCATGTTCCAGTGGTGCCCAATGGTGAGTGGGCATTCTAATCTGTGTTCATGTATCTCAAAAATTCTAACAATTTACCTGATTAGACCATTTTTAATGTTTCTACAAACTTGGAAAGCTATCACTCAAAATGACCTCCTGACAGTTATTCATTGACAGTCCAGATACAAGTCTGCTGGAAACCTCTCCCCAGTCACATCAGGGATGGATCTTCCACCCACACTTCATGGCCCTTCTCAACAAGTCCTGTATAATCCTCCCCACACTATACACCTGATGATGTGATCTACTTGGTGTGTTTGTGCAAATCTGTGCTTGACCTCTAGTAGTGTTTTCCAGAGAAAGAGATTTATTTTAAAGAATCGGTCCCCATGATTATGGGACTGGTAAGTCTAATCTGCAGGGCAGGCTGGCACGTTGGAGCCCCAGGGAGGAGGCGGTGCCATGGTTCCAGTCCACAGGCGGTCTGCTACAGAATTTCTTTTTGCTTGGGGGAAGTCAGTCTTTTCTTCTATTCAGTCCTCCAACTGACTGGATGAGATCCACCCCCATCATGGAGGGCAGTATGCCCTACTCAGAGTTTACCAATGTAAATGTTCATCTCATCCCAAAAAACACCTTCACAAAAACCATGGCCCAGTCAAGTTGACACATAAAATTAACCATCACCCACTTCTTTGAGCACTGGAGGGCAATGATTATGACTTTTTCATCACTGAATTCCCATACTGCTGCCCCTCCTAGAACATGTCATGATGGCTTACCCCAAGCAGGCCCCAGAAACATGGGCTGAATTGAGTTTAATGAAGCACACACATAGGCCCTGACTGTACAGCACCACATCAGCACCTGAAGAGCAAGCCTTCTGCCACCCAGACCAAAATTGTGGGGCCCTGTCCTTCTGCAGAGCTGTTTTGGTCTTTGATCTTTCTACTCTTTCCTCACTGAACTTGCCTGTAAGTAGTAAAGTATATGGTGGGAGCACCTCAAATAAAAGTAATTACATATGCTTAAAATCTCCTTAATACTTATGAAAATGTCAAAAATCACAATTTGGGAGTGTTGAAGTAACCAAATATGCCCTTGGCCAAGTGAGCCCAAGGATATTAAAGAGAGATCCACTAACATGAAGTCAGGTTTGCTAACCGTACGATTTCTACAGAGCTCTCTAATCCGCTTGACTTTCTAATGCAATAGGCTGGGGTTGAGGACGGTACACAAATGCATACGCACAGACTTGAAGGATGGAGGTCTCACTAGTAAAGAGTGGAATAAGAAATTAGGGGAACCCCACCCCCCAACAATCTGACTTTCCTGGTCTGTAGAGCAGAGCTGAATAAACAGTTGGCTTGCCAGCTAGAAAGCTCTGGGAGATTGTCAGCCAATGGGAGGTGGAAAAGCAAACCCTGGCAGACTTCCCCATCCGTGGAATGCCTTACTGGAAGAGGTGGAGCTCTGAGAGGTTCATTTCCTTTTTTTCTCATCCACTAAGACTCATATGGTTTTATAATGGCATTTTAAGCTAGCTGTTAATGTGGGTAATGTAGTTTGGGAAAAAGCAAGAAGGCCCAATTATAAGAATCAATATATTGTGTGAAGGGAGAACAAAAGCCTCTATTAAATATGAAGCAGGGTTTCAGTTCCAACCAGAAGTGGGCCAAACAAGGAAATTGAAACCATCGCATGAGATTGATGATGTGAGAGAGGAGCGTTCTCCGATCGGAGCTTGTTCAGCCCTCCTACCTGACGGAAATGCTGCAGCTTCATGAGGCAAATTAAATAACTAAATAGTCCCAGCTACTGCACAGAGCAAAGTGCTGCATCCTTAGTGAGTATTTGCTGAATAAATGAATGAACAAAGGAGTCCAATAATGTTGAAGGAGCACCCTTGCTAATTTTTAACCTCCTTCCCTAAATTCTTAGCTTCCAATTATATAACCTGGAGGGTGAATGATGGGTGAACAGTGACCAACTCATATTCTGCCATCTCCTTGGCCAAACCCACATATGTTTTCCCATGTCTCACTTTGAAACGTGTGCTTGATGGCATGTAGGTCTGTGGGACCCCAGAAATTGAGACTGCACTATTCTGACATCCTTTTATCCTACATATGTCAACAACTAATATTTATGTGCTTCCAGTTAAAAAAGTACCCCCTGATAAGATATGATATGTTATGGCTTTAATGGAAACCCTGAGATCTATATGAAACAAAGACATAGGGTTGGAGTTTAGAATTTAAGAAAAGAATTTCTGTACTTAACCAGAGGATTCAAATATTGATAAATCTTGCCCCTCACTGTTCAGGTCCTGGCCAGAAAACATTAAGTATTCAGGAAAATGCATAAAGCTAATTGCTAAACAGCACTCTACAGCTGGGCTCTCCATAAGGGAATAATGGAGCATGTGAATAACTTTAGAGCACAAATAACACTGCCTGCAATTGTATAATGTATATTCTCTATAAGGCTCATAAGTAGGTTGACTACACCTCCTGCCTTCCTTCTTTACTACCCAGTCACTATTTCATTATTACTGAGATGCACAGGATGACCAATGCTGACTTAATGTCAAAGATTTGGTATTTTCCCAGGGCCTGTGACTCTCTCCCGCTCTTGCTACTCCGCCGCTACTCCACAGAAGCTCTCTCCTCTCGTGCCTAGCTTATCTAACGCTCCTTCTTTCACTCTCCCAGCCACCTAAATACCACTTCTCCAAATTTCAGTTCTTAGCCACCCGCTCTCCTGATTATGCCCTAGACTCTCTGTTTTGGGGAACATCACCTTCCAGAGCTATATCACCAGCCCCAGTCTCTCCCCTGAACTTTCTAAACCTCTGACAGGGGCTTGTGTTTGAATGCTCTTTTGGCTGCCTGGCATATAACCCCCTTTCCTACTTTGGGACACTTCCAAGACCTAATGAACTTTGGTGGGGGACAGAGACTGCATCCCTCTATAAAGCTGAAAAAGCAGACATTCACTCTCCTAGCTATCCCTGCAGCTAGGCATGGCGTGTGGCTTGTGCCAATCACTTACACCTGCACCTTGAATTATGCACTCGTGGAGTAGGGCAGCAGGAACTAGAAAGCCTGGCAGCACTGGTGACTGAAGCAGTGGCCAGGGCCAGTCAGTCTGTGGTGTCAGGAACTCAGAGACAGTGCCAGAGGTGAGCTCGCGGTTTGGGTCATTGCTTCCAGGGTGGGTAGGTCTAAGCCTGGTTCCAGAAATCTTCTGAAGACTCTGCAAACTACCAAGCTCCCTTTAACAAAAATTCCTTTGCCATGTAAATCAGAATTGGTTTTGGTTGCTTCCAACTAAGAATCCTGACTGATAGTTTCTTATTTATCATCTCGAATTGAACTTGTCTAACATTGAATTGTTTTTCTCCTAAAACCTGTTGTTTACTGTAACTTTCCTTTCCTTTACAATGACATCATTCTTTCAGTCACCCAGACTGTAACTTCAGTTACCTGTAATATTCTCCACTCTCTTTCCTAACCATCCATTCAATCATCAGGTGCCAAGATGAGGCCTTTCTCATCCCTCTCTTCTTGTTTGTTTACGGCCACAAGACTACGCTTCTAATTTCATCCAACTCTACGTAATGATAGACTAACGCAACAAGCAGCATTCTAACTGCTCTCCCGGCCCTCAAGTTTTCCATCTTTCATTTCTGGCGCATATCACTTGAAACATCTGTAACAGTGTTTTCATTATATTAGCCCCTGCTCAGAAACTTACGGAGGGCTCCCTAATCACAGAGTAAGTTCCAAACTGTTTAGCGTGACCAAGAGCTCAGCTGGCCCTTTACACTTGCCTTCTTCCTTCCACATATGCTGCCTCAAACTAGATTTACCCCACATCAAACTAGATTAAGAGCTTAGACTTCTTGGGTCTGCCCAAATACACCAAATATTCCAAAGGTGAGTGAGGGATTCAGACCCTGAAGCTTTCATGGGAGATGTGCAACAGGTGTTCACATTGCACAGCTCTAAGTAAACACGTTTAAAATCTGCATTAGACATCTCTGTTTCCTAAGTTCTTTCCTGACCATCAATTCACACAAAGATACAAGGTGCTTATCTCCTGGTGCTCCATTTACCCCTGCATGTGCTTGCTCATCTACAATGTTAGAATACCAACAGAATCCAGCTCACTGGGGTTGTGAGAATTAAATGGGTGGATGGACGTGAAGCCTTTAGGCTAGTGCCTTGCACTGCACACATGTTTATTATTTCCCCTGAACTTCCCAGTGACATGAGCCCAACTTCCAATCTTCGCTGAAATTTAAGTTGGGTTCCTGCCCCCTTGGCATAGAAGACATGACCATAAAGATTATAAAAGGTACAGTAAAAGACACAACCATATGAAGTAGGTTTTATTTCCCTCATTTTTATAGGGAGTTAGTGAAGCCACCTAATATTCTTTAGCAGTCTGGTATATTTGTTTTGGCCTTTAGTGCCATGTTGTCCATGGGAAATTGGGAAATGTCTCTTCTGTTGTTATCATAAATATTTTGCACCTTAGATTTTCTGAAAGTTCCCCCCAAAATAGTATAATTCCCTAAACATCTGGTTCACAAATTTTTTTCTTGAATTATTAACTATGAAGAATTGTAAGCATATAGAAAAGTATTAAAGATTACAGACATCTTGGGTTTATTTCTAAAATGCTTGCAGTTTATTTTTCACAATAGGTCTTTCAGCAAGCAGGAATTTGCTTTTCTGTATATTAAGGAGTAGGGACCTAGTTGTATCATTTTCCATATAAATTATCCATTTTACCTGCATAATTTACTAAAGAATTCACCCTCTCCCCAATAATGTCATAACATCTTTGTCATTTAAGTTACCTGATATTTGTACACCAGTTTCTAGATTCTCTATTTTACGTCATGTTATTTGTCTATGCCGTGCTGCTGTCTTACATCACCATCCATGTTAATTACTGTAGCTATGTAGCATCTTTGTATCTCTTGTATCTCCCTTTTCCTTTCTGCTTGCACTTTTACCATTGATGCTACTGCTCTTCAGAAACGTTTTTACTGTTCTTGACTATTTACTGCTTCATAGGAATTTTAGGACAACTATATTGAATTCCACAAAAAATTTTATGAGAATTATATTTTTGATGAGTAATATTTTTATTGGAATCGCATTGAATTTAGAGATTGTTTGGGGAGAACTCAAACCACTGAAATATCATCTTATCCAGGAATGTAGTATGTTACAACATTTATTTACATCCTCCGTTATGTGTGGTATAATAAAGATTTCCATGAAGGTCTCTTTTCTTTTTTCTTTTTGTAACTCTACTCCTGATAACCTTATAGTTTGGGATAATATTGTAAATGTTATCTTTTTAAAAATTACTTTGTCCATTATTCAGTACCACTGTTTGAGAATGTCATTATTGATTTCCTGTATTGATCTATATCTAACAACTTTGCTGAATGTTTTTATTCGTTCCCACAGTTTACTTGTGGAATTTCTTGAATTTTCCATTTGGACAATCATGTTATCTAAAAAAATAAAACAATGGTTTGCTCCTTTCTTTTCCACCTTTCTGTTGTACTCCAGGGTCTGTCCTTATGGGTCTGTAAGGAACTTCAGTCAGTATTCAGTAAGCACGGTGATAGCAGACATCAGATCTTATTCTAAGTCACCAACTTATTCTAAGACATCCTAGGAAGTAAGTTGCCTTCTACTCCTATTTTATTAAAAGTTTTTTTCTTGGATGTCTGTTAAATTTTGACAAATGTTTTTCCTACATCTTTTGAGATGCTCATATAGTTTATTATTTAATCTGTACATGTGTTAAATTACATTAATAGATTTATTATTTATATCATTAATGTTAAATCATTTATCCATTCCTTGATTTGTAGTGCTAATATTTTATTTAGGGTTTTTCCTTTTATGTTGATGAGTGAGAATTGCATATAATTTTCCTTGTTCATAATGCCCTTGACCAGTCTTTGCAACAAGATTGTACCAGCCTCATAAAAGGAATTGGAGAGCTTGCCTTCTTTTTTATTCTCTGGTACACATTGTATAGGACAAGTATTATTAGTTGCATAATATTTGGTAGAAATAACTAATGAAATAGTTTGGGCTGGTGATTTTAGGGGAACATACTTTTATTATCCATTCAGTTTTTTAAGTCATCAGCCTACCTAGATTTTCTATGTCTCCATGAGTAGGTTTTGGAGAACTATATTTTTTCTAGGAAATTATCTCTTTCCATTAAGTTCAATTTATTGGAATAGATCATCTTATGATTTTTTTAAAAATCTATATAGTCACTAAAGTTAAAGCTACTATTTTATTTCTAATGGTATTCTTATGCCTTTACTAATCTAAAAGCTTTATCTTTTTTATTAAAGGGTTTTTTTCTTCAAAGAAATAATTTTTGGTAGAGTTGGTGCTCTTTATGTAATTTTCTATTTATTTGACTTCTGCTCTTATATTCATTATTTTATTCTTTGGATTTATTTGTCCTTATTTTTCTAACTCCTTGAGTTGCATGCCTACCCTGTGAATTCTTCTATTCTGTCTCTTTTAAATTTTGCATTTAAGATATGATTTTTCTTTCAAATACTACTTTATCTATAACCTCAAAGTTTTGATATGTAGCTATTATGTTGTCATTCATTTTCAAAGATTTTAAAATTTCCATTATGACTTCGATTTGACTCAAATTATTTAGTAGCATGAATTTTATTTTTCTAAGTGCATAGAATTCAGTAAAACCTTTTACCCATTTCTTATTTTACTGCATTGAGATGACAATATTATCATCAGATATCCATGTAACATCAATTTCTTAACATTTTTAGACTTGCTTTATAGCTTATTGAATGCCCAGTTTTATTGTAAATGTTTCACATATGCTCAAAAGGAATGTGAATTGTCTAAATGTTGGATACAGAGTTCTGTACATGCAATTCAAGTCTTTCATATTTCATTCATTGTTTGTGAACCTGATCTGTCAGTTTCTAAAACAGGAACATTGGAATTCTCAGCAAATACATGGATTTGTTTATCTCTTCCAATAATTAGATCAGTGTTTGCTTTATGTATTTTGGTGGTATTTTAATGGTTTCATAGAAATTTAGGATTATTCTGCTTTCTGGTATCTTCCTTTTGCTTTTGAATAAGGGCTATTTGTATGTCAAATAATGCTTTTTGCCTGAAAATACATGTATCTGATATGTTGCTAAACCAGCTTTGTTTCAGTCATTTGTCTAAGACATTTCCATCCTTTACTCTTCAAGATCGCTTTATCATTTTTATGTCTATCTTATATACATAATATAGGTGGATTTGGTGGGATTTTCTTAAAGTTACATAAGAATATGCAGTTTTAATAGATACGCTTTATCTTTCAATTCCACATAAGTTTGTGATTATTACTTAGTTTTAGCTTATTTCTACTATCTTATTTTGTTCCTACTTAAACAGGTTCTTGTTTAGTTTTCTCTTCAATTCTTCCTTTTCATTATTACTACATTTTTAATTTCTATTTTTCCCTCTACCAAGTTGGAAGCAATGTATCCTATTGTTAATATTTTGGTGGCTTCATTTTTATTTATTTTTTATTTTTTATTTTTTAAATTTTTTATTATGGTATTATTGATATACACTCTTATGAAGCTTTCACATGAAAAAACGATGTGGTTACTACATTTACCCATATTATCAAGTCCGCACCCCAATGCAATCACTGTCCATCAGTGTAGTAAGATGCCACAGATTCATTATTTGCCTTCTCTGTGCTACATTGTTTTCCCGTGACCCCCCACACCATGTGTACTAAACATAATACCCCTCAATCCCCTTCTCCCTCCCTCCTCAGCCACCCTCCTACATCCTTCCCCTTTGGTAACCACTAGTTCATTCTTGGAGTCTCTGAGTCTACTATTTTGTTCCTTCAGTTTTGCTTAGTTGTTATACTCCACAAATGAGGGAAATCATTTGGTACTTGTCTTTCTCCACCTTATTTCACTGAGCTTAATATCCTCCAGATCCATCCATGTTGTTGCAAGTGGTAGGATTTGTTTCTTTCTTATGGATGAATAGTATTCCATTGTGTTTATGTACCACATCTTTTTTATCCATTCATCTACTGATGGACACTTAGATTGCTTCCATATCTTGGCAATTGTAAATAGTGCTGTGATAAACATAGGGGTGCATATGTCTTTTTGAAACTGAGAAGTTGTATTCTTTGGGTAAATTCCAAGAGTAGGATTCCCGGGTCTAATGGTATTTCTATTTTTAGTTTTTTGAGGAACCTCCAGCTTGCATTCCCACCAGCAGTGTAGGAGGTTTCCCCTTTCTCCACATCCTCACCAGCATTTACTGTTCTTAGTCTGTTCGATGCTGGCCAACCTTATTGGTGTGAGGTAATATCTCATTGTAGTTTTAATTTGCATTTCCCTGATGATTAGTGATGTGGAGCATCTTTTCATGTGTCTGCTGGCCATCTAAATTTCTTTTTTGGAGAACTGTCTCTTCATATGCTCTTCCCATTTATTAATAGGGTTATTTGCTTTTTGGGTGTTGAGGCATTTAAGTTCTTTATATATTTTGGATGTTAACGATTTTTTGTAGTTTGTTGAAGAATGCTATTGGTATTTTGATAGGAATTACACTGAATCTGTAGATTGCTTTAGGCAGGATGGCCATTTTGACAATATTAATTCTTCCTATCCATGAGCATGGGAATTTCTTCCTTTTTTTAATGTCCATGGGTTGTAAATCTCTGTGTAGTCTGAAAAATATTTTTATTTTATTCACACACTTCAGTGGTTTTTTGAGTGTAGAATTTTAAGTGAACCCTTGTTTTCCTTTGGCCCTTTTAAATTATTATTCTATTGACTTCAAGCTTCTACTACTCCTTTCAAAAAGTCTACTAGAATTCTGCTGGGTTTTTTTTTGGTTGGTAACTTCCCTCTCTGGTTGCTGTATGATTTTCTCTGATTTTCAGTACTACGCGATTTCACTACAATGTAGAAATATGTGAGTTAATTTTTATTTAGCTTGCAAAGACTGAATTTATTCAGTATGAGGCTTATTGTTCTTTAATTCTGGTAATGCTTCTACCATGTTTACATTCTATGCCCCATTCTAGTAATTCTTCTTAAATTTCTGTTATATACATCATACCTTCTTATTTTATTCTTTATGTCTATTGACTTGGCCTTCATGTCTTTCATCTTTTTATCTCATTTTATTGCTTTCTAGGTAATTTTTTATATAATATGTATTTCATTAATTCTCTTTTCATAACTATCATAATTGTTATTTAAGATATACAGAGAATTTTATATTAAATGACTATATATTTCAATTCTACAACTTGAAATGGTACCTTTCAAATCTGCCTGTTCTTTTCTCAGACTCTTTCTTTTCTTAGGGCACCAATTGCTTTTTTATATCTTTTATTTTTTTTAACATATTTAATTTTTATTTTCTCTCAGGTGATCTATTATCTTAAGTTCTTGAGATGCTGTATATACTGTTTCTATCTGCTGACTCTTGCCATTGGTGAATTATTTCCTCAGCAGTTTTGTAATTTTCATGTGGACTCATTTTAATTTGGACTTTTTTTCTGTGGAATGCCTTGTGGTCTGGACTATACATTCACCCTTTCAGAGTGATTTTAGGTTTGGCTGTGACACAACCCTAGGGGTATCAGCATCCCAGGATGAATCTAATATTAGTATTTCTTAGTTTGGCCCAAGGCTCTGGCCACAGGAGTAGTGAAATTAGAACCCCAGAGCTGTATGATGTTCAAGCTTGGGTTTTGGAAATATCAGAAAAGACTAATTTTTTCCACTCAGATCCATTAGATTAAAACAACCTTTATTTTCCTGTTCTAATTCACCCTTTAACTGAGGATGCACCCCTTCAAAAGTTCTAGCACCATATCAGGGTTCTTCCATTCCGAGTGTCTGCCTCACACAGACCAGGGTCTTCAACTTTTCTACCCACATGGACACTCAAGCACCTAGGTTAGTAAAACCAATATATACTCCCCACCCTGCCCTGAGGACATCACAACACCTGTTCACAGTTTATCACTGAATGTTTAGTTCCCTCTCTTTTCTGGCACTGGGGCTTTCTTTTTCCTTTTTGAGATATTTAAAAGACTGTCATAATTTTCTCCACTTCTTCTGTGTATTTGTATTAAAAAGGCTTCAGTTTGCCTTTCATCATATTGCTAGAGGCAGAAGTGCCTCATACGTATATATACTTAGTTTCTGCCATCTCTAAGAACAATATCATTGGAAAATGGAGACTAACCCAGAGAAGAGCTATATCAACAAACTTTCTCACTCATAGTGCCCTATGAATCCTTGCTGAGTTTTAATAAAATTGCACAGACTTTTGCCAGGAAGCCCCAACAGGTACATTTCACACTGATGCCAAATTGAGAAAAAGCCTCTAGGCTCTCTATCATTTGAGATAAACTTCCTAAATAAAGTTTCTAAGGAAGAAGTTAAACAAAACCACCTTCAAGAGAAAAATAATTTTCTAAATACCAGATATGAGTTAATAGTAAAGTAAACATTTGGAGGCTGTTGCAAGAATTTCAGTAATTAAAAGATGCAGAAATGAGATGGTATGGGATATCATCATGATGGGAGGTATTAGACATGACTCCTAGTGATTCGAACAGATGAATTTTTTACTTTTAATGTTAAAGTACAATCAGCAGGACCACATCTTTCTTTGAAATTCCCTAGGCATGCAAAAAATTAACAAAATTTTTTTAAGAAAAATGAAGCAAGCCAAAAAATATTTAATTCCACTCTGTCAGACCATCTAATCTTTACTTCCTTGCTGAAAGAGCCTCAAGGTCATGAGGGGTACCTTAGGTCACACCTGCATAAAACCTGTGAACAATTTGACCCAGGAATTCCACTCCTAGAAATTTACCCAAAGAAAACAACTTCTCAGATTCAAAAAGACAGATGCACCCCTATGTTTATCACAGCACTATTTACAATAGCCAAGATATGGAAGCAACCTAAGTGTCCATCCGTAGATGAATGGATAAAGAAGATGTGGTACATACATGCAATGGAATACAATTCAGCCATAAGAAAGAAACAAATCCTACCATTTGCAACAACACGGATGGAGCTAGAGGGTATTATGCTCAGTGAAATAAGTCAGGCAGAGAAAGACAAATACGAAATGATTTCCCTCATTTGTGGTGTATGACAGCAAAGCAAAACTGAAGGAACAAAATAGCAGCAGACTCACAGACTCCAAGAAAGGACTAGTGGCTACCAAAGGGGAGGGGTTGGGAGGGCAGATGGGGAGGGAGGGAGAAGGAGATTGTGGGGTATCATGATTGGTACACGTGGTGTGTGCAGAGTCACAGGGAAGACAGTGCAGCTCAGAGAAGACAAATAGGGACTCTGTGGCATCTTACTACACTGATGGACAGTGACTGCAATGGAGTATGGGGAGGGACTTGATAATAAGGGTGAATGTAATAACCACATTGTTTTTCTTGTGAAACCTTCATAAGAGTGTATATCAACGATACCTTAATAAAAAATAACATCACAGATAAAAAAACAAAAAACAAACTCTAAACAACAATGTCAAAATCAATATAATTTGAACCACTCATGAAAGCTTGAATTTTCTGGGACCCACATTAAAAGAACTAGGTGAAATTAATTTTAATAACTTATTTTATTTAACCCAATACCCAAAATACTAGCATTCAACATCTAATCAATATAATAAATATTAACAAGATATTTTTTTTTGTAGATAATTATTTTTTATTGAAGGGTAGTTGACACACAGTATTACATTAGTTTCAGGTGTACAACACAGTGATTCAACATTTATTTACATGATAATTCTAGGTACCAGCTATCACCATACCAAGTTGTTACAATATTTTGACTATATTCCTTATGCTATACATTACATCCCAGTTACTTATTTATTTTACAATTGGAAGTGTGTACTTTTTTTTGTTTGTGAGGGCATCTCTCCTATTTATTGATCAAATGGTTTTTAACAACAATAAAATTCTGTATAGGGGAGTCAATGCTCAATGCACAATCATTAATCCACCCCAAGCCTAATTTTCATCAGTCTCCAATCTTCTGAAGCATAATAAACAAGTTCTTACATGGAGAACAAATTCTTACATAGTGAATAAGTTACATGGTGAACAGTACAAGGGCAGTCATCACAGAAACTTTTGGTCGTTTTTTTTCCAAATATGGAGTTTACCTTAAAAATATTATGATTTCCTTGGGTGAGGGGGTCTCTTGGTGGCAAACTCTCTGTTTCACTTATTTGAAAAATATCTTTATATCACTTTCTTTCTTGAAAAGACCATTTCACTGAGTATACAGTTCCAGGTTTGCACTCTGAATTTTAGGTTGGCTCTTTGAATATATTTTTCCACTGTGTTCTATCAACTATTAGTCTAACTTTCTTTGTAGGTAAACTATTTATCTCTGGCTGGTTCTAAGATATTCTCTTTGTCTTTGGTGTTCTGTGATTTTATAACAATGTAATTTGGTGTCCATTCCTTTTTATTTATCCCAACTGATATTATTTAATTACTCAGATCTGAGGCTTGGAGTCTCTGAATAGTTTTGGAAAAGTCTCAGTTGTAACCTATGTGAGTATTGATTTTCCAAATTGTATAACTCTTGGAATTTCAATTGGTTGTAAACTAGACTTAATCCTCTTTGTTCCTTAACTTTTTATTGTAATTTTTCATCTTTCAATCTCCCTAGAGTGCATTCTGGAAGTGATTCTTTGGACCTGTCTAGTTCAGCTGTATTTTCAACTGTTTCTAATGTTTTGTTTAAGTTATCTTGAGTTTTATATTTCAAATAATTTTATTATTTTTTTCAAGTCTTTTGGTTGTTTTAAGGTCTTATATTCTTTGCTTCTATTTTTGAGCCTTAATTTTACTTTTTGTTACATATTAAATATATGTTACATATTAACTAATGATATACTCGTATGTATTTGTGCTTCTGAGAGTGCTGTCTATTTTTCCTGCTGATACTCATAGTGCCTGCTCTCCATGTATATTTTTGATGAGTAACTTTGAGCTATGAATTCATTTCCTTGGAAGTTTATCTTTGGAAATTCTTTGAATTTCACATTGAAATTACATTCTTTCAAAGAGGATTTTCATTCCTTCAGAAAGGATTTCTGCTAGTTCCCTAGAGCCCTAATTATCCTAGGTTACAGTAAATTAAATTATCCATCTGAGGCTTTTTTAGATTGCACAGTTTGTGTGAACTTGGTCCCCAAACCTACATGAGGATCAACTCATTTTTACAAATTCTTAAAGCAATTTATTTTGCCTTCTGTTCAATGTAAGAGTCAAGAGAAGAAAGTTTCCAAATGAAGACTTATTTCTTCTTCATCCTTACAGAGAAGCTCTAGGCCGTTGGGAGCCCCAGCTATGTACGGATTTTTCTATTTGACTCCTATGTTGGATAGATCCTGGGCTTTATTGTCTGCTTATCATGATCCATGTAGCTCTCACATTGGAGGCACAAGGGCACCAGAGTTAAAGTCAACCTATGGGAAAAATCCAGTTTGAATGATCTTTTAATCTCAGGTTCACATTGAATTTTTTTTCTTTGTAAAGTTCTTGCCCTTTTCTCCTGTTTTTTTTTCCTTTTTTTTGCTGCCTCACCAATGAATTTAGTGTTTCTTATATTTTACTGAGCTTTCATATTGTTTACCTTCATAAGGCCTTATTATAAAACATTTGTCAGTAGTTATCAAAACAAAAATTCAGTCTGTCCTTTGAATGAGCAAGTCTACTTTTAGAAATTCCTTTGGCAGAAATATTTACATGTTTAAAAATGTATGCGTGCCCTTTTGTTCCCTGTAGCAGTATATATAATAGTGAAATACTAGAAGTGTTCATTAATGACCACTCCATGCTATGGAGTAATACTGAGTAATCAAAAAAAAATGTGGAGGCCTCTACATACTGGCATAAGATGATCTCCAAGATTTATAAGAAGATGGAAAAAAGAAAAGAAGAAAGAACTTTTTTCTTCTTCAGTGCACCTCTTAGTTTTAAATTTTATTTTTGGTGTCTCAAAATATTCTTAGCAGAAGTAGTAAAAGTAACATTAGATGCCAAAAAATATAATAAAAAAATAATAATTCACTCTGTGGAATGCCTTTCATCTGTAGACTTCAAACAGCATGTATTACCACAACATTGAAGCATTAATAGACTAAATACTTATTATATATATTAAAGATAATATTACTTTAAAATTTCAAAATAGAATATTAACTTTATAAAGGACTTTTGAAATAAAGCAATCTAATCTTTTAGGATTTCTTGAGGGGTAATCTCATCCATTTCAATATTTTTCCCCTCATAATACCCAGAGACAATATACCTTTCATGTGCCTAATATCTTGAATATCTTTTAAGTCAGCAGGATAGAATTATTTCTAATGTCTTATGCTAGACATTTTAAGATTATAAATATAGTAAGGTCCTGATGCCATATTTTACCCACTAAGTGAAAATGATGTTTGAATTAGACAGTTGACATTGTGAAAGGAGTCAATCTGTTCTCTAGGCAATTGTCTCTAGATAATATCACTACAGTAAATCACTTCATAGTGCATAGGAAATTTTATGGACAATTTGCTTTAAAAAAGTGAAATGTGTAGAAAAAAAACTCAATCTCAAATATTCATGCTCACATAAATGAAACTTGATATTTTAAAGAGATAACCAAAACTGTTTATCTTGACTGTAAGAAAAAAAAACATTAGGTATTTAACATTATGGGAGAGAAAAGTCATAGAAATTTTTCTGAATGAGTATACATTTGAACCAATTTGTCTTTCAGTGAAAGCTGTATAATATACTCCTTCTTCAGTGTGTTATGTGACACAATATTAACCTGCAGAAAGTAGAACCTTGTTGGAACTAAGTTTCTATCTGAGTGGTACTCAGTCCTCAGAGTGAGAGGCTATTAGAAAGAGTTAAGAAACTCCCAAACTAATAGATAAAATAGGGTTATGAGAGAATTAATCTATAGTGTTTTAATGAGATATTTGTACAGAAAAATACTGACAGCACATATATCAGGAAAATATCCTGATGATACAGTCCACATTCAAAATTTATTTTTTATAGCTTCTTGAGTCTCTAGCTTTTGAAATCATCTGGATTCTCCCCTTTCTCTGTCTCTACGCTTTGAAAAACTGCTTATATAGGTTGGGAATTCTGTTCTGTAAAAGTCTGAACAACTTACGTGTAACACATTGTAAACTTGTAGTCTTTGGGGAAGATAATTCTTTTTGCTGTTTATTTCAAAAGTTGTTAATCTTTGTTAGTTTCAAGTTCTTTGTGAGTCATTTTAGCAGCTTTTATTTTTGCATAAAATGGTCTACTTTGTTATGGTTTTCATTTTTTAAACATAGAAATGTACATTTTGTTCTATTATACTTTAAAACTCTCTTCCATACTTGTGTTTTGTGTTTACTTATCTATTTTGTGTTTTTTAACAGTATGACAGAATTTTTATTTAAATATAAGTAAGGGATCAGACATAAATCTGGGAAGGATGCAAACCTGAACATTAGTAACAGGTATCCCTGGGTTGTGGCAGTGTGGTTTCCTCATTAACATTTTCAATGCATTGTGAATGCATTTATTTTTTAATTAAGGAAAGTGTAATTTTAACATATAAGGAATACATTCTCGCGATCATCAGTTGCATACTGTTTTGTCTTCCAATTAAAGGGGACTAACATGGAGAAGTATCACTATTAGTCAATGACTAGTGGAAGCTTAAATGAACACAATTTTTGAGGTCAATTTGGCAATAGGTTAAAATGTAATATATGTAATATGTAATACTCTTTGTCCAAATAATTCACTTCTAAAGCTTTAGTCTAATAAAATAAAGACCATGTACACAAAAATATGTTTGTAAAAAAATATATGTGTATAAATGGATATTTAGACTTGTATTGCCCAATGGGGTAGCCATTAGTCATATGAAACTTTTGAAAACTTAAATTTAGCTCATCTAAACTGAGATGTGCTGTTAGTATGAAATGCAAATTCTGACTCAAAGACTTAGTGCAGAAAATAAATATAAAATACCTTGTTATTAGGGAGCCGAGATGGCAGCGTGAGTAGAGCAGCAGAAATCTCCTCCCAAAACCACATATATCTATGAAAATATAACAAAGAAAACTCTTCCTAAAATAGAGACCAGAGGACACAGGACAACATCCAGACCACATCCACCCCTGTGAGAACCCAGCGCCTCACGAAGGGGGTAAGATACAAACCCCAGCCGAGTGGATCCCAAGCGCCCCTCCCCCCAGCTCCCAGTGGGAAGAGAGAGGTCTGAGCAGGAGGGAGAGGGAGCCCAGGACTGCTGAACACCCAGCCCCAGCCATCCGAACCAGAGTGCAGACACAGTGCATGCGCAGGGCCCTGGATACTAGGGAAACAGGGCATCAGGACCGGTGAGCGGGTGCCTGAGGCCGATGCCGGAGAACAAAAATGGGAGCGGCCATTTTTTTTTTCCTCTTTTGTTTTGACGAGTGCTTTTTGGAAGTCTTAAAGGGACAAGGACCCCAATACTAGGGAAACAGAGCAGCAAGACCAGTGAGCAGGTGCCTGAGACTGGCGCCTGAGGACAAAGAAAATCGTGCATTTTTCTTTTCTTTTTTTTTTAAATTATTTATTTATTTATTTTGTTGTTGTTGTTGTTGCTGTTGTTGTTTTGGTTTGGACAGTGCTTTTTGGAAGTCTTAAAGGGGCAGGGCAGGACACTTAGTCCAGAGGGAGGGAATCTGGGGATCTCTGGGCACTCTAACCCCCTGGGCAGCAGGGAGCACCTTACAGAGATAAATAACCTCCCGGCCACTCCCCCTCCAACGGGGCTTCACCATTTTGGAGCAACAGCCTGAGCCAGGCCACGCCCACAGCAACAGCGGAGATAAACTTCATAGCAGCTGCGCAGGAAGCAGAAGCCATGTCTGTGCACAGCTGCCCAGCACAAGCCACTAGAGGTCACTATTCTCCCAGGAGAGGAAGGCCACAAACCAACAAGAAGGAAAGCTCTTCCAGCCGTCACTCGTACCAGCTCTGCAAACTATCTCTATCACCATGAAAAGGCAAAACTTCAGGCAGACAAAGATCACAGAGTCAACACCTGAGAAGGAGACAGACCTAACCAGTCCTCCTGAAAAAGAATTCAAAATAAAAATCATGAACATGCTGATGGAGATGCAGAGAAAAATGCAAGAGCAATGGGATGAAGTCCAGAGGGAGATCACAGATGTCAGTAAGGAGATCACAGAAGTGAAACAATCCCTGGAAGGATTTATAAGCAGAATGGATAAGATGCAAGAGGCCATTGAAGGAATAGAAACCAGAGAACAGGAACATGTAGAAGCTGATATAGAGAGAGATAAAAGGATCTCCAGGAACGAAATGATGCTAAGAGAACTATGTGACTAATCCAAAAGGAACAATATCCGTATTATAGGGGTACCAGGAGAAGAAGAGAGAGGAAAAGGGATAGAAAGTGTCTTTGAAGAAATAATTGCTGAAAACTTCCCCAAACTGGGGGAAGAAATAATTGAACAGACCACGGAAATACACAGAACCCCAAACAGAAAGGATCCAAGGAGGACAACACCAAGACACATAATAATTAAAATGGCAAGAAAAGACAAGGAAAGAGTTTTTAAGGCAGCTAGAGAGAAAAAGGACACCTATAAAGGAAAACCCATCAGGCTAATATCAGACTTCTCGACAGAAACCCTACAGGCCAGAAGAGAATGGCATGATATACTTAATGCAATGAAACAGAAGGGCCTTGAACCAAGGATACTGTATCCAGCACGACTATCAGTTAAATATGATGGCGGGATTAAACAAATCCCAGACAAGCAAAAGCTGAGGAATTTGCTTCCCACAAACCACTTCTACAGGGCATCTTACAGGGACTGCTCTAGATGGGAGCACTCCTAAAAAGAGTGCAGAACAAAACACACAACATATGAAGAATGGAGGAGGAGGAATAAGAAGGGAGAGAAGAAAAGAATCTCCAGACAGTGTATACAACAGCTCAATAAGTGAGCTAAGTTAGGCAGTAAGATAATAAAGAGGCTAACTTTGAACCTTTGGTAACCACAAATTTAAAGCCTGCAATGGCAATAAGTACATATCTCTCAATAGTCACCCTAAATGTAAATGGACTTAATGAACCAATCAAAAGACACAGAGTAATAGAATGGATAAAAAAGCAAGACCCATCTATATGCTGCTTACAAGAAACTCACCTCAAACCCAAAGGCATGCACAGACTAAAAGTCAAGGGATGGAAAAACATATTTCAGGCAAACAACAGTGAGAAGAAAGCAGGGGTGCAGTACTAATATCAGACAAAATAGACTTCAAAACAAAGAAAGTAACAAGAGATAAAGAAGAACACTACATAAAGACAAAGGGCTCAGTCCAACAGGAGGATATAACCATTCTAAATATATATGGACCCAATAGAGGAGCACCAGCATATGTGAAACAAATACTAACAGAACTAAAGAGGGAAATAGACAGCAATGCATTCCTTTTAGGAGACTTCAACACACCACTCACCCCAAAGGATAGATCCACTGGGCAGAAAATAAGTAAGGACACACAGGCACTGAACAACACACTAGAACAGATGGACCTAATAGACATCTATAGAACTCTACATCCAAAAGCAACAGGATATACATTCTTCTCAAGTGCACATTCTCCAGAATAGACCACATACGAGGCCACAAAAAGAGCCTCAGTAAATTCCAAAATACTGAAATTCTACCAACCAATTTTTCAGACCACAAAGGTATAAAACTAGAAATAAATTCTACAAAGAAAACAAAAAGGCTCACAAACACATGGAGGCTTAACAACATGCTTCTAAATAATCAATGGATCAATGAACAAATCAAAATAGAGATCAAGGAATATATAGAAACAAATGACAACAACAACACAAAGCCCCAACTTCTGTGGGATCCAGCGAAAGCAGTCTTAAGAGGAAAGTATATAGCGATCCAGGCACACCTGAAGAAGGAAGAACAATCCCAAATGAATAGTCTAACATCGCAACTATTAAAACTGGAAAAAGAAGAACAAATGAGGCCTAAAGTCAGCAGAAGGAAGGACATAATAAAGGTCAGAGAAGAAATAAACAAAATTGAGGAGAATAAAACAATAGCAAAAATCAATGAAACCAAGAGCTGGTTCTTTGAGAAAATAAACAAAATAGATAAGCCTCTAGCCAAACTTATAAAGAGAAAAAGAGAATCAACACAAATCAACAGAATCAGAAATGAGAATGGAAAAATCATGACAGACTCCACAGAAATACAAAGAATTATTAAAGACTACTATGAAAACCTATATGCCAACAAGCTGGAAAACCTAGAATAAATGGACAACTTCCTAGAAAAATACAACCTCCCAAGACTGACCAAGGAAGAAACACAAAAGTTAAACAAACCAATTACAAGAAAAGAAATTGAAACAGTAATCAAAAAACTACCCAAGAACAAAACCCCAGGGCTGGATGGATTTACCTCGGAATTTTATCAGACACACAGAGAAGACATAATACCCATTCTCCTTAAACTTTTCCAAAAATTAGAAGAGGAGGGGATTCTCCCAAACTCATTCTATGAAGCCAACATCACCCTAATACCAAAACCAGGCAAAGACCCCACCAAAAAAGAAAATTACAGACCAATATCCCTGATGAATGTAGATGCAAAAATACTCAATAAAATATTAGCAAACAGAATTCAACAGCTTATCAAAAGGATCATACACCATGACCAAGTGGGATTCATTCCAGGGATGCAAGGATGGTACAACATTCGAAAATCCATCAACATCATCCACCACATCAACAAACAGAAAGACAAAAACCACATGATCATCTCCATAGATGCTGAAAAAGCATTTGACAAAATTCAACATCCATTCATGATAAAAACTCTCAGCAAAATGGGAATAGAGGGCAAGTACCTCAACATAATAAAGGTCATATATGATAAACCCACAGCCAACATTATACTGAACAGCGAGAAGCTGAAAGATTTTCCTCTGTGATCGGGAAGTAAGCAGGGATGCCCACTCTCTCCACTGTTATTTAACATAGTACTAGAGGTCCTAGCCACAGCAATCAGACAAAACAAAGAAATACAAGGAATCCAGATTGGTAAAGAAGAAGTTAAACTGTCACTATTTGCAGATAATACTATATTGTACATAAAAAAACCCTAAAGACTCCACTCCAAAACTACTAGAACTGATATCGGAATACAGCAAAGTTGCAGGATACAAAATTAACACACAGAAATCTGTAGCTTTCCTATACACTAACAATGAACCAATAGACAGAGAAATCAGGAAAACAATTCCATTCACAATTGCATCAAAAAGAATAAAATACCTAGGAATAAACCTAACCAAAGAGTGAAAGACCTATACCCTGAAAACTACAAGGCACTCTTAAGAGAAATTAAAGGGGACACTAACAAATGGAAACTCATCCCATGCTCGTGGCTAGGAAGAATTAATATCGTCAAAATGGCCATCCTGCCCAAGGCAATATACAGATTTAATGCAATCCCTATCAAATTACCAGCAACATTCTTCAATGAACTGGAACAAATAATTCAGAAATTCATGTGGAAACACCAAAGACCCTGAATAGCCAAAGCAATCCTGAGAAAGAAGAATAAAGTAGGGGGGATCTCACTCCCCAACTTCAAGCTATACTATAAAGCCATAGTAATCAAGACAATTTGGTACTGGCACAAGAACAGAGCCACAGACCAGTGGAACAGATTAGAGACTCTAGACATTAACCCAAACATATATGGTCAATTAATATTTGATAAAGGAGCCATGGACATACAATGGCAAAATGACAGTCTCTTCAACAGATGGTGCTGGTAAAACTGGACAGCTACATGTAGGAGAATGAAACTGGACCATTATCTAACCCCATACACAAAAGTAAATTCAAAATGGATCAAAGACCTGAATGTAAGTCATGAAACCATAAAACTCTTAGAAAAAAACATAGGCAAAAACCTCTTAGACATAAACATGAGTGACCTCTTCTTGAACACATCTCCCCGGGCAAGGAAAACAACAGCAAAAATGAACAAGTGGGACTATATTAATCTGAAAAGTTTCTGTACAGCAAAAGACATCATCAATAGAACAAAAAGGAACCCTACAGTATGGGAGAATATATTTGAAAATGACAGATCCAATAAAGGCTTGACGTCCAAAATATATAAAGAGCTCATATGCCTCAACAAACAAAAAACAAATAATCCAATTAAAAAATGGGACTTCTCTAGATGGACGTGCTCCTAAGGCAAAATAGCTGTCACCAGAGAAATAAAACCACAGTAAAGGAACCAATTAATTACCAAGCAAATGCAAAATCAAATCAACTACCCTCTAAGTCAGTCAAGGGATAAAGAAAATATGACACCTATTATATAAAGAATGGAGCACAGAATATGATACCTAATATATAAAGAATGGAGGAGGTAGAAGAAGTAGGGGAAAAAAACAACCTTTAAATTGTGTTTGAAATAGCATAGTGAGTTAAGTTACACTGTTAGATAGTAAGGAAGCTGCCCTTGAACCTTTTGCAACCACAAATCTAAAGCCTGCAATGGCAATAAGTACATGTCTATCCATAATTACCCTAAATGTAAATAGACTGAACACACTAATCAAAAGACATAGAGTTAAAGAATGGATATAAAAAAACAAGACCCATCTTTATGATGCCTCCAAGAGAATCACTTCAAACCCAAAGACATATGCAGACTAAAAGTGAAGGGATGGAAAAAGATATTTCATGCAAATAACAGAGAGAGAAAAGCAAGAGTTGCAGTACTTATATCAGACAAAATAGATTTCCAAATAAAGAAAGTAACAAGAGACAAAGAAGGACATTACATAATGATAAAGGGGTGAGTCCAAAAAGAGAATATAACCATTATACATATCTATCGATCCAATATAGGAGCACCTAAATATGTGAAATACTAACAGAATTAAAGGGGAAATAGAATGTAATGCACTCATTTTAGGAGATTTCAACACACCACTTACTCCAAAAGACAGAACAATCAGAGAGAAAAGAAGTAAGGAGACAGAGGCACTGAACAACACATTAGAACAGATGGACCTAGCAAATATCTACAGAGAAGTAGATAAAAAACACTTCACACAAAAGCAGCAGGATACACATTCTTCTCAAGTGTACATGGAACATTTTCCAGAAGAGATCACATATTAGACCACAAAAAGACCCTCAGTAAATTCAAAAAGTTGAAATTTTGCCAACCAGCCTCTCAGACCACAAAGGTATGAAACTAGAAATAAATTATGCAGAGAAAATTAAAAAGCCCACAAACACATGGAGGCTTAACAACATGCTCCTAAATAATTAATTGATCAATAGTCAAATAAAAACAGAAATCAAGCAATATATAGAGACAAATGAAAACAACAACTCAACAGCCCTAAACTTGTGGGATACAGCAAAGGCAGTTCAAGAGGAAAGTATATTGTAATACAGGTTTAACAAAGAAGAACAATCCCACATGAACAGTCTAAATTCACAATTAATGAAACTAGAAAAAGAAGAGCAAATGAGGCCAAAAGTCAGTAGAAGGAGGGACATAAAGATTGGAGCATAAATAAATAAAATCAATAAGAATAAAACAATAGAAAGAATCAATGAAACCAGGAACTGGTTCTTTGAGAAAATTAACAAAATAGATAAAACCAGACTTACCAAGAAAAAAAAAAGAAAGTCTACACATATAAACATAATCATAAATGAGAAAGGAAAAACCATTATAGACACCACAGAAACACAAATAATTTTTAGGTAGTACTACAAAAAATAATATGTTAACAAATTGAATAACCTAGAAGAAATAAACAACTTTCTAGAAAAGTACAACTTTCTAAGACTGACCCAGGAAGAAACAGAAAATCTCAACAGAACAATTACCAGCAGTGAAATTGAATTGGTAATCAAAAAACTACCTAAGAACAAAACTCCAGGACCAGATGGCTTCAACGCTGAATTTTATCAAACATTTAGAGAAGAAATAATACCCATCCTCCATAGTTTTCCAAAAAGTAGAAGAGGACGGAATACTTCCAAATTCATTCTACAAGGCCAGCATCACTCTAATATCAAAACAAGGCAGATACCACAAAAAAAGAAAATTGCAGACCAATATCCCTGATGAAGCTAGATACAAAGATACTCAACAGAATATTAGCAAATCAAATTCAAAAATACATCAAAAAGATCATCCATCATGGTCAGTTGGGATTTATTCTAGGGATGCAAGGATGGAACAATAGTCACAAACCCATCAACATCATCCACCACATCAACAAAAACAAAGACAAAAATCACATGATCATCATAGATGCTGAAAAAGCATTTGACAAAATTCCATATCCATTCATGATAGAAACTCTCAACAAAATAGGTATAGAGGGCAAGTAACTAAACAAACTAAAGGCCATATATGAGAAACCCACAGTCAACATATACTTAATAGTGAAAAGCTGAAAACTTTTCCTCTAAGATTGAGAACAAGACAAACATGCCCACTCTCCCCACTTTTACTCAACATAGTACTGGAGATCATAGCCATGGCAATCAGACAACAAACAGAAATAAAAGGCATCCAAATTGGTAAGGAAGAAGTTAAACTGTCACTGTTTGTAGATGACATGATATTATATATAAAAAACACTAAATAACCCACCCAAAAACTGCTAGAACTGAATTCATCAAAGTTGCAGGATATAAAACCAATACACAGAAATCTGTTGCATTCCTAGATACTAATGAACTAGCAGAAAGAAAAATCAGTAAAACAGCTCCATTTACAAATTCATCAAAAAGAATAAGATACCTAGGAATAAAACTAACCAAGGAGGTGAAAGACCTATACCCTGAAAACTATAAGACACTCATGAGAAAAATTAATGAAGACATCAATAAATGGAACTACATCTGTGCTCATGGATAGGAAGAATTAATATTATCAAAATGGCCATCCTGCCTAATGCAATCTACATATTCAACGCAATCCCTGTCAAAATACCAACAGCAAAGAGGGAGCCAAGATGGCGGCGTGAGTAGAGCAGTGGAAATCTCCTCCCAAAAACACATAGAGCTATGAAAATATAACAAAGAAAAATCTTCCTAAAATAGAGACCACAGGACACAGGACAACATCCAGACCACATCCACACCTGCAAGAACCCAGCGCCTTGTGAAGGGGGTAAGATACAAGCCCCAGCCCGGCGGGACCCGAGCGCCCCTCCCCCCGGCTCCCGGCGGGTGGAGAGAAACCGGAGCAGTTTTTTTTTTGGCGAGCGCTTTTTGGAAGCCTTAGAGGGACGGGCCCCCGTTGCTGGGGAGGCAGGGTGGTGGGACCAGTGAGGAGGTGCCTGGGAACAGCGCCGGAGGACAAAGAATATCCCGCGTTTCTCCCTGCGAGACCTGGGGGCGGGTGCCTGAGACCGGTGCCTGAGGACGGAGGAGGTCGCGCGTTTTTCCCCTTTTTTTTTTCTCTTTATGGCAAGCGCTTTTTGGAAGCCTTGAAGGGACGGGGACCCCAGTGCTAGGGAGGCACGGTGGCGGGACTGGTGAGCGGGTGGCTGGGACCGGCACCTGAGGACAAAGAATATCCCCCGTTTTTCCCTGCGGGACCGGTGGGCGGGTGCCTGAGACCGGCACTTGAGGACAGAGGAAATCGCGCGTTTTTCCCCTTTTTTTTTTTTCTCTTTTCTGCGAGTGCTTTTTGGAAGCCTAAAAGGGACAGGGACCCCGGTGCTAGGGAGGCAGGGCGGCGGGACTGGTGAGCGGGTGCCTGGGACCGGCACCTGAGGACAAAGAATATCCCGCATTTTTCCCTGTGGGACCGGTGGGTGGGTGCCTGAGACCGGCACTTGAGGACGGAAGAAATCGCGCGTTTTTCCCCTTTTTTTTCTCTCTTTTTGCCAAGTGCTTTTTGGAAGCCTTGAAGGGACAGGGACCCCGGTGCTAGGGAGGCAGGGCGGCAGGACTGGTGAGCGGGTGCGTGGGACCAGTGCCTGAGGACAAAGAATATTGAGCGTTCCTTCCCTGCGGGACCGGTGGGTGGGTGCTTTTTGGAAGCCTTGAAAGGACAGGGACCCTGGTGCTAGGGAGACAGGGCAGCAGGACCAGTGCGCGGGTGCCTGGGACCGGCACCTGAGGAAAAAAAAAAAAAAATCGCGTGTTTTTTCTTTTTTTTTTCCTTTCTGTTCCCTCTCTCATTGTTGCTGTTGTTGTTTTGGTTTGGAGAGTGCTTTTTGGAAATCTTAAAGGGGCAGGACAGGTCACTTAGACCAGAAGCAGGGAATCTGGGGATCTCTGGGCACTCTAACCCCCTGGGCAGCAGGGAGCACAGAGGCCCCTTACGGAGATAAATAGTCTCCTGGCTGCTCCCCCTCTAACGGGGCTCCACCATTTTGGAGGAACAGCCCCAGCCAGGCCAAGCCCACAGCAACAGTGGAGATAACCCCCAAAGCAACTGGGCAGGAAGCAGAAGCCCTGTCTGCGCACAGCTGCCCAGCACAAGCCACTAGAGGTCGCTATTCTCCCAGGAAAAGGCTACAAACCAACAAGAAGGGAAGCTCTTCCAGCGGTCACTTGTACCAGCTCTGCAGACTATCTCTATCACCATGAAAAGGCAAAACTACAGGCAGACAAAGATCACAGAGACAACACCTGAGAAGGAGACAGACCTAACTAGTCCTCCTGAAAAAGAATTCAAAATAAAAATCATGAACATGCTGACAGAGATGCAGAAAAAAATGCAAGAGCAATGGGATGAGATGCAGAGAAAAATGCAAGAGCAGTGGGATGAGATGCAGAGAAAAATGCAAGAGCAGTGGGATGAAGTCCGGAAGGAGATCACAGATGTCAGGAAAGAGATCACAGAAGTGAAACAATCCCTGGAAGGATTTATAAGCAGAATGGATAAGATGCAAGAGGCCATTGAAGGAATAGAAGCCAGAGAACAGGAACGTATAGAAGCTGACATAGAGAGAGATAAAAGGATCTCCAGGAATGAAACAACACTAAGAGAAATATGTGACCAATACAAAAGGAAAAACATTCGTATTATAGGGATACCAGAAGAGGAAGAAAGAGGAAAAGGGATAGAAAGGGTCTTTGAAGAAATAATTGCTGAAAACTTCCCCAAACTGGGGGAGGAAATAATCGAACAGACCATGGAATTATACAGAACTCCCAACAGAAAGGATCCAAGGAGGACAACACCAAGACACATAATAATTAAAATGGCAAGGATCAAGGACAAGGAAAGAGTTTTAAAGGCAGCTAGAGAGAAAAAGGTCACCTATAAAGGAAAACCAATCAGGCTAACATCAGACTTCTCAACAGAAACCCTACAGGCCAGAAGAGAATGGCATGATATACTTAATGCAATGAAACAGAAGGGCCTTGAACCAAGGATACTGTATCCAGCACGACTATCATTTAAATATGATGGTGGGATCAAACAATTCCCAGACAAGCAAAAGCTGAGGGAATTTGCTTCCCACAAACCACCTCTACAGGGCATCCTACAGGGACTGCTCTAGATGGGAGCACCCCTAAAAAGAGCACAGAACAAAACACACAACATATGAAGAAGGGAGGAGGAGGAATAAGAAGGGAGAGAAGAAAAGACTCTCCAGACAGTGTATATAACAGCTCAATAAGCGAGCTAAGTTAGGCAGTAAGATACTAAAGAAGCTAACCTTGAACCTTTGGTAACCACGAATCTAAAGCCTGCAATGGCAATAAGTACATATCTTTCAATAGTCACCCTAAATGTAAATGGACTTAATGCACCAATCAAAAGACATAGAGTAATAGAATGGATAAAAAAGCAAGACCCATCTATATGCTGCTTACAAGAAACTCACCTTAAACCCAAAGATAAGCATAGACTAAAAGTCAAGGGATGGAAAAACATATTTCAGGCAAACAACAGTGAGAAGAAAGCAGGGGTTGCAGTACTAATATCAGACAAAATAGACTTCAAAACAAAGAAAGTAACAAGAGATAAAGAAGGCCACTACATAATGATAAAGGGCTTAGTCCAACAAGAGGATATAACCATTCTAAATATATATGCACCCAATACAGGAGCACCAGCATATGTGAAGCAAATACTAACAGAACTAAAGAGGGAAATAGACTGCAATGCATTCATTGTAGGAGACTTCAACACACCACTCACCCCAAAGGATAGATCCACCGGGCAGAAAATAAGTAAAGACACACAGGCACTGAACAACACACTAGAACAGATGGACCTAATAGACATCTATAGAACTTTACATCCAAAAGCAACAGGATATACATTCTTCTCAAGTGCACATGGAACATTCTCTAGAATAGACCACATACTAGCTCACAAAAAGAGCCTCAGTAAATTCCACAATATTGAAATTCTACCAACCAATTTTTCAGACCACAAAGGTATGAAAGTAGAAATAAATTCTACAAAGAAAACAAAAAGGCTCACAAACACATGGAGGCTTAACAACATGCTACTAAATAATCAATGGATCAATGAACAAATCAAAATAGAGATCAAGGAATATATAGAAACAAATGACAACAACAACACTAAGGCCCAACTTCTGTGGGATGCAGCGAAAGCAGTCTTAAGAGGAAAGTATATAGCAATCCAGGCACACTTGAAGAAGGAAGAACAATCCCAAATGAATAGTCTAACATCACAATTATTAAAACTGGAAAAAGAAGAACAAATGAGGCCTAAAGTCAGCAGAAGGAGGGACATAATAAAGATCAGAGAAGAAATAAACAAAATTGAGAAGAATAAAACAATAGCAAAAATCAATGAAACCAAGAGCTGGTTCTTTGAGAAAATAAACAAAATAGATAAGCCTCTAGCCCAACTTATTAAGAGAAAAAGAGAGTCAACACAAATCAACATAATCAGAAATGAGAATGGAAAAATCACGACAGACTCCACAGAAATACAAAGAATTATTAAAGACTACTATGAAAACCTATATGCCAACAAGCTGGAAAACCTAGAAGAAATGGACAACTTCCTAGAAAAATACAACCTCCCAAGACTGACCAAGGAAGAAACACAAAAGTTAAACAAACCAATTACAAGCAAAGAAATTGAAACAGTAATCAAAAAACTACCCAAGAACAAAACCCCGGGGCCGGACGGATTTACCTCGGAATTTTATCAGACACACAGAGAAGACATAATACCCATTCTCCTTAAAGTGTTCCACAAAATAGAAGAAGAGGGAATACTCCCAAACTCATTCTATGAAGCCAACATCACCCTAATACCAAAACCAGGCAAAGACCCCACCAAAAAAGAAAATTACAGACCAATATCCCTGATGAACGTAGATGCAAAAATACTCAATAAAATATTAGCAAACAGAATTCAACAGTATATCAAAAGGATCATACACCATGACCAAGTGGGGTTCATCCCAGGGATGCAAGGATGGTACAACATTCGAAAATCCATCAACATCATCCACCACATCAACAAAAAGAAAGACAAAAACCACATGATCATCTCCATAGATGCTGAAAAAGCATTTGACAAAATTCAACATCCATTCATGATAAAAACTCTCAGCAAAATGGGAATAGAGGGCAAGTACCTCAACATAATAAAGGCCATATATGATAAACCCACAGCCAGCATTATACTGAACAGCGAGAAGCTGAAAGCATTTCCACTGAGATCGGGAACCAGACAGGGATGCCCACTCTCCCCACTGTTATTTAACATAGTACTGGAGGTCCTAGCCACGGCAATCAGACAAAACAAAGAAATACAAGGAATCCAGATTGGTAAAGAAGAAGTTAAACTGTCACTATTTGCAGATGATATGATACTGTACATAAAAAACCCTAAAGACTCCACTCCAAAACTACTAGAACTGATATCGGAATACAGCAAAGTTGCAGGATACAAAATCAACACACAGAAATCTGTAGCTTTCCTATACACTAACAACGAATCAATAGAAAGAGAAATCAGGAAAACAATTCCATTCACCATTGCATCAAAAAGAATAAAATACCTAGGAATAAACCTAACCAAGGAAGTGAAAGACTTATACTCTGAAAACTACAAGTCACTCTTAAGAGAAATTAAAGGGGACACTAATAAATGGAAACTCATCCCATGCTCATGGCTAGGAAGAATTAATATCGTCAAAATGGCCATCCTGCCAAAAGCAATATACAAATTTGATGCAATCCCTCTCAAATTACCAGCAACATTCTTCAATGAATTGGAACAAATAATTCAAAAATTCATATGGAAACACCAAAGACCCCGAATAGCCAAAGCAATCCTGAAAAAGAAGAATAAAGTAGGGGGGATCTCACTCCCCAACTTCAAGCTCTACTACAAAGCCATAGTAATCAAGACAATTTGGTACTGGCACAAGAACAGAGCCACAGACCAGTGGAACAGATTAGAGACCCCAGAAATTAACCCAAACATATATGGTCAATTAATATTTGATAAAGGAGCCATGGACATACAATGGCAAAATGACAGTCTCTTCAACAGATGGTGCTGGCAAAACTGGACAGCTACATGTAGGAGAATGAAACTGGACCATTGTCTAACCCCATATACAAAGGTAAACTCAAAATGGATCAAAGACCTGAATGTAAGTCACGAAACCATTAAACTCTTGGAAAAAAACATAGGCAAAAACCTCTTAGACATAAACATGAGTGATCTCTTCTTGAACATATCTCCCCGGGCAAGGAAAACAACAGCAAAAATGAGCAAGTGGGACTACATTAAGCTGAAAAGCTTCTGTACAGCGAAAGACACCATCAATAGAACAAAAAGGAACCCTACAGTATGGGAGAATATATTTGAAAATGACAGATCTGATAAAGGCTTGACGTCCAGAATATATAAAGAGCTCACACGCCTCAACAAACAAAAAACAAATAACCCAATTAAAAAATGGGCAGAGGAACTGAACAGACAGTTCTCCAAAAAAGAAATACAGATGGCCAAGAGACACATGAAAAGATGCTCCACATCGCTAATTATCAGAGAAATGCAAATTAAAACTACAATGAGGTATCACCTCACACCAGTAAGGATAGCTGCCATCCAAAAGACAAACAACAACAAATGTTGGCGAGGCTGTGGAGAAAGGGGAACCCTCCTACACTGCTGGTGGGAATGTAAATTAGTTCAACCATTGTGGAAAGCAGTATGGAGGTGCATCAAAATGCTCAAAACAGACCTACCATTTGACCCAGGAATTCCACTCCTAGGAATTTACCCTAAGAACGCAGCAATCAAGTTTGAGAAAGACAGATGCACTCCTATGTTTATCGCAGCACTATTTACAATAGCCAAGAATTGGAAGCAACCTAAATGTCCATCTGTAGATGAATGGATAAAGAAGATGTGGTACATATACACAATGGAATACTACTCAGCCATAAGAAGTGGAAAAATCCAACCATTTGCAGCAACATGGATGGAGCTGGAGAGTATTATGCTCAGTGAAATAAGCCAAGCGGAGAAAGAGAAATACCAAATGATTTCACTCATCTGAGGAGTATAGGAACAAAGGAAAAACTGAAGGAACAAAACAGCAGCAGAATTACAGAACCCAAAAATGGACTAACAGGTACCAAAGGGAAAGGAACTGGGGAGGATGGGTGGACAGGGAGGGATAAGGGGGGGGAAGAAGAAGGGGGGTATTAAGATTAGCATGCATGGGGGGGAGGGAGAAAGGGGAGGGTGGGCTGCACAACACAGAGAGGACAAGTAGTGACTCTACAACATTTTGCTAAGCTGATGGACAGTAACCGTAATGTGGTTGTTAGGGGGGACCTGATATAGGGGAGAGCATAGTAAACATAGTATTCTTCAGGTAAGTGTAGATTAAAAATTTAAAAAAAAAAAAAAAAGAAAGAAAGAAAGAAAAGGGGGATTACTCCTTAACAGGATAAAACTATTGGTAAATCAAAGATCAACGCATGCTTTAAATATCCTTAATGTTGATCACTTAAAGGGTGTCAGATGATCAGCTATGGAGGTACTCTTTTCTGATAATATTCCTTTCTCTTAATTAAAAAAAAAAAAAAAAAGCAGTTACTGTGTGCTGACCTCCAATGAGTTCTGCACAGTGGTATAGAGGGCATGTCAAAGTGTGGGCAAAGGGTCTGTTTGTTTCTACGCAGAAGATCAAGGCCTAGCTTGGATACCCAGAAAATGAACTAAGATACGATATGAGGAGGAGCTTCCGGCATCAGCACTCTCTGGAGGACTCGTGCCGGGGGATGATCATCAAAAAGCCTCCACAGGGATCCGGACGATGCTGCGGTTGTGGCTGCATCCAGCCCACCATCTCCTGGACTTGCCATGAGAAGGAGGAGGGAGATGTCTAGGCTGGCATGTGCATACAGTGAGACAACGAATTTGACTGGATCTGTACTGTTGGAACTCAACCAGGAGTTGGGAGGGGTGCAAGTTGTAGCACCCCAAAATCTCATGACTATAGACTATCTATGGTTAAAAGAACATATGGGATGTGAACAGATCCCAGAAATGGGCTGCTTTAATTTGTCTGATGGTTCAAGTACAGTTGGAAAATATCCATCATATCATAGATAAATTTTCACAAATGCCTAGGGTACCTAAATGGTTTTCTTGGCTTCACTGGAGATGGCTGGTAATTATAGATTTGCTTTGTTTATGTCACCGTATTCCTATTATGTCAATATGTGTGTGCAAATTAGTTAGTAGTTTAAAACCTATACATACTTAAGGTACTATACAAGAAGATATGTCAAAGAAATAATCAATCCTCCCAAGTTTCCTTCATATGCTACATCTATAGCTTTTCTTCTTCCTTCCTAATTACAAACTTTAAATAGAATTCGTGCCTCATATCGAATTTACCGAGTATCATAATTCCTCCAGGTGGTAAAGATACCTCGAGACAAGTGCTGGGCATAGAAGCCACAGGGCATAAATCTGCAAAGAAGTAAAAAGCTAACCTTTGCAAACAATATGGCTTCTCTCTCACTTACCAACTTTACATTTCCCTGTATGGCCCCGGAAGATGACTGGTTAGCCAGAGACGGGTAAGATTCCTCAAGGGAGGAACAACCTAAGACAGGCACAGTCGCAGGGGGGCCATCAGGTGAGAATTTGGGGATCAACAGAGGTGAGGCTCAGAACCTCACCCCCCCTGCTTTGAGAGAAATCTTCTGCATCCGTGGATGTTTTGCTGCCCTTGTCTAGCCTGGATTAATACTTAGTCCATAGGCACACACCTGATCATCTGATCATCTACATTTGCCTTCTTACAGCACTAAACTATGTTTTCTACCTTTATCTTGCATCTACCTACCACTTCAGCATTTTATTAAAAATAAAAATAATAATAATAATAGGAGAAATGTGGGATCAACATATAAATCAAGTACAAAAATCAAATGAATATTCATATTTGACCTGATGGTTTATAGGTCATATTGCATGATCAAAACCGAAAGTTTCTGTGATGACTGCCCTTGTACTGTTCACCATGTAAGAATTTATTCACTCTGTAAGAATTCGTTCACCATGTAAGAACTTGTTCGTTATGCTTCAGAAGATTGGAGACTGATGAGAATTAGGCTTGAGATGGATTAATGATTGTACATTGAGCATTGACCCCCCTATACTGAATTTTATTGTTGTTAACAACCATTTGATCAATAAATATGAGAGATGCCCTCTCAAAAAAAAAAAAAAAAATACCAACAGCATTCTTCAACGAATAAGAACAAATAGTTCTAAAATTCATATGGAACCATAACAGACCCTGAACAGCCAAAGCAATCCTGAGAAGGAAGAACAAAGCTGGGGGTATTATGCTCCCCAACTTCAAGCTCTACTACAAAGCCACAGTAATCAGAACAATTTGGTACTGGCACAAAAACAGACCCATAGATCAATGGAACAGAATAGAGAGCCCAGATATAAATGCAAACATATACAACTGATTAACGTGTGATAAAGGAGCCATGGATATACAATTGGGAAATGACAGCCTCTTCAACACCTGGTATTGGCAAAACTGGACAGCTACATGTAAGAGAATGAAACTGGATCACTGTCTAACCCCACACACAAAAGTATATTCAAAATAGATCAAAGACCTGAATGTAAGTCATGAAACCATAAAATTCTTAGAAGAAAACATAGGCAAATATCTCTTGAATATAAAAAATGTGAGCAACTTTTTCCTGAACACATTTCCTTGGGCAAGAGGAAAAAAAGCAAAAATGAACAAATGGGACTACATCAAACTAAAAAACTTCTACAGAGCAAAGGACACCAACAGCAGAACAAAAGGCATCATATAGTAGGGAGAACATATTCATAAATGACATATCCAATAAGGGGTTAACATCCAAAATATATAAAGGACTCACATGCCTCAACACCCAAAAAGCAAATAATCCAATTAAAATAAGAGCAGGGGATCTGAACAGACTCTTCTCCAAAGAAGAAATTCAGATGGCCAACAGGCACATGAAAAGATGCTCCACATCACTATTTATCAGGAAAATGCAAATTAAAACCACAATGAGATATCACCTTATACCACTCATGTTGGATGGCCCACATCTCAAAAGACAAGGAACAACAAATGCTGATGAGGATGCAGAGAAAGGAGAACCCTCCTACACTGTTGGGGGAATGGTAAATTAGTTCAACCATTGTGGAAAGCAATATGGAGGTTCATCAAAAAACTGAAAATAAAAATACCATTTGACCCAGGAATTCTACTCATAGAAATTTGCCCAAAGAAAACAAGATCCCTGATTCAAAATGACATAGCCACCCCAGTGTTTATGGCAGCACTATTTATAATAGCCAAGATATGGAGGCAACCTTTATCCATTCATCCAATCAGTAGATTAATGGATAAAGAAGAGGTGGTACATATATACAGTAGAATATTATTCAGCCATAAGAAGAAAACAAACTCTACTATTTATAACGACACGGAAAGAGCTAGAGGGTATTAATCCTCAGTGAAACAAGCCAGGCAGAGAAAAACAAGTACCAAATGATTTCACTCACTTGTGGAATATAACAACAAAGCAAAATTGAAGGAACAAAACAACAGCAGACTCACAGACTCCAAGAAGGGACTAGTGGTTACCAAAGGGAAGGGGCTGGGGAGGGTGCGTGGGGAGGGATTGAGGGGCATTATAATTAGCATACACAATATAGGTAAGTCACAGGGAAGGCAGTACAGCACAGAGAAGATAAGTAGTAACTCTATAGCATCTTAGTACACTGATGGACAGTGATTGCAATCGGGTGGTGGGGGAAACTTGATAATGTGAGTGATCACAATATTGATCATGTGAAACCTTCATAAGATTGAATATCAATGATACCTTAAAGTAAAAAAAGATGAATTAATCCAGACTTTTCTTCAGAAACCATGCAAGCAAGAGAGTGGAGTGAAACATTTAGTGTTGAAGGACAAGAACCACCAACCTAGAATTCTGTATCTAGTGAAATTATCCTTCAAAGGCAAAGAAAAAATATAGACTTTCTCAGCCATTAGACCCACTGGCTTCCCTTCCTGGCCCTGCCTTCACTGAGCTCTGTCACACCAGCAGCTTTGACTGCCCCCCATGAGCCTTTGCCATGCTCCCTCCACTAACACTCTAGGTCTTATTGGTGTCACAACTCCATAGCCTCTTGTGAAATAAACCAGAAAACATTATCACCTTCTGGCCTGATTGGGAGACAGAAGATGAAGGAAAAAAGAGAGTATCCCATATCAGGTTTGCTTAAATCCCAAATTGTTACAGTAAGCAAGCTTTTCACATCACACAGGCAGACCCTGTCATCCTCAGGGCACACGGCCAACACCAGATTCTCTCTCAGTTCTCTCCAGTGGCTTCACCATCCTTCCCTTCAATCTCATTTTCACTGCCCTCCACCCACCTTGGTTAGCTGGAAAATTTGTGGATGTCTGAACCCCAGTTGAAAATACCATTAAAACTTCAATCCCCTAACAACCAAATGTAATGGATGGACCTGTTTGGATCCTAACTTCTCCCTCCCAAATAATTAATTCTTTGGTTAAGAACTGAGTATCAAATGATACCAACAAAATATTAAAATATTAATATAAGAAAAATTATGATCAGGGATAATAGTGACATTATAAATATGAGAAAGTCAGTATTTTTTAGAGATGTATACTGAAGGGATGAAATGGCATGGTAAATGGGATTTGCTAAATATTTCAGCAAAGAAAATGAAGAGATAGAAACAATGAAAATGTTTGATCCTTGTTGAATCTGGATGATTGTTATATGGAGGTTTATTCTAGTACTCTATTTTTGTGTGTATTTGAAATTTTTCATGACAATTTTCAATTCCATCCCCACTGCTCCTTCAGAAAGTGTCTCAGTTTCCATTGAATTGGATGTTGAATAATGCCAGGACAGGGCTTGCCTATCTAGTTCAAGATCCATTCATTAATTAGCCTAATCTAGCCCAACTAAGACCCATTACAAAAACACCATTTCTGTAAACTCACTGGTGCCTAAATCTTTGCCCATTTTGCTTATTACAGTAAGTTTATTAAAGGACAATTCCTGAGTCATACCAATTGTTTTTCAGAAAGGTAAAACCAGATAACATTCTGCCTGGTAGTGAACAGAATGCCCTTTTCACCACATCCTTGCCAACACTGAGTTGCTGCTTTAAAGAAAAAAAAACTTTTAGAAGTGTAGTACAGAAAGATAAATAGGATTCAACTTGGCCCAGTCAAAGGATGTTCAAGGCAGCAGAAACAGCCTCCAGAAAGGTACAAAAGTGGGAAACAACCTGATTTCTTGAGTTCTGTGTTATGAGAATCCATTCATTTAATAAATATTTATTTACCAGAGCCTCTATATTTAAATGGAGATTAATTATATTAGCTGTTAAAAATGTATTAGTAACTAAATGAAGCTTTATTCCTGATAAAGTAAACAGACATGAAGGGGAATTGCCTCATTTAAAAAGTTAGCAGTTTTTGGAGGTGTGAGATTTATCCTTCCGTAGACTTTCTGGAATATCTAGAATCTCATGGAGGCCATTCTACATCTTTTCTCTTTCTTCCAGGCTTTCACCACTGCACTGCAGTCACTAAAATTTTAGAAGTGATGTATTTCTAAATTTATTACTGAAACCGAAGACATAAGCATTTTCCTACTTATCTTTCACCCTTTCAGAAAGTGCCTTGGTTTAAAGCCCCTTGTGCAGCGGTAGACTCTAACAGGCAGGCATCAGTAAATTCTTTCAGAATTAAAAAGCAAGTTCTCCTTTAAGAAAGGCAATCACTTTCCAGTTGGACTGAAATTCGGAAGACTTCAATAATTAAATCCATTCTCTAGAAGTCATAATGTTTACCAGGAAGACAGCAATGCTTGTTCCAGATTAATTGGAGGGAAAGGATGTCCCTGCAGCTAAATCATCCTTGCATTGTAAAGCCTCGTCGCTCTGCGTTGCTTTGAAAGGCCCAGGTTCTTGGCTCTAACGAACTGCTTCCCTGTGTTTAATGCCCTGGTGGCTTCAACTTGTTCGTCAGCCTGTGCATTTGACGACGAATGCCTGGGCAGGAGTAACCGTGAGCAGGAATCACCAGGACCGCGAGCGTAAGCAAGAGCGAGAAGTACTCTTCCCACCGCAACGTCTTGAGATGTTTTCCAGGAGGCTGTTTGAAATAAGCGGAACCCGTGGGAAGCCTCCGCGGGACCTCTGCGCACCAGCTTCCCCGCATTGCGCACAGGCGCGCGCCCGGCGGACGGCGCTACAGCCCGTGGTTGCCGGGACCCTCCCGCCCTTGCGCGGCAAGTCTTGACCTTCCTGGAGACGCCATTTCGGTGCTTTTGGTCAGGCACAAGTGAAAATAACGTAAAATCAGCATTCTTTATTCTGGCATTTTAGCTATCAAAATTGTTTTCAAGAAATTAGCATCCTTCTCACTGGAGAAGAAAAAAATGCAGTCATCCCTTCCCTTAAAAAGCCAGAATCAAGAACAATGTTGCTAAAAAGAAAAGGAAAAGGAAAAGGAAAAGTCCCTATTTTTCTTACTCCGCAAGGGCTTTGATCTGGATGGTGAATACACAATACAGAACATGCTTTACATTTAAATGCTTTATCACGTGTTCCATCTACAAGCCCTGTTTTCATGCATAAGCAATCTTTCATCCTTTGAGGACAGAAAAGTTAAATTCTTAAAAGAATGTTAAATATGCACATATGCTCTATATTGTCTTACATAGTATATTTTGTTGTAATATAGGGCATATTTTATAGTATATAATACACACATAAATATATACATAAGGACAGAGATACAGTGCCCTCTACTGGATCAAATTCAACGTGTTTAGATTTCCCTTGAAATAGTTAATTCAACTTCCCTTCAAAAGACTATCAACACCGGTATA
This sequence comes from Manis javanica, assembly GCF_040802235.1. Taxonomy (NCBI): domain Eukaryota; kingdom Metazoa; phylum Chordata; class Mammalia; order Pholidota; family Manidae; genus Manis; species Manis javanica. The sequence continues at coordinate 8,246,544 of NC_133171.1, forward strand.
CAAACTTTAATGTTCGCTGATTCTTCATGTCAGGTGATTCATCTGTGGCTTGTACTAGCCATTTGTACAAAACACCCTTGCACAAGCTATTTGTCTTAATGATGCTTGCTTACTATGCCTTGATTCTAATCCTTCATGTTCAAAAGGATTATTCAAATTTACTGGAGCGGTGCTCTGTGTTACCATCTGTGGTGTGTAGAAGACAGTGGACCACACCAAGCAAAGGGAAATTTGACTGATTAACATTGAAACCATCTAAAGAAATAATCCAGACTCTGTATCGCCCAGACCAAAAATAAACCTTCTTTACTGCATGCTATTTGAACTAATCAGACATCATTTTAAGAACCAGACAGACATGGGTTCAAGCACAGTATTAGTGTTCAAAATGCTGGACAATTCGAGACATTATGTAAGTTTAGAAGTATTGGTTTATAAGTAACATTATATAGACAAGTAATACAGAAATCATCAGTCTAAATAATTCGTTCTTGAGTAGAACAGAGACCCCAAGGAGAACATATCTGCTTCCAAACAAGCTGGTAATAAAATCTCTTAAGTGGATTCTTGAAAATTGAGAATAATAATAGATTTAAGATCTTGAAAAATGATTTAAAATACTAGAAAAGTTTATTTTAAAATAAGAATAGTTTCAAGAACTCAACACCTTCCAATTTAACAATGTACGCAGCACTGAGGGACAGCTGGGAAGAACAGTTCTTGAAATATTAGGACTAACATTGCACTATAAGGGTCTCCTCTGTGTCCCTGAAAATGTCCATGTTGCCTCTTCCAGCAGAGACCCTGTCTTGCCTTTATCCTGACCTGGATCTTGTCTCCTGACTACCAAGGTGCAAAGACCCACAAAGTTCACCTTCCACAGATTTTCAGAAGCTGGGCAGAGCTTGTTACGCAGGTTCACAACCTAACCAAAATAAACCAACTGGAAAATTGGAGGATGACGCTCTCCTTGATGCAGGAAATGTAAAAAGATGTCAGGCTAATTGCAATTCCATTCCAAACTCTGTTGCAAAGAAACACAGGTGAGAAATTTTCTAGAGCCTCTCAGCCATCCCTTTCAGTAACACGGAGGAAAATCTCATTGACTGGACTGAAAAGGAGAACCATGGGTGGAGGTGAGGTTTGCCTCCCGCCCAGGTTTTCCCAGGGAGGCTCACACAGCCATATTTTTTACACAGCCACAGAGTATTTTTAGTTTTACAATTCAACCACCACATGAAAGTGTTGTCTTTCCTAAGAAGCTGGCTCCTGTCCAAGGTCAAAGGTGGTGAGGAGAAGCTACGAACCCCCTCTGAGCAGTGGTTCTCACTGCAGAGCAGATGTAGGGACCCGTAGTGAGCCTTTGGAAATCCGGAGTCCACGACTGCTCCCTGGGACTCTGGTTCAGCGGGTCCGGGGAGAGGCCCAGGGATCTGCATCTCAGCAAGCAGTGCAGGTGACCGGTGATCCTCTGACCACATGTTACAAACTCTGCTTGAGGAAGTGAAAAAATACGTATTTAGCCAAATGCACTGACATTTTAAGACCTCTTTGTGAACATTATTTTTAATGATATCCTCATGGAATAAAAGCTCCCTTGTACTCATTTGTGTCCTCATGTAAAAAGCATTATAATACGTAGAGCTGTTACTTGGAGGCTCAACCATATGACAGCATTTGTGACAGTGTCAACCTGAGTCACTTTTTAGTCCCAGACGAGCCCCCTGCCATGCTTTCTATTTTATGTGCCAGTAGTAGAAGTTGAGTTTTCTGCCTCTTTCTTAACATTTCTTTCCCTGTTCTTTTTGACAAGTCTTCTCCCTACTACACAGCAGAATAAGCAATCTCATTGCTTTTCCCAACCTATCCTCTTAAAAAGTGCATGAGACATTTCAGGTTTTACTTGAAAGTTTATTACAAGCAAAAAGAGGAGAACTCAGGGGGAGTAGTAACGAGGAACATAGAGTTAAAGAAATCTCACAGTCTCATATAAGTTACTCCCCAAATTCAGTTTTCCTTTTTAGCAACTATTGACTTTACAAGGACAAGCCCCGTTTTGTTCCTCCTTGTCGCCTTCCCCCCTGCCCGCCTTCATTCTTTCCTTCCTTCCTCCTCTGTCTCTCCCTTGCGTGACCTTGGACTGAGTGCCCAGCGTGTGACAGGCACTCCGGGCTTGATGGCACAGTCCACACACTCAGCAAGTGCACTGAAGGGCTACAAAAGCCCCAATAAGTGGAGGTTTCTCCGCACAGTTTCCCTAAAGGGCTAATAAGAGAAGAGCCTGGAAGATCGGAGAATCGACCCGGCAGACTGTGCAGAAAATGAATTCCCTCCAGCAGAGAGAACCGTCCCGTACAAGTAAGATAAAATATGTCATATTGTGAGAACCCAGTAATTCAGTACAGCTGAAACACAGGAACAACAGGCGGGGTCAACCATGAAGGGCTGCGTGGTTCACAACAGCAAATGAGAGTTTATCTTACAAACCACATACACATGACCATATAAGGGCTTTAACGACCTATGAAGTGGGCATTTTTACAAATCTAATACTTTAAGGTCCAAACCAGGTAGAGGGAGGGAAGGAAGAGTCAGGCCTAGTAATTACTATGCCAAGAGAACTGGCATAAATCCAGGCTGTCTGGGGAAACCCAGGTGACCACGCTGACCATCAAGTGTCCTGACTCGGGTGATTGAGTCCCTTGAGTCAGGTCTTGCCCCCCTTTATGAGAAAGTCTTCATCTTAAGGGTTTCACCTATGTTATTATCTAAATACCAGTAGGAGAACAGCTTGGAGGCAAAACCCAGATGCACTACTATCTTTACGCTCTTTTCTCTTCCCAAAGAAATGCTCTCCCAGTCACCACAATGTGACTTAATCAATTTTTTTTCAATTCATCAATAACAAACAATTAGAAGGATTGAGTTACTACATGATCTTAAAGATACAAGGCAGGTGAATTCTTAACTACAAAGAATTCCTTGTATGTTTTTGAAAAGTCTCTGTATTTTATATTAAAGTCAAAGGTTCTACGTATTATCTTGGGGCTCTGGTAGTACTCACCAAACATCAATATCACCATCAGAGCCAAAGACAGAGTCAATTCCTAGAGGTTTCAGGGGCTGTGAGTCATTCTTAGGCTGGAGCTTCCAGCTACCCTGTGGGCTCGGTCATTCTTCTGCCATTGAACAAAAAAATCACAAATTAAACAAGTTATTTGGTATCACTCCAGGATTTAGAATGAAATATCTTTATCCAAGGACTAAAGAGTCTCAGTAGCAGACATATTGTGATGCTGTTTCCCTTTTGAAGCTCTTAATCCTCTTTACTAGTGAGGCCAGATGTATGCTAAATGAACCACATTAGCCAAACCCCACTGAGGGCCATGCAAGGAGGAGTTCAGCTCTGGTAATGAGAAAATACAACCTCCTCTGGATTTTTCTACAAAGATCACTTGGACCTGCTCTGACAAATATTTTTCATGCAGCCAGTTATAAGAGGGGCTCTAGAATAGTGATTCACAAACTGGAGATCTTGTTAATCTGCACTCACCAGGTCTAGGGTAGACCTGAGATTCTGTTTTTCTCATAAGCTTCCAGGTGATACCTAGGCCCCAGGTGCACAGACCACACTTTGAGTACCACAGGTCTAAAACATATTCAGAAACTAACACAGAAGTATGTCTGAGACATTTCAGTGGTAACAGAAATATCAAACCAGGAAAATTAAAATACTGAATGACTCCAGAATATCTGAGATGTGTGGTTATCTCCTTTTGCACCCAGTGTCTCTTAGAACCATATGAGAGTTACAGACCATCACAATTTCTTACACAACTGTTCAGGTAAATCTTATTTTGGATCCTCACCAAGGCTCCTCATAAGCAAACTGATACCAGAGGGATCTGAACCCCCAGAATGGTCCTAGAAGCTGGCCTTGAGCTGCCATGGTCCAAGCAGGCCCAGGCCAACACCTCAGGATTGGGTTTGTGAAGGCGTCTGATACCCTGTTGGGAATTATGTTCCTGTTCTTTAACTAAAATTATCTAAATAGGGATTTTTAATCTCAAATGTATTTATTTGTGTTTATAAAGGCAATGGGGGGATTAGAAAACCCTCTAAGTGAAATCTTCTAACTGCTCTAGAAGGTCAGATTTTGCTGTGACTGCAAGTACAGCCCTCTGTTCATTCTTCCTCTTGAGGTGCATTAACTTTTGCCAACTGTCTGGAAATCAGGGGAAACAGGAACAAATTGCAGACCTGTTTCCTTGCTTCCCTTCTCTCTTTGTGTCCTAAAGAAGACTCCTCTGTCTCAGCTTAGTGGAAAAGTACAATGATTCTTGCATCATGTGGTCTGGATTTCTTGGGGTAAGTAGCTGAGGCTGAGTCACTGGGGTCAAACTGAAAATGCCTGTGGCTATAGGTTGCCGGATCTGCCCACCATGCCATTTATGAGGTAAAGAAAATGTTGAATTAGGATACAGGAGGACTATGAATCCAGATGTCCAGCCTGTGGAAAGAACAGTAATGAGAAAACAGAGCTGACCTCTTTCAGCAAAGCTAGGAAATGGCAGGGGAATGTAAGAAGCAGCTGCTCACTTTTGGCAGCTGCAGTGAAGGGCAATGTTATGGAATGTCAAAAAACAGCATATTTCATTGCAGTTTCTCTACTGCCCTTTAATGATTCAGGAGCAGAGCCATCTTTAATGACACTTGGCATGCTGTCTAGTTTAAAGGCAAATAAAATGTCCTCATTTCATCAGCCTTTCCAGAGAAGGAGAATTTGAAAAACTGGAGAGAAAGGTAATGATCAAAATGTGTCCTTCTCATGTACCACTTGAACATCAGTTTGTTATCTAGGAGGACCACAGACACACTTCTCTTCTCCATTTTTGCCTATGAAATTATTTCCCACTTTGCTTTGAGAACATCTACTAAAATTTGTTTTAAATCTCAGTTCTAACATAACATCTAAATACTCTAAATAATGTGGATCATAATTTAACACTGTAACATCAAGTTAAAGCAGAGATTATTTTCATAACCAATAGCCTTACCTAGGGCTTTCCTAATTCAACAGTGAACAAACTTCATTATCATTAATTGTAACATAGTCTTTGAAAATGAGCTCTATCATTAAAAGTTCCTCACCACAAAAGGCATTCAATGAAACACAAGATATTTCTTCATAGTTCAGCTTTGTGTATTTAGCTTGAATAAAGAGAGGACCTAGTGATTATCAGATTTGATCAAACTCAAAGTAAACTAACCAATTAATGAGTTTTGTAAAATAGGTCACTCAAATTATACCACTCACAACATTTTCTTAAGGTTGACTAGACCTATGTTCTAGTCATTTGAGGTTCTTTAATTGTTAACTGTTCTCAATTGGTTCTTTAATTGGTGGTATTTATGTCATTATGAAACAAAATATAAAATGTGTTATGTGAAGTGCATTGTGACATATGGAATCACTGATTTTTACCCAAAATACTGTGATTTTGAGACAACAAGCTTGTCAATATCAATTCTGAGGTACAACACAAATAACTTGTCACATTTAATTATTTAAGGTTTAAGGACTTGGGTTTTTAAATAAATTTGCCTTGTATGTTGACCACATTTATAAATTGCTGTGGGGGTTGTGTGTGATTATCCCTAATATGCCATTACTCCCATTCATACTCTTGAATTTGTGTGTGTGTGGGGGGGGGGGGATAACAGAAAGACAAACAGAAAAAGGATGATATTAGAGAAATAATACTAAGTCAAAATTGAGCACAGCCAATAGTAAGCAACCATTGTACATGCCATAAATAATTAATGTTTAAATGGCTCCTCTAATTACCCATTTCATTCATGAGGGGATCTTCCACCAGTCTATTCCTAGCTGATAGGTCCCAAGGGAAAGCCAGCCGGCCTTTCTGAGGGAGTCACGTTAGGCCCTGGAAGCTGCCTGCCACTGCTGAGCGGATAGAAGGGAAACAAGCCTTCCGGGAAGTCAGATTGTCATTCACTCAATTATTAATAAGAGACCACACCACCTTCCAAAACTCATCGACCTAGATTTCAATTTTAAAATTACAAACAATTGGCTCCCACCAAAACTGAATTAAGGTAGGAAAGGACAGAACTTTGAAAATATTCCAGATTGAACCTCAGTGAGCTTTGAGAAGTTTGAGAAGACAAAACAAGATCAGCAGAGGAACAATATGAGAATAAGAAAAACTCTTTTGAATACAAAATAAAAAACAGATGGTAGAGTTTTCCACCTAGAAAAATCCATGAAGACTAGCTGAAAAACCTTTTAAAGCCACTTATTTTGGTAAATTGTTGATTTAAAAGATAATTACGGAGTTGTTTCGTCTCCCTAAATATCCCCATAAAAAACAGAAAGTAGGACTGCAAAACCGAAAAGCCCCTGATAACATCTAGAACAAAACAAAATATGATAGACTCAAGAACATCAAACAGGAACAGGTGGGGACAGATAAGGACCCATGTGGTATTAGCAGCTGTGCAGAAGGAAGCAGGAGGAAATAGCAGGGTGCCCGTCAAGCTCAGAACAGAAGAACCTCACACTCCCCAAGAATTTTACATCAAGCAAAGTGACCTTCAAACATAATGTCTGTAGAGAAGAGAAGCTGTTATGGACATGCAGGAACTCAGGAAATGTATTCCCATGAACCCTCCCTGGAAGTCCACAGAAGAATGACCTACAGTCAACCAAAACGACTCAAGAGACCTTGATGATCGGACTGGAAGGAATACAGGCAACAGAGAAACATGATAAATGACACCATTAGATTCCAACAGATAAAATCAGAATGTGGGGAACTCAACAGAAAAAGACTTCATGGCATCCACAACAAACAAAGGGGTGGGATGAACCTGGAGATTAAAAGACACTTATGTGCCATATCAAATAATTATAGTGTATCAGAACTTAGTTGTGTGCTGATTCAAACAAATATTAAAAGTAACTTAGAGGCAATGGGGAAATGTAAACACTGGATATTTAATGATATTATGGGATTGTTAGTATTACTTAGGAGTGATAATGATGTGATCATACTTTTTTTAAGAAAAAGAGTACATATTTTTAGAAACGTATAATGAAACGTGATCTCTGGTAACTGCTTCAAAACAACCTGGAGCAAGACATAGACGGAATGGAATTGAATTGGCTGTGGCATGATGGCTGGAGGAGCTGGGTGGTGGGAGCACAGGGAATTATTGTATGTTGCCTTTAGTTCTGTGTATGTTTAAAACATTCTATAATAAAAACAGAAACAAGCAAAAATTGATAAATTTATAAAAACCGGTGGCAAACTCTAACCTACAATGACCAGCAAGACAATATAATGAGACAAAGAGGCACCCTTCTTACTAGCAACACAAAACACAAAGAATACCTAAAAATTAACTTAAGAAATATAGAAAATCTGTAGGGAAAAAAATTATAAAACTTGACTGAAACACATGGAGAAACTTAATAAAGGTACATTTTATGCTTTCAGTGGAGAGGCAACAAAGGTGTCATTTTTCCACAAATTTATCTGTAAGTTTAATGCAACTGCAAACTTTTAACACGATTTTTTTAACTTGATTAATTAGTTATAAGTTCACCCACAAAATAAAAGATAGTAATGAAATTTTCGCAAGGAAGTAAGAGAGAGTATTTGCTTACCAGCTAACAAAATGCACCACAATACTGGAGAAATTAAAACAGTGCAGTGCTGTTCTGGCCCAGACAAATCAATCAGGGAAACAGAATAGAGATATATGGAAACAGATGTAGGTATTTATAAAAATTTGTTATAGGGTAAGATGGCATTTCAAATCACGGGAGAAAGGATGGATTATTCAATAAGCACTGTTGGGACAATTGGATCTCCTTTCAAAAATGAAATAATGTTTAATTCAAACCTTACAAAATGATTCCCAGACACTAAATATATAAATGTAAAAATTAAAACTATGAAAATATAGGGAATATGAGAAACAAATTTTTATAATTTTAAAAATGGAAAGGCCTTCTTACCAGAAGGCCACACTCCACAGCTTTAGGAGAGTGATTAAACTCTCTACAGATTGATATGGAAAGAACTTCAAAATGTCCTGTTAGGTTTTGAAAAACCAAGATACAGAATAGTTTGTATAATTTTCTCCCTTTTGTATATAAAAGGAGCAAAAATAGACATCTATATTTGTACCTCTGGAAAAATACATATGGCACTAATAGTAGAACCTGTCACAGTTGAGTAGTATAGAAAGTGAGTGGAGAGGGGTCTGCAGGAGTGGGAAAAAGAATTTTCACTCTACAACTTTATTTATCTTTAGAAAAGGGGGAAAGGGCTTGGGTCCCAGTCGATCACAGCTCTGGCACTTCGCTCTGTGCGGGTTTCTCTCCTTCCCCAGGTGTGGATGGTCTGCTCTGCAGTCTTCAGGTCATTTTCAAGGTTAGTTGTATTTGCTGTAGCTGCTTCCTTGGGGTGTGTTGGGAGGAGGTTTCCGTTCTGCCTTACTACTCCACCATCTTTTTCCCCCTCTTCTCACTTTCTTCATTATGCACTTTGTCTTTTGTACTTAATTCTGTTTGATTTTTCTCTTGACCCAAGGAAGAATTCAACAATAGGTAAAGAAACATGATAGCTAAGTATATCCATATCTTCAGGGCACATGAGTAAGAAAGATACTACAAACATTCTAGTTAGTCCTATGCCAACTGTTATTTCAAAATGAAATGTACATAAAATGACTACAAATGAAATTACCAGTCGTAATATTATTCATAGTAATAAAACTATGTTGCAAGTTGATAAATCTACATGCTGTAATTTTTGTGTGAAATAAATTTTATTCTTATTCTTTAACAGCACATGCTTTCTACCTGGTTAATATTACTTATGGAGTGACAATCTAGAAACATCAAGCCTCTTTTTAGAAGTTCAATCATTTTTTTTCAAAATTAGGTAAGCTTTTGAGGACAAGTTTTGAGATCTCTAAAAGTCTGATGCATTATTCACATGCTTTTACAATTTATTTTATGAATGCCATAAAAATTATAATGTTCTTTACTTCTCTGCAACATTTTGTGGGGTTTCATTAAAATTTAGAGAGATGCATGGCTGCGTGGCACGCATTGCAGCAGCCATGATGTGTACACCAGTGAGGGACGGAGAGGAAAGGAACTGCTGCTGATCTGACAAGTCAAAGCTACGTATTTGGCATCTCGGCCTTAGGACCTGTTCTGCTGACTTCTGGAAAACCGAAATTCTACGTCTCTTTTGCCTCCATCCAAATATAGTTATGACATCAACATTACTACATCAAAACACTTACTTACAGATCCTCAAAAAGAAAACACATCAGATAATTACCTACAGAGAACAAGGGGGGTCAAGCCAAGAGAGGCTCGTAATCTGATCTTAGTTAGGAACATGGTGATGGAACAGCTCCTGTTGATACTGTGGAAGGGCCGCCATAGATGTTTCATGCTCCAGATTCCGATACCTCTTGTCCACCTGTCCAAATACCTACAGGGATGACCATGACTTACCTGATGCTAATAATCATAAACCTTAATCAATGTGACTTCAGAGCTTTAGAAGGGCACAGAGTCTTTTTCTTTTTAAATCTCTGCCTGCTAGTATTAAAAATAAGTTTATGAAATAAATGTGAAATGTTAAGCATTGTGTTTTCTCACATCTGTCTGTATCATTTCTCAGTTAATATTCCATTCCTCCTGAAAATGTCATGGGCAATTGTTTTGTTACCAACACAATCTATTTTCCGTCTCCTCCAGCTGCTTATAACTCCTGAGAGAGAATGGCATGGGAAGAATATATTTTGTTTTTTCCTTCTGTTTGTTGTTTTTAAAAATGAGGCCATTTCGAGCCATGATGGTGGAGATTTTGTTTATTTGCTTGGAGGTTATTTATTTATTGGTTACTCTGCCCTTTCTTTCAGCTCCCCCTCAACACACATGTTGCTTGTATGAACAATTAGCCCTCTGTAGCTACTTCAAATCTACTGATATATGGACTCCAATGAGCAGTACCCTGATAAATGAAATGGGGGATCCCTCAGATTTAGGGTTAGTTCTACACACAGAAGCATAGTCAACTTCACTGTTATCTTCCTCAGTCTTCATTCCTTTGCCTGGCTTAGCTCTCTTTTAATGATCTCCGAATGCTCCAAAATATTTTGGTCCTTGGTGTGAGCTGGGCATCAGCTCGTCCAAGGCAGCAATGTAGCCTATTGTATGGAGCAAAATTGGCTGCCACAGTTTACCTGGAAAGGAGAGTGGGCATAACTCTGTGCTCTGCTCAGGATCCACCCATGGGTCCTATGAATCTCAATCAGCTTTGGTCCCCACATCTTCAAGACAGTCTTCTTTGAAGTCTGTATGGAGCCACACAAGATATCTAGTCTCCTTGTACATGGGCCCTTAAACATCCAAATTCTGAACCTTTCCCACATTTCCTTATCTCTGAAATAAGATAAACTTTCCTGAAACTGCAAGGAAGGCAAAATCTAAAATTAATACACCCTCCCAGGAATGTTCATGACAAAATCCAAAATACAGTTCTCTCCCCCAACTCCAGGCTACTCTCAGCCTTGTATGGGCCATATGGACTATATCAGCCACAGGCGATCTTAGAACATCTAGAACAAGGCTAAAATACCTGGATACAGGTGGGGATGTGCTCTTCTAGTGATTGAGTTGCAATTGACTTCCTTCACTTCCCCTCCCGTCTCTCTGGCAGTGGCACTACAGGACAACTGGTTCCCTTAAACTACAGAGTGTGAAAAAACACACTGTTCATGTACCCCCTGTGCCTGTGTTCACCCTGGCTCCTTCATATCCTAACCAGCACAGACAACAGGGTAAGAACCAGTTTGTGTCTTTCCATCTCAAGGGCACAGTGAAAGGAGTCATTATGTGGTTTTTAAAATGTGTAGTTTCAGCCTCTCCATTTTCCAGTTCTCAGTTTCATCATCTGCAAGATAAAATAGGTAAATTAGAATAAATGATCTTTAATAACATTTCCAGCATCAACCATGCAAAAAGTTTCAGGGTGGAGACACTATGTGGGGAGACAGGACCCATTTCTGGAAACCTGCTGCCCATCATGCAGACTGATCAAGTCAAACTCAGTTTATTCATCAACTCCAAGGTCTGTGTTACAACTTTGTTAATAAGTGAGCAATCTCTATTAGTAGAATTTTTGAGATGTATCTCTAATGTTAAGCTAACAGATGTTCATAATTTCCAACTTGAAGCACTATAAGAGCTTCATACTGTCAGAGAGAAAATACATTCAATTTAGTTTTGATGGATTTGAAAAGAGTCTGGCAAATCAGTTCTGTCAAATTTTTCCCTATCTTACCAGAATGTTATATTCCTAGTACTCTGGAAAATAGTTTTCTACAAATAAGTTAACCTGTACTTCTGTCAGTGGTACAATTAAAACATTCTGGCATTCCGGACTTACATTTTTAAGACTACTTTTTGTTAATATTCTTTTCTTAGAATGTCAAGAATATGAAACTCATTTTGATCCTTTGCTATAAACTGATAAGTCTTTATAAGTCTAATAACTTTCAATTCTGAAATACTAAAATATGACCTTTCTTTTCCAAACGTGAACAACATACAAAAAATTGGGGGATAAAAATCTGCCAAAGGTTACAAAAAACTGCAGAAAGTCCTTGACTTTGTCCCAGAAGTGCATCAGTTGGAGACTAGGACATGCAGCCACACCACTGACAAGCCTTCAATTTGACCACATCCACGATGCTATGAATCTGACTTGGTTTTAGTATAACTATGGTCCCTAAATGGTCAGACTTTTGTATCCCTGTATCAGTCAGTCATTGGCTGCTGCAGGTTACTGGGCTGGAAGGGTGAGCATAACCTCCCAATATCTATGGACAAGAGGCTCCTGTTAATAGAGGGGAAATCTCCAAAAAGATTGTGCACTGTGCACAACTTCGCCCTGTTAACAAACAACATGAGTTGGAGGCACCTCCCAGGTAAAGATGATGCAGGATACCCACAGCATCTACACCACAGATGTAGCCAACAGTCACCACCAGTGCTAGGGAAATAGAGGGACAGGTTTTCCCAAAGCCAAATGGAACACTGTACTCAGAGCTGCAGGAAAGCCAGAACACATCATAGTTTGAAATTTTTGGAAAGAATTTTTTGAGTGTACGGAAAGAGAGTAACAATCAACTGTTGCCCCACCTTGAAAACTATCAGATTCTTCCATTGGTTTACTGATTTTAAAAACATGTATTGAAAGCCTAATATTTGCAAAACTAGACTTTTGAGCTATATAGGTGAATAAACCTTGCCCCTGCCCTTAAGTTGCTCACTATCTAGTGATAAGGACAGGCACTTGAACAGATGGTAGTTGAGTTATGGGATGTGAAAGGTAGCAGTATGGGAGCCTCTACAAAGAATTGCTGCCTTATTTCATGTTACTCTGTTCCATGTGCTAGAGATGTATATACAGTAATTACCACAGCAATCCTATAAGATGAGGTTTTTAATCCCCCTACAGTGTATGAGTCAAATGAGGTCCAGAGAGATTAGGTGACTTGTCCAAGGCCACACAGCTGTAAAGAGATGGGTCTGACTTTCTTAACTCAAGATAGGTTCCCAAGCCCCTGCTTCTGATTACACATGTGCTATTGCATATTGAGCTAGGGAAGAATCTCTTAGTTTTTAAATCTATAAATCCCAAAACTGGGTAGTCAACTGGGAAGAGAAAATGGGGATGATTTCTGAGATTATACAGTGGGCATCATGGGTTTTTTTCTTTTTTTGCATTCTAAGCAATTGACATATTTTATGAGCAATCTCATGAACTGCTACAGTATGGTTTTAAAGAAGAAAAATAAGTTCATGTGCCAACCTATTATGTCTTAGCTGCTGAAGCAAGGTAAAACCCTATGTACCTCTATTTTCTCTAAAATAAGAATAATATATTATCACTGTGGCTATCAAAGTGTCTATGAATGTGGAAATGTTCATTATTTACATAGAAACATAAATGCATACAACAATTTACTATACGTACACCTGCTGAACAAACACCTCCCTCCCCAAAAGAGCTGAGAAGAGTACAATATAGAAGAATACACTGCAGGAAAAACATAATCTATACAAATAAAAAGCAATTTGTTGCCTTTATGGCCAGGGAGCTTCATAGAACAGATATTATTCTCTGTTTAAAGTATTAAATGATGAGACTCTATACACTGTATTTATAAAATATGGATTTGCCTAATCAGATCTATCATTTTTATGTGCTTCAGGAAAACAATGAAACTGCATTTCAAATTCAGCTCTTTGGGAATCAAAGTTGAAAAAAGGGCAGCGGTTTAGGAAATGGAGTTGAAAAATGGTTAGAAAAGACAAAATGGATAGAAAAGCTAATGTAAACAAGTGGGACTACACTGAATCAAAAAGCTTCTGCACAGCAGAGGAAACTATCAACAAAACAAAAAGGCAACCTACTGAATGTGAGAAGATATATGTAAATCATACATCCGGTAAGGGGTTAATGTCCAAGCACTGATGGTGGAAATATAAACTGGTGTGGCCACAATGGAAACAGTATGGAGGTTCCTCAAAAAATTAAAAATAGAACTACCACATGATCCAGCAATTCCACTTCTGGTATTTATCTGAAGATAATGAAAACATCAACCTGAAAAGATAAACACCCTTAAAGCATTATTTACAATAGCCAAGATATGGAAGCAACCTAAGTGACCATCAAGCATCTAAATGAATAGAGAAAGGAAATGTGGTATACATACACAATGGAATATTATTATTATACAGAAGAATGAAATCTTCCTATTCGTGATGACACAGATGGATCTAGAGCCCTGGTTCCCCATGGGGGTGGTCCCTCCCATGGGTGGGTGCTGAAGAAATCTGAGGAGGAGTTTTTGGTCCAAGACATATTAAGGGGGCATTGGGAACCAGCCGCCTTGGCGACTTGGGCAATACTCTAATAAACATGATGAAAGGTTTGATTAATACTCTACAGTGAATTTGATCAAAGCCAAGGCAACTATTTCTGCATTCATGTCAGAACTTGACTTGAACAAATGAAATCTGAGCCAAAGACAATTTTATCAGTTTCCACATCTTTCTTTAGTGAAAATAAATGATGACGACATTCTGGTTTATAGCCAGCAATTGCAAGCACTTTAAGAAGATTTTACAAATAGATTTCAGGATTTACTCAGCAGTATTATTCCAGACGGGGTCCTAGAACCTTACTTGAACCTACAAATAGCAGAAATATCACTGCAGGAAGAGTTGATAGAACTGTCAACAAATGAAGAGATGAAATTGAAATTACAAAATGGATATCAAGAATTTTGGCTTCAAAGGCAAATTCTAATATTATATCCAGTCTTATGGGCTGTAGCAAAGAAGTTTTTCATTGCATTTCCACCATCATATTTAGCCAAAAGAGGATTTAAAGTGGTCAGCAATCTATTAACAAAGAAACAAATTGTCAATAGTGAAATGGGGCAATTTAAGAATGCTGATGACAAAAATGACACCAAACGTTGAAAAATTAGTGTCATCTCACCAAGCTCGACCCTCTTATTAATAAAGATTTCATGAATTTTTTAAAAATAATATATACCTTTATAATTTTTTAAATTTTAATTATACTATGAGCAAAACATTAATTTGTTAATTTCTTCTAATAAAATAATTTGAAAAAAATCTGTCCTTCTTTTATATGTAGTATAGTATAATACACCTAAGGGGGTGTTATCGAATCGCTCTTTGGAAAAATGGGTGCTGAGCCAAAGACTGTTGGGAACCTGTGATCTAGAGGGTATTATGCTAAATGAATTAAGTCAGACAGAGGGAGACAAATACATTGTAAGTGGAACCTAAAAAACAAAATAAATAAACAGAACAAAACAGAAACAGATCTGTAGATACAGGAAAAAAAATTGCTACTTACCAGAGTAAGGAGTGTTGGGGGGGGGCGGGCAGCAATAGGTGAAGGGGATTAAGAGGTACAAATTTCCAGTTATAAAATAAATAAGCCATAAGGATATAATGTACAGCATAGAGAATATAATAATATTGTAATAATTTTGTATGGTGACATGATAACTAGACTTATTATGAGGATCATTTTGTAATGTATAAAAATGCAGAATCACTGTGATATTCACCTGAAACTAAGAGAATATTATTAGTCAATTAGGCTTTAATTGGTAACAAATAAGGCATCAATACTGTTTTATCAATTTTGACAATTGAAGCATACTACTGCAATAGGTTTATAAAAGAGGAAATTGGTGAAAGATATATGGGAACTCTCTGGACTATCACAGTTTTTCTATAAATCTAAAACTTTTAAATTTAATGTTTATATTTTTGAAAAAGACAAAAGAAGATATGAAGTTACTGTAGACTTGGTCATGATTTAGAAGGAATTTGCATAAAAGGTTAGAGAAGGGCTGTTTGTCTTAGAAATGTGTTTCTGGTTGGGCAGTGGATCAGAATAAGGTCAACATGGTCCTAGTGAGTTATTTACTTTAATCTGTGGCTACACATTCAATCTCCATGGTCACAGTCAAGTCACAAATGTGGGTTGTAGACTACAAGAAGAAGTAGGCCAGAAGTGACAAAGGTCATCACTGTTTTGGACAAGTTATTTCAGATTGGCTATTGCAATGATGATGATGAATCAAATTAGCTATTATTGGAGAATTATTTTTATACTGATAACATTAAAGTTAGGTAATTCATATTTAAAATGGTCATTTTCATCAAAATACCCACTGGCCAATTAATAGTAGGGTGGCCCTATAATTTATTGTCTAAGCCAGGACACTTTTGATGGTAAAAGGAGGTACTATTAATAATCACCCTGTACAGTATGAACAAACTATGACTGTTTCAGGATAACCTGAACATGTAGTCTCCCTACCTATTCACAAGCCATGTACAAAATGAGGAAGGAAATGACCAGGTTACCAAAAAAAATCTGTGAAACTTGAATCCTCTTTATTCACCTTTGGCCTTCAAGGAAGTCAGTTACCCTCCAGGAAGTATGATAAATACAAGACTGCACTTCCTAGAGCCTCCTAGACAGCAGCCAGAACAGGGTTTCAAACAAGTCTGAATGGTGAGTTTGTCCTCGTCACCTGCTACATTTCTTAACCAGTTTTACTAACTTCAAAGAAGCTTTGAAGAAAAAATAATCTTTAAGAGATGTGTGAAAACCACAACATAAAGGGCATATTTGACAGCATTTCTGTCTCATTGCTTAGGAAAATACTGCCATGTGAATGTGAGTCACATTATCCATCCAGTAACTCTCTTCATTCTTCTACGGAGGTCAATGGATTCGTGAAACTATAGGCCAGGTTTTCTCAGTCTCGCCACTATCAACATTTGGGGCCTCTACTGACTAGATGCCAACAGCACCCTCTTCCAGGTTTGGACAACCAAAAATGTCTCTGGAGATTTCCAAGGATTCCTTAAGGGGCAAAAATGTTGAAAACCACCAGTATAAACCATGATGCTTTTTTGCCACTCAGCCTGTTACCAACTTGGTCTACAAGTCTTTACATCTTTTGGCTAGAAGGGAATCAAAGGAGAAATAAATCCTCTTCCACATGTTTATTAAAGCATCTGTGACATCTGGAGATCACCCAGGTTCTTCTTGGCTTTCCCAACATCAGGACGCTCACTTCCTCATGAGACAATCTATTTAATGGTTAGACATTTTGAATATGAAAAAGCTTATTAATGCTGAGCTGAAATCAGCTTGCCCATGATTCCCCACCTCATCTCAACTTTATCCAAGAGAGCCCTATATGTGTCTCCTTCCTCTTCTACTACACAGCCTTCTAACATTTGGAATTCCCATTCTTCCCAGAAGCTTCTCTATTTCCTTCCACAATGCCTCCTTTAAACAATCCATAGTTTATCTCTCAGGCTCAACTTTCCCAATAATCAAAATGATGATGGGGCTGGAGATGGTGTTGGTGGTGGTGGTGGTGGTGATGGTGATAAAGATGGTATTGAGTTCCTTCCATGTGCTGTATGCTTCTTATCCATCATAATGCAGTCCCATGTGCCAAGCATACTAACTACCCCAAAGTAGGCAGATTAATCTAAACTATAACTCCTGCCATGTCATTCCCTACTTCATTAACGTACCCTGGCTTTCGAATACGCAGTCCTCCCGCAGACTTCCAGAGCCATTCTGGAGCTGTCTCCACTTTTGGAAGCTACAGAATTCTCCACTTTTCACCACTGAGAAACTCCCATGCTATTTCCAGTCTCTTCACATCCCACCACACACTTATAACACCAACAACTACACACATCCTGATTCTTATTTTAATGGAATTCCTTCCTACTGCCTGTACACCCACTCAAATATTGTTCTTCCTTCAAAGCCAGGTAAAACGTCTCCTTAATTCATTTTCATTCACTCATGTTTTTGAGGACTTCTTTGTGCCAAGCACTGTGGCTACCCCACTGAGATGCAGAGCGCACAGCCCGGCTTTCAGATAATCTGTGACAGATACAAGATTCAGTCACCAAGGAGATTTTTCAAGCTTCCCTCCTCCCATTTCCAGCCCACTCAAGACAATTTTGTCTGGCCAGTTGAGATCCTTTCCCTCCCTCACCCTCTAAAGAGAGTTCTGTCTTTGCCAGACTGGCTTCAGCATCTTTGCAAAGCAGAGTTAGGAGAATGGATAGAAAAAAGAGAAGACACGCAAACCGCCCCCACCACCCCTGCCAAAAAAAAAAAACTCCAAGAGAAGCAAGAGAGACAAAATAAAAGATACGTGAGGGATGTCAGTAGCATTAGGGGGCTTTGTCTGAAAGTCTTTGGAGCAGCCACCACCACCACTTCGGGAAGAGAGGAGAGAGACTTCTGAAAAGGGTCACTGTAGCTTATGACTTAGAAGACCTTTCATGTTCTTCCAGAGATGCGGGGAATTTTTAATTACTTTCAGTTACTAGATAGTCCTTATTTGAGTGCAGTGGCGTAAAAACCCTGGGTTATGTGGTCCTTGGTACATATTTGAGTTACATTTATAATCTAAACTGGGACTTTAAGGAGTAAGAAAGAGGAACTACTAATTATTCTGACCTAACAGACATAAATCAGGACTGTGCTAGGCAAACTGGATGTCCAGTCACCCTGGTTATAAATATTATAAAATGTAGCAAGTGAAGAGGTGAGATACGTCCAAGATATCACTGGGTCCCAGAGGATGAGTGTCTTATCTGGGGAGGTGCAAGAGAGAAGAAAGCATCTGGAGGAGAAAAGTCTTTCCAACTACATGGGCCTCTAGCGGTGAACTTTCTCTTTTCTGAATTAAACAGCCTAATTAAACATCTAAATTATGTCCTGTCTCATGTTATTTGATGATTTCTTCTAGTGTCCAAGAAAAGTAAAAAAATAGAAAACATCAATCTTTTACATCACCAAAAGGATAAAAGAAAAGAGCATCATTCTTCTCTCTCATTCCCACAATCCTGGACCGTGTGAGAGAAACAAAAAATGGAGCACAATAAATACATACATACTGTTTATGCCATTATTCCCCTGGACTGGGGGATTGGCATTTTCCAATTACTTGGCCATTTTCCAATTACTTGGTAATGACCTCTGAGCAAATGCTCAGTAGTGTGGCAATCGTGTGGTGTCAAACTTAAAGACAAGCAGGTAAACATTTGCATTTTTTATTAATAGAGAAGAGAATGAACTACAGTCTCATTTACCAGGCTTCCCCAATATTCTGAAACATCACCTACCAGTCCAACACATTTTTACACCTACACTGCCAATGGAAGTGAACACTATTTGTCTTTAGTTTTGTGAAAGAAAAATTCTCATTATACTCATCACCACGTTCCCACCTCCACCCCAATCTGCTGCTCCAACATTTCACTCTTGGGCTTGAGTAAAGAACTTTATATTGCTATTCTGTAACCAGTGGGAAGAGCCCTAAAGAAATGGATCTCTCTTCTTTAGTTACATTCAATGTGATATAGAACCCAAGACAGCAGGACATCCATGCTGTCACCACGGGCTCAGCAGCTCACTTAGGGTTCAAGCAACCTTCTGGCAACAGGGGAGCACTTTGCTGCAAAGTCATCTCTTTGGGCCCACCAGAGTGAAGGTGGAGTGGGGAAAGTTAGAAAAGATGAGTAAGTGTGCTATAGTAAATGCCTGGATTCAGCCAGGAATGCCACAGGCAGGGAAAGGAACCTATAGCAGTCCAAAGTGGGTCTTTTGATTTAGATGATAAGTTAACCTTGATTTTGTGCTGACAAGTACAAGAATGTTCTCTCGCCTGCCTAACCTGAGGTGGCACCTTCATTGACTGGTAGCTCCACTATAAAATTGTTTTTTGGGCACTTAATTTTCACGACACAGTTTAAGACATATTTCTAGGATACACCCGGTTTTCCTGATAACTGATACTTATTTATTCATCTATGCATTTATTTAATGAAATAAAACACACGCATAATAGTAAGGAAGGGAAGAGAGGAAGGAGGGAGAAAGGAGTTAAATATTTTCTTATGACCTATGTCAGGCTGAAAGGGCATCATCAACAATTCACTGGATTCCACAAAATAACAGAAACTTGGATAAACTCCTGGGCAAACTGTGTCATCCTCACCTTCTTTCCACATTTCCTCTTTCCATAAGGGACTCCCATTAAAGAGATCCTTCTTCCCAACACCAATATATTAAGGAATTCTACTTTAAACCAAAAATGCAATGCATACAGCAATCAAACTGCCTTCCTAGTTTCCCATTAAAATGCCATCACAAGCATCATTTAATGGAAACCACAATATCACCTCAACTTTGGCTCAATTCAAGGCAGATTATAACTGGGAACAATCTGTCACAAATTTTTGGTACATTTAATCCTTTTTCATGACAAAATACCAAACAATTAAGACATAGGGTGCAGGGAATAAAGCTCAATAAAGTTCTAGGAGTCTAAAGAGTAATCCGTCCTTTTATTTTGCTGCTAATAAGTATTTTGTGGCTATTTGGAGAACATGCAAGTGGAAATAGCAATTTCCTTTCTGTGACTATCCCAGAAACAGTAGTTACTTCTTTATGAGCAGAAACAAGAATTTTCTTTTAGCTACTTGCCTGTTAATAGACCCTCACTTAGATATGCAGCTAGTATGCTTCTAAAGGACTGGGTAGAAATTATTTTACTTTAGCTGTACTCATATATCTAAAGAAATGAAGATTAGACTTTGGGCAGCCTTTGCTAAGAAAACATTTGTTCCAATAGCTGAATTTTTCCACAATTTACAGATGCTCATGGTTTCATAATTTAGATATCAGTTCACAGGGAAAATATCCAAATCAATTTTCCAAGGCACTTGTAATTACTGAAATGCCTTGTCTTCCCCAAAACACTAGAAATGCCATATTCTACAAGGATTAATTTCCCTGCAAACTGGAGTTGAATATAAGCTTTATTTTTTAGGATTTCCTGTTTCTGAAATTTTCCCAGAAATGTATTATACATTTGCCTGCTTTTTTAAACATAATATGATTATGTAAACCACTATCCTTATTTATTTGAAAGGCTGCCATGACTGATTCCAGATAGTTTCAGGGGGATGGACTTAAATCAAAAGAAAAAACAAGAGACCTATTGAATTCAATACCTGAGCTCTTCTGCAGGAACCATGCAGACCACCTTTTGGATTTTCAATTCTCCTTCTGGTTCAAGTTAATAAAGTCTCTGTAGAGAAAGACACTAAGCCTGAACCCCAAATACTCAAGGATCCACCCACTGCCACACAAGCTCACAAAGGAAATATGCAAAGGGGTCCTACAAAGCAGAACCACTCTGTTAATTATAATCAGACAAAGGAGCAAACTCAAGCCCATAAGCGCCAGGTAGGTAAAAAATAAGGGATGTACATTGAATGTAGAGAAAAGCACAACGGCAGATGTATTTGGAATGTGTTTTGGCACACCCAGAGAGCACACTGTCTGTCTGGAGGGAAAGCTCTTACTCGACTGCAGCGTACTGGGGCCAAGCAAGACTGCAGGCCCCACAGTTGCCAGCTTTCCTGACTTTGCCAGAGCAGCTAGGAATCTGGATTTTTATGTGACTATGTAGAATGCACAAAAACTGTCTCAGGTCAACTATGACCTGGGGGCCATCTTTGTCAACACCTAGTAAAAGGCAGTGACTTAAACTTTCTTGTAGGTACTACTTAATTCATATAAGTTAAACTGATGAGCTAAGTTCTAGGCAAGCCCACCCAAAGTCATTCTGTGCCTCTGGACCAAGACCTATCTTAGAAATCAATCCACATCAGTGCTGTTGATTCTGCGTCCTACTGTTTCAGGGATCCACCCCTCTCCTTCATCATCCACAGCCACCACTGTCCTTTCTCACTTGCCACCTCCCTGTACCTCCCTACCTCAGTCAATCCATGCTGCATCCAGGCCAGGTCAAACCATGTCTCTACAGCACATAGCACCACCCTCCTTTGACACCTCAGTGGCTCAATGTCTTCCCCTAGTTCTTGGGATAAAATCCAAATTCCGTAAGATGACTTGCAAGGCCCTGCCTGGTCTGGCACCTGCAACTCTCCAAATTCATCTTGCACACTGTCTGCTTCCACTACTCCACCTTCACTGGCCAGGCTCTCTTAGACTCTCACATGCACAAACCCCTTTCCACCTCAAGTCTCTATTACAAGTCTTATATTTTCCTGAATGTTTTTACCCTTGGTTCTTTGCCCAGCTGTCCCTTTTTTTTCTTCCAGATCTCAACTGAAGTATCAACAACTCAGAGAAAACAGCCATGATCACTGTTGTGAGTTGAGCTGTGTGTTGCCCTTCAAAAGAAGCTGTTGAGGCCCAAACTTGTGAATGTGACCTTATTTGAAAGCAAGGCCTTTACAGGTATAATTGTGTTAAGATGAGGTCATGCTGAATTAGGGTGCTCCCTAAATCCAGTGGCTGGTGTCCTCATAAGGAAGGAGAGATTTGAAGACACAGAGACACACACAGAGGGAATATGGCCATATGAAAACAGAGGCAGAAATTGGAGGCAACTCGAAGCTAGGAAGAAGCAAAGAAGGATTCATCTCTAAAGCCTTCAGGAGGACCATGGCCCTGCCAGTCTTGATGTTCAGGCTTCTGGCCTCCAGAATTGTGAAGGAATAAATTTCTGTTGTTATAAGTCACCAAGCTAGTGGTAATTTGTCATAGCAGCTCCAGAAAACTGATACAATCTCCCAATATAAAGTCAGTTCCCCCTGGTAGTTCTTCTTACTAAAGCTTTGAGAAAGGGTGAGCACCTTTCAGTTTGGAATTACTCACTGGCATGTTTACTTGTGTCTTGTCTGCTAGATCATAGAGGCAGGGGGTAGAAAACAGGTATTTTTATTCCCCTTCATACACCTAGATCACACTGTCTTACAGAAGATGCTCAGAAAGGCTTGTTTTGCTCTACACATGGTGCTTTAATTCTTCATACTCTTTTGGGCTCTTGAGATGTGTGGGGTATTGTGTCCTAAAACTGAATAGTCCCAGATGGCCAGACTGATAGCTACTAGTTCCCCTCTCCTCTAGTAATCATGGAATTACAGTGCTGGAAAGAATCTTAGAAATCCCCCAGCTCCTCAACAACAACAGCCCCCACCGGTTTTTCAGATGTGAAAATTGTGCTTTCTGCATGTTACCAGCTGTCACTTCTTACAGCTGTCAATATATTCCTGCTTCTGAGCAGCAGCCCTAGATTGGCTATGACTACTTCACCTGAGGGTCCAAAGGCGGCTTTTTCTCACCTACAGAAGAAAGCACATGGCTCGTGACAGCTACTCACTGCTCAGTGGCATTTTTTTTTAATTAGAATAATATAATGTTAAGCCTGGAAGCATCCTTCTTAGACAGAACCTAAGCAATACCATCCCCTCATTTAATTGAGTGTGTCTCAGTTATATACGCTGTATATGTAGGAAGATTTATTGCCATGAGTTACCCAGTTAACCACTCCCAAAGAGTTCCCCCAGATGTTTCTGAGCATTTCCCAAAAGGCCACCCCAAAGGGGCCAGGTACATGTCCCTCGGATGCCCCAGCTCAAACACCCCCAAGAATGGCTGAGCCTGCGGTGGCCCCAGGACAGGTCTGTGCCTCTCCTGACCTCTTGTCTACTTCATCCTGAAGGCGGGGATACTGAGCCATAAGCTTTCAGTAAGGAAAATAGAATAATGAAAGAAAAAACACCATGAGGAAACAATACAGAGTCCCAGCCCAGCCCCCAGCGGGGCTCCGTCTTGCTCCAGCTGCCTTCCCAGCCTCAGAGCAGCACATGGGCCTCCCTGCAGGTGGAAGCACTCCAGGCGTCCCCATGCCTCAGAGCCTTGCCAGGGAACCTCTGGCCATAGGATAGGTGGGAACCCCTTCCTTCAGCTCCTTCCAAGGCCCCCCACACTTGCTGCTTCCTCCCAGAGTCCACCCCCTGCAGCGAAGCAGCAGCATCAGCCCTGGGGAGGAGCTGCCAGAGCTGCCACAACGAAGTGCCACAAACTCAGAGGCTTCAAGGTCAGAAGGTTACTGCCTCAAGGCTCTGGAGGCTGTAATTCTGAGGCAAGGTGTCAGTGGAATTGGTTCCTTCTAAGGACTGAGAGGGAGAAACTGCCCCAGGCCTCTGTTCTAGCTTGTGGTCGTTTACTGGCCATCTTTGGTCCCTTGGTTTGTAGGTGCACCATTCCAGTCCTGACTTCATTGTGTGGCTGTCTTCGAATCATCTTCTCTCTATGTGTGTCTGTCCTGTGTCCAAGTTTCCCCTTTTTAATAAGGACACTGTTGATACTGAATTAAGGCCTGCCCTGATGACTTGATTTTAACTTGATTACCTTGACAAAGACCTTATTTCTAAAAAAGATCCAATTCTGAGGTACTGGGGGTTAGGACTTCAACAAATATTTTTTGAGAGACACAACTGAGTCCTTAATACATATGACCACAACAAGACAATAATACCATAGTTTAACATCAATTTATTTCCCAAAGTCTGAATTAATTCATTTTGAAATAGTGTTTCATCAACCACCTAATACAGATTTAGTCACGTTCATTCAGATTCTTTATTGAATTCTCCCTCAAAAAACCTCAGGGTCCAGGTTCACCCAGGGTTATGTGTTTTACACATGAACACACACATGCATGATGCTTTCAGCAATGATTATGCACCATGTATCAGGGGTTTGGGGTACTACTGCCCTCCCTTTGCCCAAGATTCTGAACAGAATGCACATGTAAACACAAAACTGATGGGAAATACAGGAGCCTCATCAATCTGGGCAAACACTTAGCACCTCATAGCAAACCTCTAATAAACCCTAGATGGCTTAGCCTTGAGACGCATGTGGGCCTCCCACTTCCCACTCCAATTTTTGATTTCGGGGCCAATGTTTGCTTCCCCTGTCTCTAGTTGAGAAAAAGATAAGCAGGCTGCAGAGTGGGTTCCAAGTTCACGTATGTTGTCTCAAGGTGGACTACAGGCAACCTCAGAGGCTCCTGGAAGCACAAAAAGGGACCATTGTCCAGCATAAAAACTGACCAATAGCACAGTGACCTGACCCACGTGGGAGAGATGGCCCAGAGGAAACAGGAGGAAATTCAGGTGGAGAAACCAAAGGGCTGTGCTTGCTAACACCCCCTAGAGTGAGAAGGCTCTGCAGTCTGGAAACTGAAGCCTGAAAGACAGAGAAGGTTTACATTCTTCCCAATGGCACACCCAATGGTGAGCTTTTTAAATACAACACCTTGCTTTCTTTCCTCAGCAATTCCTATATGGTAAATATTTTCATGCCCATTTTAGAGATAAGGAAACTGAAGCCTAGAGAAATAAATAATTGGTCCATGTTCTTACAGAAAACTGGCTCCTGGGAAGGAGCCAGACATGAAATTCCACGTCTGTCTGTCTGACTCAAAACTGCAACCTGGAAGTGTGACTGTTTTCATTCTGTGTTAATAAATGATTCATGACTACTAGGAATTGACTGGCTTCAATCGGTGAGATTGGATTCACTGTTTTGCCAGTGCTAGATGGATTAACTTCCAAAAGCTTATTACTGGGAGCCTCTTTATGCCTGCAAACAGAAAGGAAGTCTCCCCAAAAAGTTTGGAGCCCAGCCTTACACCAGGATGGAGATAGGAGAGAAGATGCTCATGCGGTGGTTGCCATGCTGCCATCCAAACTCACTATCCAATGACTTTACAGAATAATGGACGGCATTTATGCCTCCATGTCAGGACTGTCTCCATAGGTTCTTGAACATATAATCACATTTTTCAAAGTTGTAGTTGGAAAAAATACATATCTGATAAAATGACATTTCAAAAGACGAATTAGTTGGACTTATGAACAATGTCATGGAATGTCTTTAGAGCAGGAAGAGGATGCCCAGTAGGCTCTGTTGGGAGAAGCAACTGTTCTTTCCTGTGCAGCCACAGGATCCTGATCGGCAGGTAACGCTTTTCTCTCTGGTGACAAATAGCCACTTTTTAATGTCACTTTTAGCCCTTCTAGGTGTTAAAGAAAATGATGGAATTAAACCATATTCCACTGAAATAAATAAGGAAGACCTGCCATATTTAAGTGCCAATAACAAGTTCCCCCAAAACACCTAATAAGGTCATACAGCAGGTAAAGTAATAAAGAAAGATGAATATTGACACCTCAGGCTCTCACCTCTACAAACAAGGGGGCTGCCTGCATGGTATGGGCTCAGCAGCCCACATAAGATGTGGTGAAATGCTGAGCTGAGCAAGCCACAGAGATTATTTATGAAGTTACATACTAACTACCCACCTATAAAACAGCAAAGGACATGGTGGATCAGAGAGTCCCATAAAAGTGAAATAAAAATGAGGAGTAGGGAAACAAGGCAGAAACCTCCTCCCAAATACACATAAATGAAGAAAATAGAGCAAATACAACTAAACCTGAAAATGAACTGAAGACTGCAGAACGGTCGACCTACACCTGGACAAGGAAAGACCACACAGAGAAGGGTAAATTGGCAGAGCCTCATTTGAAGGGAATCCAAGCCCTCCCCCAACCCCAGCCCACAGGCGGGAGAAAAAGGAATGGAGTGAGGAGGGGATATGAGCCCAGGAACACTGCACAACTGACCCTGGAGATCTGATCCAGGAACACGAGTCCACATTGCATTGGGTTCTGGGGTTCTGGTGATTAGTAGGGCTGGACATCAGAGACAACTCGAACACTCTGGGAGGCTGAGATGCCAGCTGCTGTGGAGGACAGGCACACTCCACCAGTCCTGAGACCCAAAGCAGGGGTGGAAGTTTGAAAGACTTGCCAGCAGTGGGAGGGGTGTCAGAGGGGCGAGGGTTGGATGGAGCTCTAGCCGCAGGAGAAAGAGCATGTGGAAAATGCCTCCCCAGCCTTCCCTTGGCCCAATAGGTTGGCAATTCTCAGGAGCCCCAAATGCTCCATCCCTCTTGCTGGCAATGTAACCCCAAGGCTCCTCCCTGTGCACTGCCAGGAGCCAACCCACTCAGCCCAACAGCAGTGTCAGACTTTGCTTCCTGGCAGGAAGACAGAGACTCTCCCTGCTTTCTCGCACATTTCAGCCCAATGGGGGAAGTGCGTGCAGGAGCCAATCCCAATAGTTCCTCCCTCCTCAAGTGTGTCCAAGCCTGGGGCTTCATGTCCCAACCTTCCCCAAAGCCGCACATCAGCCTGCCCACTCTATTAACCCTGAAGCTCTGCCATGGCTGCAGAGCAGGCAGAGGGCAACCCTGCCCACAGTGATCCCAGCAGAGGCTTCTGTTCAGATCACAAAGGCAGCTGAGGCAGGCTGCTAGTGCTGCAGACAGACAGAAAGGCAGTCCCACCCTCTCTACACCAGCAACAGCTGGAGCTCCTTGCAAAGTAGAACCAGGCACTGGAGAGTAAAGAATCTTGAGCTTCTTGACACCATAGGACACCACCACATAAAGCTGTTACTCTATAGTCCACGAAGCATAGCAGATCCATCTAATAAAAAGGAAAAAAACACAGAAAACCTGACAAAATGAGGAGACAGAGGAACTGCAGGACAAGATACCAGAAAGAGGGCTAAATGAAACAAAGATCACCAATTTTCTTGATAAAGATTTCAAAGTAAAAGTCATAAACATGCTCACTGATTTACAGAAAAATATTCAAGATCTCAGGGAGAACTTCAACAAAGAGACAGAAGAACTGAAAAAGAGCCACTCAGCTGAAAAATACAGTAACTGAAATGAAATATATAAGGGAGGGATTAAAGAGTAGGCTGCTTCAAGTAGAGAAGACACTCAATGAGATGGAAATTAGAGAACACAACAAAGCTGAGGAACAGAAAGAAAAAAGGACCTCTAGGAATGGAAAAAATGATGAGAGCTGTGTGATCAATCCAAATGAAACAATATTTGCAAAATAGGGGTACCAGAAGGAGAAGAGAGAGGCAAAGGGATAGACTATCTCTTTGAAGAAATAATTGTTCAAAATTTGCCCCGTCTGGGGAAGGAAATAGACACACAGGTCATGCAAGAGCAGAGAGCCCCTAACAAAAGGAACCACAGGAAGACAACACCAAGACATATAATACTTAAAATGGAGGATATTAAGGGTAAGAAGAGAGTATTGAAAGCAGCCAGAGAGAGGAAAAAAAGATTACTTATAAGGGAAACCCCATCAGGCTATCAGCAGACTTCTCAGCAGAAATTTTACAGGCCAGAAGGGAATGGCATGAAATATTTAATGTGTTGAAACAGAAAGACTTTCAACCAAGAATCCTCTACCCAGCAAGATCACCATTCAAATTTGAAACAGAGATTAAACAATTCCCAGAAAAATGAAGTCTCAAGGAGTTTATAACCATTTAACCAGCATTATAGGATATGTTAAGGGAACTTCTGTAGATTAAAATGTTCCTAAGCCTAAATAGCTTTCACCAGTGAAAATAAACCCACACAAAGGTAATAGACCATTAATTACCAAGCAAGTACAAAATTAAAACAAAAGTAGTAAAACCAACCATACACAAAATCAGTCAAGGGATACACAAAAAGTGCAGATTTTGATATCTAATACATAAAGTATGGAGAAGGAGAAAGAATAAAAAAGAAGTAACTTTGGATTGTGTTTGAAATAGAGCAATCATCAACTTTATATACTACAGAGTATTATATAGTCAGGAAGCTATCCTTGAACCTTATGGTAACCACAAAGTTAAAGCCTATAGTAGATACACAAAAAAAATTTAAAAAGAGGAATCCAATCACAATGTTAAAGAAAACCATCAAATAACAAGAAAAGAGTGTTAAGAGAGGAAGAAAGGAACAGAAAGGAGCTATAAAAACAACCAGAAAACAATTAATAAAATGGCAATAAGTACATCCATATCAATAATTACCTTAAGTGTAAATGGACTGAATGCACCAATCAAAAGACATAGAGTGGCAGAATGCATAAAGAAACAAGACCCATCTATATGCTGCCTACAAGAGACGTATTTCAGACTGAAAGACATACATAGACTAAAAGTGAAGGGATGGGAAAAGATATTTCATGCAAATAATAGGAAGAAAAAAAGCTGGAATAGCAGTACTTATATCAGACAAACAGATTTTAAAACAAAGAAAGTAATGAGACAAAGAAGGATATTACATAATGATATAAGGGTCAGTCCAACAAGAGGATATAACCACTGTAAGGATCTATGCACTCAACATAGGAGCACTTAAATATATAAAACAAATATGAACAGAATTAAAGAGGGAAACAGATTTTATTTTAGGAGACTTCAACATACCACTCACATCAATAGACAGATCAACTAGAGAGAAAATAAGTAAGAAAACAGAGGCACTGAATTATAAATTAGATCAGATGGACTTAACAGATATCTATAGAACATTCCACACAAAAGCAGCAGGGTATGCATTTTTCTGAAGTATTCATGGAATGTTCTCCAGAAGAGATCACATGCTAGGCCACAAAAAGCACCTCAATAAATTTAAAAAGTTTAAAACTGTATCAAGCAGTTTCTCAGACCACAATGGTATGAAACTAGAAATAAATTACATAAAATAAAAAATCCTACAAACACATGGAGGTTAAACAACATGCTTCTAAATAATAAATGGATAAAGGAACAAATTAACAAAAATCAAGCAATATGTGGAGAGAAATATTCAGCAGCCCAAAATCTGTGGAACACTGCAAAAGCAGTTCTAAGAGGTACATACATGTCAAGACAGCCCTACCTCAAGAAACAAGAATATCCCCAAGTAAACAGTCTACACTCACAATTAATGAAACTAGAAAAAAGAAGAACAAATGAAGCCCAAAGTTAGTGGAAGGAGAGATATTAAAAATCAGAGCAGAAATAAATAAAATAGAGAAGAATAAACAATAGAAAAAAATTAATGAAACCAGGAGCTGGTTCTTTGAGAAAATAAATAAAACAGATAAACCCCTAGCCAGACTTATCAAGAAAAAAATGAGAGAGGACACACAGAAACAAAATCAGAAATGGAGAAGAAATAATCACAATGGATACCACAGAAATACAAAGAATTATTAAGAATACTAAGAAAAAGTATATGCTAATAATTTGGACAAGAAAGAAGGAATGGACAACTTCTTAGAAAAATTCCTAGGCAACCTTCCAAGACTGACCCAGGAAGAAACAGATAATCTGAACAGACAATTACCAGCAATCTAATCAAATTGATAATCAAAACACTCCCAAAAAACAAAAACTAAGATCTACATGTTTTCACAGTTGAATTCAACCAAACATTTATAGAAGAGTTAATGCCCATCCTTCTTAAAGTATTTCAAAAAGTAGAAGTGGAGAGAATATTTCCAAACTCATTCTATGAAGCCAGCATCACTCTAATACCAAAACCAGACAAAGACACCACAAAAAAAAGGAAATTATAGACAAATAACCCTGAGGAACATAGATGCAAAGTTCCTCAACAAAGTATTAGCAGACCAAATTCAAAAATTCATCAAAAAGGTTATTCATCATGACCAAGTGGATTTATTTGAGGGATGCAAGGATGGTATAATATTCATAAATCAATCAATATCATATACTACATTAACAAAAAGAAAGATAAAAACTACATAATCTTCTCAATTGATACTAAAAAGGCATTTGACAAAATTCAACAAACATTCATGAAAAAACTCTCAAGAATATGGGTTTAGAGGGTATGTACCTCAAGTACTAAAGATCATACACTACAAACCCATAGCCAACATCATACTTCATAGAGAAAAACTTTCAGCTTTTCCTCTAAGATCAGGGACAATCAAGGATATCCACTCCCACCATTTTTATTCAACCTAGTATTGGAGGTCCTAGCCATGGCAATATAAGAGATAAAAGGTACCCAGACTGGTAAGGAAGAATTTAAACTGTTTTTTTTTTTGGCAAATGACTTGATATTATGCATAGAAAACCCTAAGACTCCACCAAAAAAGTATTAAAACTAATAAGTGGATTCAGCAAAGTTGCAGGATACAAAATTAATACACAGAAATCTGCTGCATTCCTATATACTAACAATGAACTAGCAGAAAGAGAAATCAGGAAAACAATTCCATTTACAATTGCATCAAAAAGAATAAAATACCTAGGAATAAGCCTAACCAAGGAGGTGAAAGACCTATACTCTGAAAACTATTAGATACTCATGAAAGAAATTAAAGGAGATACAAAAAAATTAAAATCTATCCCCTGCTCATGGATAGGAATAATTAATATTGTCAAAATGGCCATCCTGCCCAAAGCAATTTGCAGATTCATTGTAATCCCTATCAAACAGCATTTTTCAATGAACTAGAACAAATAGTTCTAAAATTCACATGGAATCACAAAAGAACCCAAATAGCCAAAGCAATCCTGAGAAAGAAGAACAAAGCTGGGGGAATTATGCTCCCTGACTTCAAGCTCTACTACAAAACCACCATGATCAAAACAGTTTGGTACTGGCACAAAAACAGACCCATAGGCCAATGGAACAAAACAGAGAGCCCAGATACAAAATCACCCATATATGGTCAATTAATATATGATAAAGGAGTCATGAATATAAAATGGGGAGAAAAGACAGCCTCTTCAACAACTGGTGTTGGCAAAACTGGACAGCTACATGTAACTGAATGAAACTGGATTATTGTCTAACTCCATACACAAAAGGAAACTTGAAATAGATCAAAGACCTGAATATAAGTCATGAAACCATAAAACTCACAGAAGAAACATAGGCAAATATCTATTGAATATAAACATGAACAACTTTTTTTCCTGAACACATCTCCTCAGACAAGGGAAACAAAAAAAAAATGAACAAGTGGGACTATATCATACTAAAAAGTTTCTGTATAGCAAAAGGCACCATCATTAGAACAAAAAAGCAACCTATAGTATGGGAGAATATATTCATAAGTAACTCATCTGATAAGGATTAATATCCAAAATATATAAAGAACTCATATGCCATAACACCCTAAAAACAAATAACCCCATTAAAAAGTGGGTGGAGGATCTGAACAGAAATATCTCCAAAGAAGAAATACAGATGGCCAACAGGCACATGAAAAGATGCTCCACACTGCTATTGATCAGGAAAAAGCAAATCAAAACCACAATGAGATATCACCTCACACCAGTCAGAATGGCCACTATCCAAAAGACAAGAAATAACAAATGTTGGTGAGGATGTAGAGAAAGGGGAACCCTCTTACACTGTTAGTGGGAATGTACACTGATGTAACTGCTGTGGAAAGAAGTATGGAGGTTCATAAACATAGAAATACAATTTGACCCTGTAATTTCATTTCTAGGATTTTGCCCAAAGAAAATAAAATCCCTGATTCAAAAAGACATATGCACGCCTATGTTTATCACCACACTATTTGCAATAGCCAAGATATGGAAGCAACCTAAGTGTCCATCAATAGATGAATGGATAAAGAAGATGTGGTACATATACACAATGGAGTATTATTCAGCCATTAAGAGAAAAGAAATCCTGCCATTTGCAACAACATGGATGGATCTAGAAGGTATTATGCTCAGTGAAATAAGCCAGTCGGAGAAAGACAAATACTGTATGATTTCATTTATTTGTGAAATATGAAAACAAAGTAAAACAGAAGGAACAAAAAAGCAGTAGACTCATAGATACTGAGAAGTGACTGGTGGTTACCAAGGGGAAGGGGTTGGGGCAGGTAGGTGGGCAGGGGAATAAAGGAGTACAATAATTCACAATCACAATATAAGTTGGTCATAGGGGCAGTAGTAGAGCATGAAGATTTAGTCAATGATTCTGTAAGATCTTTCTATGTTGATAGATAGTAACTGCACTAGAGGTGGTGAGGATTTAATAACAAGGGTAACTGTTGAACCACTGTGCTGTACATCTGAAACCAATATAAGGTTGTATATCAATGGTAGTTTAATAAAAAATTTAGTAAAAATGAAAAAATAGCAACTTAAAGTTTCATAACTCAATGTTTCCTGATATTTAAGAAATCTTTGTGAACATTAGTTGAAAACAAGAAGATATCTCTAACTGTAAATAAAAGTAATCTAGAATATTTTGAAATCTTCAGAGGTAGTGCCGAGATGTCAGAGAAGCTATTTAGACCTTAATTTAAGAAGAATCCATTTATTGACATTTTCTTTTTTTTTAAATCTTATTCCAAATGCTTTTTTTAAATTAATATTTTGTTGTTTTTCATTGAGGTACATACAATAAAGTGCACCAATTTAGTGTACAGCTGCAGGTCCATCCATCTTGTTGCAAATGGCAAGACTTCTTTCTTTTATATGGCTGAGTAATATTCCATTGTATATACTTCCCACTTCTTTTTTTTAATCCATTCATCCAACAATTACACTGTGAGCTCAACCATATTTTAATTCTTCATACCTGCAGAGCTTGATCCCCTCTAGCAGATCCATGATCCACTGATGCGAAACTGTGCAATCCATGTTAAATGTGCCCTATGAATCCATGATTATTTCAGTGACACAAATGTCACATCTCCTTTTGATCACTGAAATATGTTAATTATAATTTTCTTACAATGTTGTCATATACATGTTTCTTCAAGTACAAGGAAGATTGGATTGCAGAGAAAATAATATCCCCTAGAGAATCTGAGATCTCAACCAGTCTTGCAGCCAGAATTCCCATTCCCTAAACCATCCAGAAACCCTCAAGCACACAATTTACTTTAAAGTGGCCCCAGGTTGGTTGCGCCCCACACTAACTAAAAGAAACACCAGAAATACATTCTTGGTGAAGTCACCTTCAACACAACATGAAAGAATCTAAGCATACAAAAAGCTAAGTATTAGATTATTAAACTACTCAAACAGTCCCCATTTTTAGGTGCGATGTTTTCCTGGAGTGCTTCATAAAACAAAATCCTGCTTTTATGTAGACTGTATTCAGACTACACATGCTCTGTCATCTTCATTTTTCAGATCAAAATCACTGGGGAAAACCATCAGATGGTTAAGCAAAGATGGAGAGAAAAGTATAAAGCCCATAATTGTGTCTGTCAGTTTTTATTAGGACATATTGAATGTTTGGATCAGCAAAATGCAAAGTAGCAAAAAGGGAGAGATGCCTGTGACTTCAACGGAATCAAGTCAACTTTAGAAAAGAGAATCAAGATGATAATTCTTAACTTATGAATAAGTGGTTAGCAGGATAAAAATCTCCTGTGTAAGCATAGCTGTTATTAGTTTGTCATATCAGATACAAATTCATTTTCAACTAAAAAATTAATAGTTTTTTATAAGCTTCAGGTAGAGAGTTATTTATAAGCAATACAAAATCCAGAAGCCAAGTGTGAAGATATAAACAAACCTGAGTATTTAAAAATGTTAAATTCCTTAGAGTAGATGACATCATAGATAAAGTTAAAAAGAAAATAATAGATACAGGATAATTTGAACATATGCAGGAATATATCTGAAATATATAAAGACAAAGTTTCTATACAAAATGCATTTGCCTTAGTGAAAAGCAGCTCCGCTAGGCTTTCCTAGAGAACATAGTCAGGTGGTGGGTCTCTGGTTTCACTATGAAATCCCTTCTAATATGAACACCTCCTTGAGCGTTCTGGTTCCTTCCTCACTATTCTGCCAAGACATTTCTGGCCTTTCTGACACTATTAAATACATCAGCACTGTATGCAACCTTCACAGAGCCACCCTCGTGGCATATGAGCACTGGCTCCAGGATACCATCCTAGGACCTTAAATCTCTAGTCACAGGGATCCCATAACAGTAAATTCACCCCTGACCAGCTTTATCCACCTCTCTCCTCCACCACTCTCAAGACCCACTTACACATTTCCATTTCACACTGTTACATATTTTCCAGGTCTTTTGATTCCTTGGGTGTGTGCATTCTTTGTCCTGGAACAGGAACTATATTCCCCACCGAGGATGTGCTGCACCTTGACTCTAGCTTACTGTTCTGAAGTCAGTAAGGTGAAGCAGGTCTAAAGATTAAGAATAAAACATTTGCCTTGGATGAGGTTTTTGCAGAGCCTCGGAGCCTTTTAGAAGGGAGGCTACTGTCTTCCTACAAGGATAAGGTAGATAGTTCTGCAATTTCAGGTTAAATATTATCAGCCTCATCCACCCACATGTCTCATCTCAGGTGCCAGTGTACCATTCTTTCCCTAACAAGGCTCTAAATTTCATACAGGAGATTGTTCAAGTCTATGCATTCATTCTGCTGGCTTCAATACCCTTAACATTACATCCTGGGCCTCATTTTCAGCATATTCCAAAATAACGCTACTGAATTTAAACTTTTCTTTAAATATTCAACTGCCCAGTATAGTTGCCACTGGCCACATGTGTCAAATGAGGACTTGAAATGTGGCTATTCCAAACTGAGACATGCTAGAAGTGTAAAAAGCACTTGATGTTGAAAACTTAGTACAAAAATAATGTAAAATGGCTTGTTTTATATTTATTACATGTTGAAATTATAATATTTTGGATATGCTGTAATATCATATTGTAATTTTAATAAAATATTTATTGAAATTAATTTCACCTGTTTCTTTTTATTTTTAACTTGTGGCTACTAAAAGATTAAAGTTATATATGTGCTTTACATTATACTTTCATGGAACAGGCACTGTTTTAAATGCTTACATAGGGGCTCAGACTTTCACAGTAAGCCTTGAGTTGAGAGTTAACTTTAGCCAACTTACTTTTTTCTTTTCTCAAGAATTCTAAAGCTACAAAAAGTCAATTTCAATTTTCATTTGTCAAAACACATAGAACTTCACAGCATAAGAGTGTACCTCAATGTGTATAAATTTTTTATAAAATAACTTAGAAAGGTGAAGAATCCAGGATGGAATGAAGAGACAAAAGAATCTAATTGTATTACAAATCTCTAAAACAACCTCACTGAAGGGAGTGGAAAAAGATGCTGACCTAAGTAACTTTGAACTAAAGTAGAGCCTATAGGACTAAAAGCCAGAAGGACTGTACATAAGCACTGTACTCAAGGTGATAAAGTGGTTTCCCATGGGAGCACAGGTAACAATTCTGAAACAACTCTGCACATATACTTGAACTAAACAATTAAGTAAATAGATGGCAAATGGGAGTCAGGTTTCTCACCACAGGAGTGGAAGGTTACAGAGAAGCAAGGGGTGGCGGCTAGAATGATTTAAGTGGTAGTGACTAGAGCTGAAGCATTAGTATGAATTCATCATGTTTGCCCTGATAGAGACATAGATGGTGACATAGAAAAACATTTATAAATATGTGGATATACACATATATTTTATGTATATTTCCTTGCTAAATCAGATGAGAGGGCCTAGAGGCAATAATACCTCAGAAGCAGCAAGCACACCTAGTGCCCAGATCTTGATTTCTAATACCATTCTCCAATAACAGGAACAAGAGCACCTTGGAGAAATAACTGGTTCTAGAACTGGGGTGGACAAAATATAAGATGGAGCATTTTGTATTGCTAGAAGCAAAGCAATGCTCCAGCCTTTTTTAAAAAGGCCCAGAATCATGGGGTATGTCAAAGAGACACAAGAGCCAGCTGAAAGAGCCCCCAAGAGCCAAAAGCTGGATCAATTTGTGCAATTGGAAAGTAGTATTTCTCATTGTGAAATCATAAATTAAATATCAATGAGTCCACACTGATGTAAATGAATTATTGAATAAATAAATGAATGAGGGAGAAGAGATGACTTTCCCATGCAGAAGAATTCCAAATAGTTTATGTAGATACTCTCAAGGAGGTTAAGCATAAATCCCCACTCCTTAAATGTAGGCTGTGCATGGTGGCTTCTTTAAAAAGCATACAGTAAGGAAAGGGGGGAAAACGAACTACTTTACAGTGAAGAAACCTAACAAATGGTACCTCAGCCAGGTCACTAAGGTTAACATGAGCAGTGATTAGTCTTGTCTCCATCTGCTCAGGCTACCATAACAAAATACCATAGACTGGGAGGCTTAAAGGACAGAAATTCACTTCTCACAGTTCTGGAGGTTGGGATTCCATGATCAAGCTGCTAAAAAGACAGATTTCATTCTGAGGCCTCCTCTCTTAACTTGTAGGCGGCCACCTTCTCATTGTGTGCTCACATGACCTCTTCTTTTTTTAATCTTTAAATTGAAATACCATTAATATAGAACTTTATAATGGTTTCAAACATATAACACAGTGGTTTAACAGTTACCCATATTATTAAATCCTCACTCCCACTAGGGTGGTTACTATCTGTCAACATAGAAAGATGTTACAGAATCATTGACTATGTTCTCCATGACCAACTTCTATTATGATTGAAAATTTTGTGCCCCTTTATTCCCCCCTCTACCACACACTCACCCCAACCCCTCCCCCATGGTAACCACTAGTCACTTTTAAGTGACATGATCTTTTCCTTATACATATTCATAAAGAAAGAAAAAGCAAGTTCTCTGGTGTTTCTTCTTATAAGGACACTAATCTCATCTGGAGGCCCCTCCCTCTTGACCTCATCTAACTCTAATTATTTCCCAAAGGCCCCATCTCCAAATACTATCACATTGAGAGTTAGGACTTCAACATATGAATTTGGGGGGGACACTTTCAATCCATTTCAGCCATGTCAATGGTATACCTTCAATGTGATGTAATAAGAGTGGCACCTCTATGGTATTATTCCCAAAAATTCGTAACCACAGTCTAGTCATAGGGAAAACATAAGACAATTCTCACTTGAAGGATAGTATACAAAATACCTGACCTCCTCAAAACTGTCAAGGTCATCAAAAATAAGGAAAGTATGAGAAACAGCCATAGCCACGAGGATCCTATGGAGACATGACAACTAAATAAAATATGGTAACCTGGATGGGATTCTGCAACAGCAATAAGACATGAGGTGAAAACTAAGGAAATCTGAATGAAGTAAGAACCTTAGTAACTCTAACAGATATTCCATATTTATATAAGATGTTAACAATAGGAGAAACAATAGGAAAAATAGGGTGTGAGGTATATGAGAACTCTCTGTACTATCTTCACAATTTTTCTGTAAATATGTTCAAAACTAAAACTATTCTAACAATAAAAATTGTATTAAAAAAAGACCCTTCTAGAAATCTTATTCAGTTGTCTTCAAGAAAAATTAAGTTTGAAATTTAAAATTTAATGGATCTGTTTAACAAAAGTATAGATACAGATAGAGAATTGTGAAATAGAAAATATACAGACTGAGACATGGTAAAATTAAAAGATGGAAAATATGAAAGAGAGGGTAAGACATATAGAAGATACAGTGAGAAGGTCTCATATATGTATATTTGGAAAAGAAGCCATAATTGAATATAGATACTGGCATTAAAACACAGATTCAAGAGATCTTAAGGACCCCAAGCAGAATAAGTTATTTAAAAATCCATACCAAAGCATATCATGATACTCTAGCTGAAAAGCAAAGAAAAATTGAAAAAGCAGCAAGAAAATAAGGATTAATTGTCTTCAAAAGAATAACAGGAATGACAACTTCTCAAAAGAAACATTAGAAGTCAGCAGATAATGAGATATTAGTAAAGTTCTGGAAGAAACTAA
Organism: Manis javanica; assembly: GCF_040802235.1. Lineage (NCBI taxonomy): Eukaryota > Metazoa > Chordata > Mammalia > Pholidota > Manidae > Manis > Manis javanica. The sequence continues at coordinate 8,284,783 of NC_133171.1, forward strand.
CAAGCTAGAATTATATGCCAGAGCAAAATGTCCTTCCAGAATAAAAGTGACCACTTTCAGACCAACAAAAACTGAAATTATTTGTCATTTGAAGCCCTGAACTAAACAAAATGACTGCAGATAGAAGGTTTGAGATGCAGGAAGGAATGAAGAGCAATGACATTGGTAAATATGTGGATAAATACTAAAAGGCACAAAAATGATGGATATAAATCGGGATAGGATGTAAATGGAGTTAAGATTTCAAAAGTTTTTGCATTGTCCAGAACAGGATAATTTATATTAGACTTGGGTAAGTTTAAAGGATATGCTGTAATTTCTAGGGGATCTAGAACCATAGCAAAATGGTATATAACTTCCAAGATAATAAGGGAAGGAAATGAAATAATAAAATATAATCAATACAAAAGAAGGCAATGGAGGAAATAAAAGGAAAATAGCATAGATGAGGTAAGTAGAAAATAGGTAATAATAAGATAGATTTAAACCTAAATACTTTGGTAGTTACATTAAATGTAAATGAACTAAATGCTCCAAATTGTCAGACTGGAATTTTTTAGAGCATGTGCTTACAAGAGACATCTAGAATAAAATGATACAAGTAATTTGAAAGTAAAAGTATGGGAAAAGATACACATGCAGCCATTCTCCAAAAAAAGTCTTAGATGGCTATATTGATATTAGGAAAAGCAGGCTTTAAGGCAAAAATATAGATAAACATAGAAATGAACAATAATAAAAGTTTGATTCACTAGGAAGATATAAAAAATTCTGAATTTATAAGCATTAAACATAGCCTTATACAAAGCAAAAGTTGACTGAATTAAAAGGGAAAATAGAGAAATCCAAAATCATCATATATTTTCAACAAATCCCTCTCAGTATTGATAAAATGAACACATAAAAAGTCAGCATGGATATGAAAGATTTGAGTAACACAATCAGAAGACTTGACCTAATGGACATTCATAAAAAAGTGAAACCAAAAATTATAGAATATATATTCTTTTAAAGAATACACAGAAAATTTCCAAAAAAATGATTGAAATCCTGCAGCATAGAGTCTCTAACTATACTGCAGCTCATATATAAATCAATACTGAAAAGGTAGCCAGAATATCCCAGTCCTGAGAAGATGCTGAATGAGCAAGGCTGCTGGGCCCCAACCCCAAGGTCAACTTTGAGGAAACTGGAGGGATAAGAGAAAACTGAAAAACCTTGAAGCAACAGGAGTTGTTCTAAATGTGCAGTAACTGGGTGGAGACTTTTGCCAGTGGGCCAGAAATCCTGACAAGAATGAGGAAGAATAAAATAGAAAAGGAACTATTAGAGCTCTGCTCTCGCTTCAACCTTGCTGCTTCCTTGGGTGAACATGCGTTGCCTTTCACCTGCTGCGACTCAGGCACCTGGTCTAGGTGTCCACTGGAGTTAAAAGCAGCACAGAACCCTATACAAGTGAGGAGCTGTGGAAAACTGACAGGGACTAGCTAATAAAGGGTATTCATTTTCCCATCCTTCCACCTCCAAATCCATAAGGTTGGCAAGTAAAAAATCTAAAAACAATCTCCTTAACATCCAGATGATAGTAGTTCTAAAAAGAGAAATCTTTTTAATGAACAAAAAGAAATGGAGATAAATTTCCCAGAGTTAAGAAACTAGAAACGACTTCAAACTGAAAAGGCCTTAAGATGCCATAGAAGGACAAGGAAAATGCCAAATGAAACATATTTTAGTGAAATTTGAGAACATCAAGGACAAAGTAAAATTTCTTAAAGTGTATACAGATTACAGAAGTTTATCTACAAAGGAACATAAGGTAGATATACACCAGATTTTCCAACAGCAACATTGGATACCAAAAGACAATGGAGTTACATTTTCAAAGTGCTGAAGGAAAAGCCAAACTGTCATTCAAATACAATAAAAATGCACTGAAATATACAAAGTGCCCGAAGTTTTTCCCACTAAGATGCATAGTGAAAACAGTCTTAGATGAATTATTTAAATAGAGAAAACATCATTCAAATAATGCTCAAAACATAGGTAAATTAAAGGTGACTAAATACATCAGTTGTGTTGTTATTTTAAAACAAACCAACAAAAACAAAAGCTAAGATTAAATTAAAAGAGAGTAATATATTCATTATAATAAAAAATTTAAGTTCTATACTTTCAAAGCCTATATAATATCTAAATTTAAAATGACAAAACTGTTAGAAAGAATATAGGACAAGTTCTTTATGACCTCAGGTTACATGAAGAGCTCCAGTATCTCTAAAAGAAAAAAAATGGATAAATTGTATCTCATGAAAATTAAAAACTTTTGTTCTGCAAAAGACTCTGTTCAGAGTATGAAAAACAGAGCCACCAACTGGAAGAAAGTGTTTGCAAATCACAAATTCAACAAAGAATTCCTATATGAAATACACAAAGAAATCTCCAAACTCAACAATAAGGAATCAATCTTATGAGAAAATAGGAAAATTACTTGAACAGACATTTCATCAAATAAGATAGAGGAATGGCAAACAAACACATGAAAACATGTTTACCACCACTAGACACTGGAAAAATACAAGTTAAATCTGATAAGATATCACTACACATCTATTAGAACAACTAAAATTTAAAGTACTAATAACAACAAATGATTAGGATGCAAAAAATGTTGCATCTTTCACACATTGCTAATAAGGATGTAAAATAGTAGAGCACCTCTTGAAATCAGTCTGAAATGTTTGAAAATTGTTTCTTAAAAAATCAGACACAGACTTTCCATAGAACCCAGCAATCACATGCCCTGTCATTTATCATAGAGAAATGAAAACTTATGCTCACATGAAAATCTGTACACAAATGTTCATAGCGTGTTTGTTTGTGATAAAGTTCCAAAAACTGTAAACTACCTAAATGTACTTCAGTATGTGAGGAATTAAATAAATGTGAACATATGTGAATAATTAAACATACACACCATTGCACATTACTCAGAAATAAAAAAGAATGAGCTATTAATACTCAGCACAACTTAGGTAGCTCTTAAGAGCATTATACTAAATATAAAGGCCAATCCATTTACACAGCATCATCAAAATGAGAAAATTATAGAAAAGGGAAACAGAAAAGTGATCACCAAAGGTTAGAGGAGAGGAGAGAGGATGTGACTATTTTTTAAAAAGCTGTCTGAGGTAGTTCCTTTGTGGTTACTGAGCAGTTCTGAATCTGAATGGTGGTGGTGGTTATATGAATTTATACATGTGATAAAATGTCATAGAATTATATACATATAAATATACCAAAAAAAGAGGGTACATAAAAACCCTAAAACCCTTGTGAATTCTGAGTAAATCCTTTGTCTAGTTAATTTAATCATGTTAATTAATACCCTGGTTTTGATAATGTTCTGTGATTACATAGATGTTGCCTTCAGGGGAAACTGCTGATAGGTATATGAGACCTCTCTGTAGTATTTTTGTAACTTCTTGTGTCTAAATTTATTTTTTTAATGTTTTTTAAAAACCTATAATATCAATATGATAGTGTTGGGAGTAAGAGGAAACCAAGGGATAGGAGCAAGTGCTAAATATTTTTATTTTGGAGAATGTCTATATAAATTTGAAATATTAATGAAATAATTTAGAAGAAATATACCTTAGAAATTAGATAAATTGAAATATAAAAATAGTAGAAACAAGTCCAAATATATCAATAATTGTAATGAATGTAAATGGATTAGACACAGCAGTTAAAATACAAATATTGACAAATCAGGCTTTTAAAAACCCATTTATGTGCCATTTACAAGAGATCTCCCTAAAGCATAAGGACAGGCCAAGTTAAAAGTAAAACATAAAGAAAACAAGACATACAAGTTATCTAAAGATTTAAAAAAATCTGGCCTAATTATATATTATCTTATAAACTACACTTTAAGCAAAAGCATTAGTAAATATGGAGAGGATTGTTATCTAATGATAAAAATTCTAAGCTAGTATCCACTTAATAATATACTATAATACCAGGAATAGCAAGGATATGTCTGAATGAGAAAAGTAGAAAAGGAGTGCTTGCCCTATCCAATATTAGGACTTGCTATAAAGGAGTAGCAATTAAATAGTGTGGTACTGACCCAGGGATAAACATATTGGCCAAAGGAAGAACACAGAAACAGATGCTTCCGCGTGTGGACCTCAGGTATGTGCAAAGAGCATTTGTAATAGAATGAGGGGATGGTCAATAAGTTAAGTTGTGAAGAGGCAAATGGTTCTCAGTATGGAAAAAGACGGGATTGGATCCCTTCCATCAGCAATCTGTGAGAGACCCAGTTTCTTCACATCCTTACCAGTATTTGGTGTTATTAGAACTTTTAGTTTTAGCTGCCCTAATATATGTCCTTCAAGCCATATAAAAAATCAACCCAGCAGCTCTTCTTTCCCTTTCCTTCCCAGAACAGAGGAATTACACAGTGGCCAAAAATATGGGGCCATAAGAGGGAGCTGAGGAGCCACATGGGAATGCAGGCCCACCCATGGCCCAGAGGATGAGGACATGGCCTGTGGGGACAGGGGGAAGCAAGGCCACTGCATTAACAGGGCTTACAGCTGAGAGTGCAGGGCAGTGAAGAGTAATAGGGGGCTGCCAAGGATATGGGGCAACGGGGGAGGAGAAGGGTGAAGAAGACAGCCAGTATGGTTAAAGATAGGTTACCCTGAGCAAATAAAAAAAAGTAACTTACAAGGAATCCAGATTGGTAAAGAAGAAGTTAAACTGTCACTGTTTGCAGATGATATGATACTGTACATAAAAAACCCTAAAGACTCCACTCCAAAACTACTAGAACTGATATCGGAATACAGCAAAGTTGCAGGATACAAAATTAACACACAGAAATCTGTAGCTTTCCTATACACTAACAATGAATCAATAGAAAGAGAAATCAGGAAAACAATTCCATTCACCATTGCATCAAAAAGAATAAAATACCTAGGAATAAACCTAACCAAAGAAGTGAAAGACTTATACTCTGAAAACTACAAGTCACTCTTAAGAGAAATTAAAGGGGACACTAATAAATGGAAACTCATCCCATGCTCATGGCTAGGAAGAATTAATATCGTCAAAATGGCCATCCTGCCCAAAGCAATATACAGATTTGATGCAATCCCTATCAAATTACCAGCAACATTCTTCAATGAATTGGAACAAATAATTCAAAAATTCATATGGAAACACCAAAGACCCTGAATAGCCAAAGCAATCCTGAAAAAGAAGAATCAAGTAGGGGGGATCTCACTCCCCAACTTCAAGCTCTACTACAAAGCCATAGTAATCAAGACAATTTGGTACTGGCACAAGAACAGAGCCACAGACCAGTGGAACAGATTAGAGACTCCAGACATTAACCCAAACAAATATGGTCAATTAATATTTGATAAAGGAGCCAAGGACATACAATGGCGAAATGACAGTCTCTTCAACAGATGGTGTTGGCAAAACTGGACAGCTACATGTAGGAGAATGAAACTGGACCATTGTCTAACCCCATATACAAAAGTAAACTCAAAATGGATCAAAGACCTGAATGTAAGTCATGAAACCATTAAACTCTTGGAAAAAAACATAGGCAAGAACCTCTTAGACATAAACATGAGTGACCTCTTCTTGAACATATCTCCCCGGGCAAGGAAAACAACAGCAAAAATGAGCAAGTGGGACTACATTAAGCTGAAAAGCTTCTGTACAGCGAAAGACACTATCAATAGAACAAAAAGGAACCCTACAGTATGGGAGAATATATTTGAAAATGACAGATCCGATAAAGGCTTGACGTCCAGAATATATAAAGAGCTCACACACCTCAACAAACAAAAAACAAATAACCCAATTAAAAAATGGGCAGAGGAACTGAACAGACAGTTCTCTAAAAAAGAAATACAGGTGGCCAACAGACACATGAAAAGATGCTCCACATTGCTAATTATCAGAGAAATGCAAATTAAAACTACAATGAGGTATCACCTCACACCAGTAAGGATAGCTGCCATCCAAAAGACAAACAACAACAAATGTTGGCGAGGCTGTGGAGAAAGGGGAACCCTCCTACACTGCTGGTGGGAATGTAAATTAGTTCAACCATTGTGGAAAGCAGTTTGGAGGTTCATCAAAATGCTCAAAACAGACCTACCATTTGACCCAGGAATTCCACTCCTAGGAATTTACCCTAAGAATGCAGCAATCAAGTTTGAGAAAGACAGATGCACCCCTATGTTTATCGCAGCACTATTTACAATAGCCAAGAATTGGAAGCAACCTAAATGTCCATCGGTAGATGAATGGATAAAGAAGATGTGGTACATATACACAATGGAATACTACTCAGCCATAAGAGGTGGAAAAATCCAACCATTTGCAGCAACATGGATGGAGCTGGAGAGTATTATGCTCAGTGAAATAAGCCAAGCGGAGAAAGAGAAATACCAAATGATTTCACTCATCTGAGGAGTATAAGAACAAAGGAAAAACTGAAGGAACAAAACAGCAGCGGAATTACAGAACCCAAAAATGGACTAACAGGTACCAAAGGGAAAGGAACTGGGGAGAATGGGTGGGCAGGGAGGGATAAGGTGGGGGATGAAGAAGGGGGGGTATTAAGATTAGCATGCATGGGGGGAGGGAGAAAGGGGAGGGTGGACTGCACAACACAGAGAGGACAAGTAGGGATTCTACAACATTTTGCTAAGCTGATGGACAGTAACCGTAATGTGGTTGTTAGGTGGGACCTGATATAGGGGAGAGTATAGTAAACATAGTACTCTTCATGTAAGTGTAGATTAAAGATTAAAAAAAAAAAAGAAAGAAAGAAAGAAAGAAAGAAAAGGGGGATTACTCCTTGATAGGATAAAACTATTGGTAAATCAAAGATGAACGCATGCTTTAAATATCCTTAATGTTGATCACTTAAAGGGTGTCAGATGATCAGCTATGGAGGTACTCTTTTCTGATAATATTCCTTTCTCTTAATAAAAAAAAAAAAGGCAGTTACTGTGTGCTGACCTCCAATGAGTTCTGCACAGTGGTATAGAGGGCATGTCAAAGTGTGGGCAAAGGGTCTGTTTGTTTCTATGCAGAAGATCAAGGCCTAGCTTGGATACCCAGAAAATGAACTAAGATATGATATGAGGAGGAGCTTCCGGCATCAGCACTCTCTGGAGGACTCGTGCCAGGGGATGATCATCAAAAAGCCTCCACAGGGATCCGGGCGATGCTGCGGTCGTGGCTGTGTCCACCCACCATTTCCTGGACTTGCCATTGGAATGAGGAGGGAGATGTCTAGGCTGGCATGTGCATACAGTGAGACAACGAATTTGACCGGATCTGTACTGTTGGAACTCAACCAGGAGTTGGGAGGGGTGCAAGTTGTAGCACTCCAAAATCTTATGACTATAGACTATCTACAGTTAAAAGGACATATGGGAGGTGAACAGATCCCAGAAGTGGGCTGCTTTAATTTGTCTGATTTCTCACAGACTGTTCAAGCACAGTTGGACAATATCCATCATATCATAGACAAATTTTCACAAATGCCTAGAGCGCCTAAATGGTTTTCTTGGCTTCACTGGAGATGGATGGTAATTATAGATTTGCTTTGTTTATGTCACCGTATTCCTATTATGTTAATATGTGTGTACAAATTAGTAGTTTAAAACCTATACATACTTAAGGTACTCTACAAGAAGATAGACATGTCAAAGAAATAATCAATCCTCCCATGTCTTCTTCCATATGCTACCTCTATAGCTTTTCTTCTTCCTTCCTAATTACAACCCTTAAATAGAATTCATGCCTCATATCGAAGTTACTGAGTATCATAATTCCTCCAGGTGGTAAAGATACCTCAAGACAAGTGCTGGGCATAGAAGCCACAGGGCATAAATCTGCAAAGAAGTAAAAAGCTAACCTTTTCAAACAATATGGCTTCTCTCTCACTTACCAACTTTACATTTCCCTGTATGGCCCCGGAAGATGACTGGTTAGCCAGAGACAGGTAAGATTCCTCAAGGGAGGAACAACCTAAGACAGGCACAGTCACAGGGGGGCCATCAGGTGAGAAAATGGGGATCAACAGAGGTGAGGCTCAGAACCTCATCCCCCCTGCTTTGAGAGAAATCTTCTGCATCCGTGGATGTCTTAATGCCCTTGTCTAGCTTGGATTAACACATAGTCTACAGGCACACACCTGATCATCTACAATTGCTCTCCTACAACACTAAACTATGTTTTCTACCTTTATCTTGCATCTACCTACCACTTCAGCATTTATTAAAAATAAAAATAATAATAATAATAAAGGGAGAAATGTGGGATCAACATATAAATCAAGTGTAAAAATCAGATGAATATTAAAAAAAAAAAGTAACTTATCTGAGCAACTAAATGATATACTGAGGATAATGGGAGTCAAAATTCTCAACATATTCAACATACATAAAGGGGAGGCTAGAAAGACCCCTAAGCTACTGGATTGGTATTGGAAGTATCCATATAAATGCACAGTTTCACAATATATTCATGTAGATATAGAAATAGAGACATATGTGCATATGGATCCCACTGTGTATACGCACATATACGTAAATATATTCCCACCTCTATCTTCTGAGAAAGCCTTAGAAGCAATGACTCACTAGCAGCAACCAGAGCTACAAGGACCTACATCTTGGTTTTGAAACTAAAAAAAACAAAGCTTTTGGAGAAATGACTGATTCCAGGGATGAGTCAAAACCAGATGAGTCCAGAGTGTCTTTCTGTGTCAGAAAGAGTTCTTAATGATCAGGATACATTAAAAGGACACAAAAAGGCTTGAAGGGGCTTCTGCTTACTAAAGGGACAACTAGGGAATTATAATAATAAGAAGGGATTACAACACATTAAATAAAATAGGAATCCATGAGTTCAAACTGATAAAAGGGAGGGAAGGAAAGAAGGAAGGAAGGAAGGGAGGGAGGGAGGGAGGGAGGGAGGGAGGGGAGGGGGAAGGGAGGGGAGGGGAGGGGGGGAGGGAGGGGCAAGGGACAGGAGGGAAGGGAGGGAAGGTGGGGAGGGAGGGAGGAAGGTCTCCCTTACAGAATGCCAAATAAATTTAGAAGAAATAAGGAAAATAAGAGAATCACCATTTGGCAACCACTGTAGAGGTGGCTGATTTAGATAGGGGTTGTCAATGGGTGCTAAGATCACTGGCTGGAGGTATGATGAGGATTAGGAAATCAATGTAATCTCAGATTACTTCCCCACAAAATACTAACCAGTTACAACAGGGGAAATTATGAATTTAAGGAAGAGAAACCTGGCAGACACCCACATGACCAGGCAATCCAGGGTGACATCACCAGTGGTATACAGGTCAATACATGGTGTTACTCTCATGAGATGTATTAAGACCATACATAATTTCTGTGGTAGCACCACCATGATTATATGATGTAAGTGTGACAATCAGAGTACATCAGATGCACCAAGGTGAGACTACCCGAGCATGAAAGGCCTGTATCTTTTAAAACCCTCAGGATATGGAAGACTTGGAGACCCTGAGAGTTTTAAATAGTAAGCCAGTTTTGCTTGCATTCCTGAAATAAACCATATTTTCTTTCTCTTCTATGAAATACCTCTTCATGACTTTTGCCCATTTTTATTGTAGGGTATGTGTGCATACACACTTTAAAATACTGTTTTGAGGAGTTCATTAGTTCTTGATACCAGTTTTTTGTGACAGCTTGTAATTTGCTCTTTCATGTTTTAAGGTATTTACTTGATGAAAAAAGTTTTTCATTTATTATGGTCAAATTTACCAATCGTTTCCATTCATGTTTCTCATGCTTAAAGTTTAAGAATATTCATCTATATATTTCACTTAGCATTTTAAAGCTTTGTTTTAGACATTTAAATCCATAGACTTCTTTAACAAGTATTTTTAAGTAACTGCAAACATAAAGAAAAATTTCCAGAACAGAACTCCCATACATTTCACCCAAGGATTCCCCAATTATTAACATTTTACTGTGTTTGTTCCATTGTTGTCTATTTATCCCCATTATCACTATTCTTTTTCTGAAGCCTTTGAGAACAAGCTGCAGATATGATCTCATCACCCCTATACTCTCCAGTATGGGTTCCCCTCCCCAAACAAAAATATCCCTTCAGCACACAATTCTCCAAGCAGGAAATCAACATTGGTACAAGCTAATATCTGATTCACAGACCCCATTAAAATTTTGCTAACTGTCCCAACCATTGCTCTGGCCTTTTTGGTTTTGGATCCTATCTAGAAATAGAGGTTGCATTAAGTTGGCTTATCTGCTCTGACTGTTTCAGTGTGAGTGAAGGCCACACAGATGTTTATTTCATGATAAATCAATAACCTGTTTATCTTTGGTGCACTGTTCTGTGTATATATTTCCTAATAAAAATATTAATTTTTAAAATAAATTATATTTTTCAATAGAAAGCTTATCATATTCATATATTTCAAACACAGCCATTGCTCCCAGAATTCAGATTTCTGCATAAAAATCAAGTTTCTTCAGTCAGCCATATATTTAAAGCCTAGAAGTTTAATTTTGAAGCAGTGATCAAAGAGTGAAGAACCAGTGTACCAAGTAGCAGGTACAAAGGGAGACACAGCCTCCCACAAAGTGGATTAGTATTGGGATTCTTACCAACATAGCTCCACATAAATTTCATTCCCCTCCTGATTATATGATTGTCTAAATCTGACATAGTTGTTATCATTTTTATAAAAAAGTTACATTTACATTCATATTTTGATTAAAAGTTTTAGCTGAAAATCTAAAAAATGACAGATTAAATTTATGAGGGAGATGTATTGCTAAACCAATATTCTAATATACCAATGGATTGTTTTTTTCTGACCAAGAAGAGAGGTAGAATTTTCTAGTGGCTCTGGCAACTACTCTTTACAAATAATTTCAGAGGGCTGTGTTTTAAGATGGCAGCTTCTGGAGAGTCCGCTTAATAATGGATTGGTAGAAAGGGTTGGGGAATCGACTGGCTTAATGCTTCACCCTGTTGCCAGTGCAAAAAGAGGAACACAAGGCCTGGCACATACCAGGTGCTCAACATGGTGTGTGTGGAACATATGCATGCCCACTTGCTGAGACTGGGGCTGCTGAAAACATTGAGAAAGGAATTTGGTGCCAATCAGGCTTACAATTAGACATGGTCTCTTTCTGGTAGTTTTAGGGATAACAAATTTTGCATATTCATGCTTTAATTATGCAGACCTACTTTCAGGGGTACCTTTGGCTCAATTTGATATACAGACCCCAACAGCACCCTGGCTTTTTTTCTCTCCTGAACTGTATTTGTTTCTTTAACTTTACATGAAATTGCTTGTCAAAAGGAAATATGCCCTTGCGAGAGTTGGCCTAATGACAAGCATCTGCATGGACTTTATTCTTTGGGCTGCACATCACCACTCCTACCCCAGCCACATTTTCGAAAATCTCCAATTCACGAAATTGCAAAAGTGAAAGCGTCTTGGAGATCACATGGTAGTCCTAGCTCCTCCATTTCTCATATCGCTAAACTGCAACCCACAGAAGTGTGAGGACCAGCCAAGGTCATCGCAACATTGACAACACAAGACCCCGAGCGTGAGTTTCTCCACTCTGCTTCATTGCTCTTTCACCTCAACTGTGATATGGGGTGGGCTTTTCAAATTCAAAAGAGAAAGGAAGAAATACTCTCCAGTGCCACTTTCAATGATGGACATTGCCCCCAAAGTTCATGGATTTCTGTTAAGGAACTAGAAAGAACCGACCTCACATGGAGCCCGGAGGCAGAACCTCGTGCAATTTTAAAACTAGAAATTTAAATATAGATAAAACACCGTAAGCATCTGCTTTCAACCGTTCACCCGTTATCAGTTGTGTGCAATACAAGCCGGTTTTCTCCCTCCTTCATTTTCAAAACGACCTACTCCAGCGAGGGGAGGCTGAGGCCCAAGGGGAGGAAAGTGAGAAGGAAAGGCCAGCAGGGGCTCCAGGAGGGCGCTACGCGACTAGGCCAGGAGAGACGCCCAAGCCCTGGCCCGGGACCCAACGCAGGCGCTGTGCGCACGCGCGTGTCCGGGACGCTGCAGGCCCGCACCCCGTTCCCCTGCGCTTTATTTAGCCCTTCAGCGCTGCCTCCTCCCACACCCCAACGTCCCAGGTTCTGGGATGACAGTGGGTGGGACGGGGGAATCCCAGGGCACTCTCAGAACACGACGTTTTGGAAGATCCGGGATGGGTGGGTGAGCAGGAGAAAACACAAGGACGTTAAGGGCAAGAAATGTCGAAAAGCCCGCAGCCAGCTCTCTGCAGCAGTCCGAGCCGAAGGCTGGTGCCGCGCCCCCGGGTTGGAGAAGAGACACGGAGCGGCCGGCGCGCGGGACCCCGACGGGCGGGGCGGGGCCTTGCTGTGGCTCCCGCGAAGCCCCGCCCCTCGGACCAACCTCCCGCCCCGCCATTGGAGAGCGTTGGGGGCGGGTCGGAGGGACCCACCTCTCGCCACCAGTCCCCGCCCCACCCCGTGCCCGCCCACGTTTTCGGCTTTTCCAGGAGCCTCAGGACGCAGGGAAAGGAAACACCCGGGGCTGACACCGAGCCCCTGGACGAGGAAAAAGCAAGCCCCCCGGCTTCTCCTCCCGCTGGCCTGGTGACGTCACCAGAGGTGGGGCCTTGTGGCTCCGCCCTCGAGCCCCTGGCTCCCTCCTCCCCCTGCTTGTCTGCGGCTCTCGAGGGCCGCAGGAAAGCGGCCCGCCTGTGCGGACACCCACGTTACAAAGTGCTGCAGTAATCCCGCGTTCCCTCAGCCCCTTGCTGTCCACAGCTTATTGCACCGCCTTGTTTTGACCCCTTCTTTCCCTTTCTCTGTCTATGCATTTTCAAATGGCTGAGTGTGGGGACCCGGAGATGGGTGCGCAGATGACAGGTTGCCTGGAGAAGTAAATTCGATTCAATACTGCTTTAACCGTTTGCATTTCTGGTGCTTATTTAATACAGTGATGTTTTGTCGTGTATTTTTGGAACATTTTAGAGAGTCGATTTCTTTTCTTTTTTTTTTTTCTTTTCACGGGCTTAAAGTTGGCCTATGCTTCTTTAGCATTTGATTAAAGAAGCTGGGATTTGGGCTTCCTTTTGTGCAGAAGGGAAAGAAACCAAAGCCAAATGTTTAGAAAGAAAATAGCCAGTTTTATTTTGCATTCTTAATTGAAGCTGTCGTGGTAACACCTTGCACCTGTCACAGACAGCTGCAGAAGCATTTCGTTGGATAGTAGGCTACGTCTACAGAGGGTTTGTGCCCAAGCATTAAAAGGCAGTGCAGGTGTGTGTGGGTCGCGGTGTGCGTGTGCGTACGTGATGTACGTGTGCGCGGCCCAACCAAAAACCCCCAGAGGCGCATCAGAACCAGAAGCAACCCTGCATACTAGCAATTGCCTCGGAAATTTCCTAAAGCTCTTAGAGTTAGTAAATCCCTAGTATCCGAAAAATAGTCTTTGCAGAGGCTCCTTCCTCCACTCTCCTCCGCCCCCTATAACAGGTGTTGCTGTGTGTCCAGAATCGTCCTGTCGCCCGCGCAATCGTCAGAGGTGGTGAAATTCACCGAGGGCAAGCGGTGTATATTTCAGGGGCCCTACGTGTGCATCCCTGGCCTGGGGGCGTGCGCGCTTTGCAGCGTGTGCGGGTGTGCGTGTGTGTGTGCGTGAGTGTGTGCTCACCCGCTCCAGCCTGAGCCCAGAGCTCAAGTGCTGGGTGGGAGAGAAAGAGGGTAGGCAAGTGCTGGGGACAGGCGGCTGACGAGGGAGGTCGAATTAATAGAGCTGGTGTAGCTGTTTTTCCCTCCCACTCCCGATCTTTTAAACCCCACTGCAACGTAGGGAGGGGGCTGGATTCTCCGTTGAGCCGATGGAGGAGGGGAAGCAGGTTGAAACAATCAAGTGGGCGCGCCGCAGGACTCCCCAGCTCCATGCGGGGAGGGGAGAGGGAGCCCGTGTTCCACGCAGAGAGAGGCGGGGTTGGGGGGCCCGGGGAACAACGAAGAGGCGGGGGTGGCCGCCGGGATGGAGAAGCGGCCACTCCCGGGAGGCGAGAATTTGTTCAGATGGCACATTAATTGAAGATATTTGATTAATTCCAGCTTCTGATGACTATAAATGGCGATTCTCTACCAAGGTGTCTTTATTTAAAAAAAAAAAAAACGTTCCGTGTCATCCCCCACGTCAGGCCTGCTCGTGGGCGTGCGGCTGTACTTCCCCCGCCCCCTCCTGATGGAGTGAACCATTCCCAGCTCTTCCCCCTCTCCCTCAGCCTCTCTCTTTCTCTCTCTCTTCCTTGCTCCCTCTCTTTCTCTCCTCCCTCTGCCTTCCCCGTGCATAAAGTCTCCGTCGCTCCTGGAACTTGTTGGCAATGCCTATTTTTCAGTTTTCCCCCGCTTTCTCTAAACTAACTATTTAAAGGTCTGCGGTCGCAAATGGTTTGACTAAACGTAGGATGGGACTTAAGTTGAACGGCAGATATATTTCACTGATCCTCGCGGTGCAAATAGGTAAGTGTTGGTCCGGCTCGCGGCAGGCGGCGGACAGCAGCCGCCAGACCCCTGGGGTCCCACAGGGACTGACTGGCCCGCGGGCTGTCCAGGGGTGCAGAGAAGCCTCCAAACCCCAAGGGCGGAGGCTTCGGCTTCTAGGGATTCGCGGGTCCCGGGCTGGTTTTCCTTTAAAAAGAGACTCCAAATGTTTGACAAGAAATGTGTGCGGCCGGCAGTTTTCAGGAGGGGTTTTTACCCCCTTTTATCCAAAGCGCACGTCCATTTTTCTTTCCCTCTCAGGTTAGACCAGGTTTGGTGCGCTCTGGGGTAATGCACTGGCCCCTGCGATACTGCAAGGTATTATTTTGAAGGGTCGAAAGGTGAATGCAAGTACAAAATGGCTAGGCAGCTAGAATTGGAAAGTTTATGTGCAGAAAGCAAAGATATTCCGGGGCTCAGACTGCTGCATTTAGAAGTTTGTCATTCTCCCGCTTCCCCTACCCCCACATCCCAGCTGCAGCGTTTGCACTGGGCACCGCAGACCCAGCTGGGGGCCAAATTGAGAATTGTAGGAAACCCCGGAGTATATATTTTATATGCTTAGCATTAAGGAGGTTGGATTCAGCCAAATTTACATATAGGCATCTGCATTTTATATACGGGAAAGGGTTAAGAAGTGTTTGCAATATGTCATGTCGGGTGTTTGTTGTTTTTGTTTGGGGTTATGACAGATTTATTTAGTTCCCATTTTATGTTAAGGAATGTGAGTACTAGTTACACTGTCGTGGGGTTTTAAAAGTTAACATTTTTCCATCCAGAATGAAGAAGACGGTATGGAAGGGAGCACTAGAAAATCCCTTTCTCTGATGGGAGTCAGAGCATTAGTTAAGGTGGCCTAAAAGTGAAAGTGAAGCAGATTATTAATAGAATGGACAAGAGAAAAAATAGATATTCTTCAAAGGGATTTTCTGGAGACCAGGGAATTGTTGCCTCCTATCATTTCAGGCTGTAGCATTCTTTGCAGACAAATCCTCGCAGTATTGGGGAGGGGGTGCTTTAGGGAATTGATTTGGGGCAAGGAATGAAATGCATAACATTTTTCTTCATGAGAAATGTGGAGAAACGGGGTTTGGAGTTATCAATACATTAAAATGGATTCTTTGCAGTGAGTTTTTGTATGCATTTGACATGATTTTGAATATCTGATGGTTTTTGCATGAACATTATAGGGCTTTTAGAGTGTGTGGATGCGAGAGGTTGGCGTTTTCCTTGAATTCTAAGAAATTACTTGATGTTTTGAATCTGTTTTAAATCTTTGACAGTGCAAAGAACTGCAATAAATAAAGAACAATTCTAATTGGAATAAATCCCTTAAATGTTTGAAATAAGTAAATGTGGCATTTTGCAATTATCCTGCAAATTTGTAGAGAGCAGGAGACAGCATATTTTTGATATAGGGATTTTAATCACAGGTTTGTGGCTGTTTTTCTGGTGGGAAATAACCTTGCTTTGGAGGAGTTTAAAGATAGCAATTGTGCATGCGGAATACGCTTGGAACACATTAACCTCGGCCTGAAAATGACCATTCGTTGGCTGTAGAAATGCAATTGAGCATATTTGTTCCCAAATGTCTGCCCTTTCCCGCACTAGAACCTCGATCTTTAATTCATGGCTGGGAGCTGTCCCAAATCACTGACATTTGGCAGCAAAAGTGGGGGTTGGGGAGGGACAGGAAGGTGGAGAGGGTGGTGAACGCAAATGAAGACACGGTGGGAGGGAATGTGGATGAATGAGAGATCGAACAAATGAATGAACGGGTGGAAATGGCACAAGACTGGACACTGGAGAGGTCAGAGAATGAACCTGGGTCGTCCAGCAGAGCATCGCCTGAAGCCAGGTTCAGAAAGGACAGCGAGTGTCGTGCGGGCTGCGACCTGCCTAATTGCGTGAGCCTGCAAAATATGTCCCGCGCGCAAGCTCCCAGCCTCCCAGAGCGAACTAGAAACCAAGCAATTATATCCGCAAAAAACAGAAAAATTCACTTTTTATTTTACACACGCACACACTCACACATGCGCGGTGTGGAGGGTCTTCTCCAGCCGCGCCAGAAAAGATAACGTGACAGTAGCAATTCCCGCCCCCGGCGAGCCCCAGTTCCCTTTAAAAACTGTCAGCGCATCTTAGGGGCTGCTTTTTCGCCACCGAGTTTTAGGGGTGAAGGTAAGGGGTAAGGAGAGAGGGGGAGCAGGGGTAAGAGAGGATGGTCTGTATTTTATATCGTTTCTGCGCTACAAAGCTGCATTTGTGGCAGGCATTATAGAGAAGGAAGTGTAGGACTCATTTCATTGTGACCATGTTCTATCAGAACAAAGATTTGTTTATTCGTTTCTTCCATCTCAGTTTTCTATTTGATTTTGCAATCGCAAGGGCTTTTAGTATTTCGCGTAGTGGGAACCGAGAGATTCCTGCAGGTTTACGTATCTGCTGAGCTGAGGTCGAAGTTAAACTTAGTCCCTTCCCCAGCGCTTCCCGTTCCGGATTAGAAAGCCCAAGGCCGCCTCGCTCTTCCGGCAGCAAGTTGCAAACGGTGCGTTTATGGCGGCTGCTGCAGGTTCGGTCACCTTCCCCCTGATCTGCGTCTGGACCAGCGGCTGGGGATGGGGTGGTGTAAGGTCCTCCCCAGGGACATTCACACACAAGCTGTGGTGGCCAGAACACTGCCCAGGAAAGGGCCGAGCCCAGAGTCCTGGGCACTAGAGGCCGATATGGATTGAGAATTTTCTCCCCATCTCTCTGCTCCCCTCTCCCCAACAATGCAGATCTGCGCTTCTTGCGCACCCTCCTGGCACCCGGGGTTCTTTTGGCCTCTGGCCATCTAACGTTTAACCGGGTTCGTTGGCTTTGAGGTGAAGAGAAATGGCCACCAAGTCCGGGCTTCGCGGGATTTGACTGACCTGAGGCCAAGAGCGAGGACCTCGGTACGGCCTGAGTCGTCTCCTCCTCCACCTCCACGTCCACGTCTTGCCACTGCCCCAGTTTATGTCCTGATCCCTAGTCTTAAGGGACCCGGGAGCTAGAGGCCAAGAGCCACGCATAAGAGGAAAGGTCCCACCCCGCTGCTGGCGGAGTGGCGGCGGATTTGGCGAGGCGGTGGGGCTCTAAGGATGTGTGGGGAGTTAACGAGCTTGGGTTCACGATTTGGCCTCCGCAGAGATTACCAGGGTCACCTGCGCAGTCACATCTGTAACCCTGCCGGGCCCCAGGCCCCTCGTCACCCCCGCCCAGTCTGGGACGAAGAATATGCTCTTTCTCCAGTGGAGCGAAGAGGGAAAACTTGTAGGGATCTCAATGCACACTCCGCGGCAGGCAATCGGTTTTATAATGAAACAATCCATTCCGTAGCTGCTGGTGGCTTCCAGAGACTTTATTAATTTATTTATTCAGCAGTGTTTGCTGAGCGCCCACCAAGGAACCCGAGACCTTCTCGCACCACTTGGGGTCAGGTGCAGCGGTTGGGCTGAGTGCTGGGCCGCCTCTGAACCCTGCCCTCGCGCCGGCACTTTGCTGTCAAGATCCCTTCTATCACCTCGCAAATGGGAGGTCGCACTGCGAAAGCCAGGCCGGCTTGCCGGGGAAGTGTTAGGAAACCAAGGAGCGGGGGAGGAGAAAAATAAAAGAGGGAGGGAGGTGGGATAAGGAGGCGTTGGAAACAGAAAAAGATACCGAAATCATTGGAGGGAGCTGCGGGAAAGGGATGGCTCCCCTACCCGCACCCACCCGCTCTCGCACACGGACAGTCTGCGGGGGACACCTAGTCGGGTGCAGGGCAGTCATCCTTGGGCCACATCTTCCATTCACCTTTAACACTGGCGCTCCCGGAGGCTGGGCACTAGTGGACACCGCGCACTTGGGGCTGAGCCGCGCCGCATTCTGGCGGGCGGGCCGTGGGGCTGCAGGGCAGGGTCGCCGCGCTGCTGACCGATGTCCCCTCCTCCCCGCAGCGTACCTGGTGCAGGCCGTGAGAGCAGCGGGCAAGTGCGATGCGGTCTTTAAGGGCTTTTCGGACTGTTTGCTCAAATTGGGCGACAGCATGGCCAATTACCCGCAGGGCCTGGACGACAAGACGAACATCAAGACTGTGTGCACGTAAGTGTGTTCTCTGGCCTGCGTGGTTTCTGCTCTGGGGGGCGCTGCTGAAATCCGAGAGCGCTGTGCCTCTCTGCCTGCGCTCTGCACTCAGAGCCAGCAAGACTGCACATTCTCGCCTTCTGGTTCCCCACCGCCAGGCCTTGGCCCGGGTCTGCACTGCCCGAGGGAACCCTATGGACTGAGATGGGCGGAGGAGGATCCTTCTGTGTGGGCCCAGTCGTAGCACTCCGCAGACTCACCCACACGCACGGAGGCACGCGCATTCAATGCTCTGGAACCCCAAGCAAGGGGCAGGGAGAGCTGTTTCCAGTTCCCCACTCAGCTTTGAGGCACTCTTCAGCATTCTTCCCTTCTGTGTGAATGGGCGACCTGCCTAGTACTCCCCGAGGAACAACTGGTTTTGGTTTGAGGAGTATTTTAGGTAATACTAGGTTTGCCTAAAAGGAAAGTCACTGGCCTATTTTGTCCATATGCCCTGATGAAACTCCCCTTCAGTACACACCAATGAAGTAAGAGTGTAGACTAGGGAACCCGGGTCCCTCTTTGCTCTTTCGAGGAGAAAGACTGGAGGAGTATTCTGCTTTGTACAATGACTGTCCAAGAGGAGCATGTCTGAGCATCTGATGACCATCTCTGCTGAGTATATAGCTGATTGCAAGGTTTAGGGTAGCCACCCTCCTTACCCCTCCACCCCCCCCTTTCTTCCCACATCTACACACTCTGCCCAGACTAGGACAGCTGTGGGCCCAAGGGAGCCTGGAAGTTCATGGCCAGGCCCACTGGCATTTCTCCAGAGCTTGTCTGGAAGGGGCTGCTCTGGCTGGCAAATGAGGTAACTTAGACCCCTACTGTGGTGGACCTGTGACTTTTCAGCTGCTGCAGACCTTAGAATTACCTCCATCCTCTGCAACACACACACACACACACAATCACACACACACACACACACACACACTTTCATTTTTCAAAAATAGCTGTAAAACAACCCTCCACACACACACATAATATCCCCACAGGTTGGAGTGACCATTTATACTATCCTCTTTTATACTGTGAAGTCCTTCCTTTCCCCCTAAATCCTGGGGTTAGGGGGGTGTTTATTTGAATTCTAAGTAATTAAACAGGGGTCAATTTTGCTGCACACTTTCTTTCCTAAATACCCTGGTGCCCACCAGGAGGCACAGCAGCTAAGTGGCTGGTACCTTCCTATCAGAAAAGGGACACAAGGCTGGGTCTGGGATGCATACCACCTACTCATTCCAAATGTCTGATAATACATAAGAATGTATCTTTATATAGGCAGAAGGTTAAATAGAGATCAGATCCTCCATCATTTGCTGGAACTTGGTTATTCCAAGCTATTTAAATTTTTTAGCAGGACTTTGGTCCTGGAAAAGGAATATGACGGGAGCCCCTCAGAGGTACAAAGCCACACTGGTCCAGGCTCCTCCTCCCTTGGTGGCCTGGTTGCTCAACACCCTACTGCAGCACACCTCTCAGTCCCTCAGGTATGTCTGTCCTCTTCCACCATGTCCCTCTTCTAAGGGCACAAAAAAAGGAAAGAGTCAGACTTCCTTTGGGATGTGCAGGTATGCAGGGAGCTTTCCCTGTACCTCTTGCTTTCTCTAAATCTTGCTATCATTAAAAATTGATGAACCTGGAAGCCCTGTGACCCAGTCCTCACAAACTAGAGACTCGCAGAGGTCATCAGAAAACAGCCAGGGCTCAAAGTAATCCAAAAGCATTTATAACTTTACTATTAGTTAGATTATGGGGTGGAAGTGGAAACAAGGATATATTGAACATGGTGCCTGCCTTCAACGTGCTTACAGTTCAGGCTAGCCAGCATGAGGGAGAGATAGGAGAAAACACAACCAAACTGCGTGGAGGGCGGTCGTCAGTGACCTGGCACTACGGTCCCAGATGAAGTGGGAGCCAGCGCGTTGTTACAGAGACGCACGATCGACCCAGCACAGAAAGGAGACAGCGCCCCAGGGATCGATCACGGGTTGGAATTATATTTAGTCTCTGGGATCTATTTTGGGTTGTCAGAAGAAAGGGGGACAATGAAAAAGGGCAGGTTGGATGAAGGTTGTGGGGGCGGGGCTAGTATCTGAGCCCTGGAGGAAGTGGCTGAGGAAGGTGCGGGGCTCGGGAAGAGAGGGAATGGGCGGACCGGGAGCATGGGTCCCTCGGGGGCACCGCCCCAACCCCAGATCCCGGCCTGGGTGGCTGGGCACTATATCCCAAAGGCCATGGGGGCGAGGCCTTACAGGGTCCAAGCGCAGGAAGAAGACCGGAGGGGGACAAGAGGAGGGCCCAAGCGCGTAAAGCCGGGCGCACTGGGGTTTGCAAAGCAGGAGAAGGCTACAAAGCTGGCCCCTGGCGCTGGGGCGCTGACACTCACCGACCCCGGGGAGGGGAGAGGCAGGCAGGAGTCTCCGGACCGAATCTGAGCCGGGGGACTGTGGGCAGAGAGGAAGGCGAGGGTCCACGGAGGCCCGAAGCAAGTGAGCAAGAGGAAGAGGGAAGTGCGGTGCCGCCCAGAGGAAAACCGAGGGAGGGAAAAGGAAGAAGGAGGAACGGGAAAATAAGAAATCGGGAAACAATAGGAAGGGAGAAGGGGAATGAGGACGGAGGCGAGAGTACGGCTGCGAGGAGGGCGGGGGTGGGGTGGGGGTGGGGTAGGGGTGGGGAAGACAGAAGGGGCGAGGGGGAGGAGAAAATGAGAGGCCAGGAGGGGAGGGGAGTGCTCCGAGCAAGGAACCCATCTTGCAAGCTAAGAGGCTTTAATGGGCGGCAGCTTGCAAGGCTTAGCACTGTTTTCCTAGCTTTCCCCGAGGAGGACGAGCAATCTGTGTGCTCAGGCCGAGGTGCCAGCGCGGCGCAGCTATTGCGGCCCGGCTCCCGGCCGCGGGGAAGGGAATCCAGGAGCGGAAGGGGGCGGCTTCTCCCGTGGGACAGAGGCTTCCAGGGCCGGCGGGGATCCAGCGAGGGCTGGGGCGGTGGCGTTGAGGTAGGGAGGGGGCGCGGGCCGGAAAGGTTTGCAAGGCCGAGAGCGGGGAGTCGCAGGGGCTCAGGCCCCAGGTCCTCCCCGCACCCAAAGTGAACCTGCTTCTTCTGTTTTGTTCCTCGCCAGATACTGGGAGGATTTCCACAGCTGCACGGTCACAGCCCTTACGGATTGCCAGGAAGGGGCGAAAGATATGTGGGATAAACTGAGAAAAGAATCCAAAAACCTCAACATCCAAGGCAGCTTATTCGAACTCTGCGGCAGCGGCAACGGGGCGGCGGGGTCCTTGCTCCCGGCGCTCCCTCTGCTCCTGGTGTCTCTCTCGGCAGCTTTAGCGACTTGGCTTTCTTTCTGAGCGCGGGGCCGGCTCCCCCCGCGCGCCCACCCACACTCACTCCATGCTCCCGGAAATCGAGAGGAAGATCCATTCGTTCTTTGGGGACGTTGTGATTCTCTGTGATGCTGAAAACACTCATATAGGATTGTGGGAAACCCTGGTTCTCGTTTTGATTTCGTTTGATTTCTCGTGTTTTATTTGCCAAATGTTACCGATCAGTGAGCAAGCAAGCACAGCCAAAATCGGACCTCAGCTCTAGTCCGTCTTCACACACACAAAAGAAAACGGCAAACCCACTCCCATTTTTTTAAATTTTATTTTTTGGCACAAGAATCTCAGGAACGGCCCTGGGCCGCCTACTATATTAATCATGTGAATACATGACAAATGATGGGCTCCTCCTAATAGGAAAGAGAGGAGAGGAGAAGGCCAGGGGAATGAATTCAAGGGAGATGTCCACGAGGGAAGCATATAGTGAATAATTCACGCTCACGTCTTTCTTCCACAGTACCTTGTTTTGATCATTTCCACTGCACATTTCTCCTCGAGAAAAGTGAAAGCACAGATTGTCGACTTTGCGTTTTAGAGATAGGAGGGAGAGAGGGAAAGGATTGAGGAAACCGCGGGTGTATATAGGTAAAGGCTGTCGGAAGAAATGCTGAAAAAGTCACTGAGAAGTTAAGCTTTACCTGCTGTTGTCGATGCATCTTTCCAAGTCCACTGCCTTTATTTTCCCTCTTGTTTTAGCTGTTACGCATACAGTAATACCTGAATATCCAACGGTATAGATCACAAGGGGGGGATGTAAAATGTTAATCTAAAATATAGTTAAAAAAAGATTTTGACATAAAAGAGCCTTGATTTTAAAAAAGAGAGAGATGTACTTTAAAACGTTTATTATAAATTAAATTCAGCAAAAAAAGATTTGCTACAAAGTATAGAGAAGTATAAAATAAAAGTTATTGTTTGAAATAGGGGTGTCGTTTGCTTCCTGCCCCGAGCCTGCCTTCTTGGATGAGTTCCCAGGGTCACCGGAAGGGTCCCATAATACCAAGTGCCAAAATCACCTGTTCACCCAAGCCACTTGATAACCTACCCTCGTCACCTAGGACACTTTGCCATATCCCCGAAATTCTATTTACTTAAAGAAGGGAAAGCGTAAGTTAATATTTAAATAAAGAAGTTTACAAAGCAGATATCTCTTCTAGGTGAAGTTTGGGGAAATTGGGCTTGCGCACAGTTGAGAAGACGCACGCAGACGCAATGCCAGCGGGTTGCCGGTGTCCCCCGCGCCAGGCGGGTCACAACCCTAACCACGACTCGCTTTTCCTCTGCGGTGGCCATAGGCAGCATGCGAAGGAACCGCCATTAAGGCTCTAGCAGAGGGACCTAGAGGCTGTGGTCCCTGGCAGGGATCAGGTGAATCCTTTCATAATTAATAAGACTGCCCAGATGAAATGAGGAGGAGACGCGGCCCTATTGATCTGGCAGTGGAGCTGCTTCCACCTCCCCTATTTATAGGCCCCGCATGGCCTTACGGAGGAGTAAACATTGGAGAGTAAACACACGCAGAGAAGACAGGGTAGAGGACTGCAGAACTGGGCAGGCTGGGAGGGGGAGAGCCCAGTGCCCATCTCTGGGTTCAGATCTGATTTCTTGGAGAAGGTGAGGAAGAGAGCCGCTGGGCTCCCGGGGTGGGGGTGGAGGGAGGCGGAGGAGGCTGCTGGGGATTCCCGTGCCTTAGATCCACCCGGCGCAGCCTGGAGGGTGCGCGAGGGCTCTGAAATGCAATGTGTAAACAATAGCTAGAGTAACAGTTCATAAATCAAACCCAGTAGGTCTCAGCCCAATCTGCATTCCCCCCACGGATTGAATTCCAGCAACACATGCGTCCCTGCGCCTCGAGCGCTGGAAGCTGCTGGGATTCTCAATGACAGCATAGATTACCACGGCCGGTTCACGCACGCGCCGCGCCTGCCACTCCCGGGAATAGTTTCCCCGGCACCTCCTCCCCAGTTCCCTCCTCCGCGGATCCCCTATTCTCCGGTAAAACCCACGGAGACCCTGCTGCTAGCGCCAGAGGGGACCCGCACCAGGGAACGCGAGTTGTTTTGGAAAATCGAGTTTGGTTTTGATCTTTTCGCTTCAGTGGTTATTTTCGGTCTAAGTATAAATAGGATGATTCTAACCCGAGCTCAATTCCTAGAATTCAGATTTAAGTGTTTGAGCCTATTTTAAATACGAATCTATTTAATGAGTGGGAAGAGAGCAAGGAGGGGAAGGAGGAGGGTCTTCTCCCGTCCCTTTTGCCTTCGTAGCTCACCGCCTCCTATCGGTATCTTTCCCTCGGCAAACTGGGGGCGAACCAGTGCGCATAACTGGGCCCCACACTGGCCAAAGAAAATACACGCTTCTTTCTCCCCGGGCCTTGAGGGGAAGGCGCCCCTCCCCTCGCAGCCTGTGCAGGGCTCCTAGAAATCAGTCTCCAGCCAGAAAGGAGGCAAGACCGAGGGAGTGGGCAGAGGATACCGGTGTGGGCAGGGATTGGGAGCGCGGGCGGGCTCCTAGGCTCTCCCAGCAGGGTTCCTCGGAAGGAACTCTGTCCTCCTGCTGTGGCTCTAAGTGCCTCCCAGGTGGGGCCGCCCTAGAAGGAAGGCGACCCCCGGCCGCGTCTTCCACGCCCCCACTCTGGGCAGCCCCACATCTCTCTGGGGAGCCTCGGTGCTGCGTCTGGGGCTCTTTCGCCCTTTCCTACTCCCGGAAGCACGCTCACGGGCGCTTGCGGAGAACCCCAGGAACGCAGGGCCGCGAATCTTGGAAACGCAAGCAGCTGCGTCTGGCTCGTTAGAGAACGTTCCTTCTTGTTGTGGTGATTGTTTAGATTATTATTGTGCCGTCTTCGACTACAATTTGCTGTTTAATCATGATGACATCGCCATATGTCGGTTGATTGTTTTTAAGCTGTAACGCGGTAAACCCTGTTCTCAGCTCAGGAGGATATCAGCCAGGGTAGCATAGCCATCGTTGAGATGAGGATGGAGAAGTGGGTTTCAGGCTTCAGGGAGATCCTGCCTCCGCCCACCTCGCCAAGCAGCGCCTCCAGCTCTTTGCACTGCCCATTTCCACGCTGCCCAGTCGCGCTGGCTTCCAGCCCTTGAGGACCTGCGGGGATTGGGGAAGGTCCCCCTTCGCTCAATTCTCTGCCTAAGTAGATTCAAGACACAGAAGGTGCCTGGAGTATAATGTTTAGTTATCCTTATGAAAATGTCACACAGGCCTACCCCTGGGCCCCTGGGAGAGGGAATTGGAGGGAAAAAGATGCCAAGAGGAGAAGAATGTGGAAAATGGGGTCGTGGAGAAAGAAGGGGAAACATCTAGAAGTAGAAATAGCGAAAGGAAGAGAGGGAGGCGATTTCCCTAAACACAGGAGATGATGGAGTAATGTAGAGCTGGAGATGGCAGAACGGTGAACAGAGATGGGGGATAGAGATGAAACTGGACTTAATTTCAAGAGTCTATGAAAATCAAACGAGTAGAGAACCACACAGATTCTCTTCCTGTGAATCCAAAGATCCTCCCACTCGGGCCTAAGCCTCGAGGGCCACCGCCCCAGGACCCACTGGGTTTGGGCAGGCCGAACCGCCGCGCGCGGCTGGAGTGCCGGGAGCCCGCCGCGGGCCGCCTCGCAGGAACCGCAGAGGTGAAGCCTTTCCCCTCTGCCTCTCCCGAAACTCCCTTCAGGGCGGGCAGCTGCTTCCGGTAAGGTCTTCAACAATTCTCTCACTCTCCACTCCCTGCACGCCCACTCTGGGCAGCCGCAGGCTAGGCGCGGGTGGTCCCGGAGGGCTCCACACTCCGGAAGAGTCCCCCGACCTGCCGCGTGGGCCCCAGGGAAAGGTCCACTGCCCCACTGCTATTTCTCCTCGAACATCTGCCAAAGGAGAGCAAAGCCTCGCTCCCCTCGACCCTGGCGTGTAAATGAAGTGTGTGTGTGTGTGTGTGTGTGTGTGTGTGTGTGTGTGTGTGTGTGTGTGTGTGTACGCACGCCAGTTGTGGGGCTACAGCAAGACCTGGGATTCCTGCCGTCCGACCCCCCTCTCCCCACCCCGTCACTGCAACTCATTAGGCCGGGGAACTGGGGAATGCTGTCCTTTGGGTTTCCCCTCAAGAAGAACGAATTCTCCCAGGGTCCCTTCCTTGAGGTTGGGGCGGGGAAGCCTCGGTCCCAAACCCGAACGTCAGGAGAAAGACGGTGCCCAGCCCTGCCAGCCCGGGCTTGCCGTCTCCCCACTCCAGGCTCTCCAGTGTATCACTCCCCTGCAGATGCTGTTCCTCAAAGGACATGCCCTGGGGAGAAGTCAGTCGAGACCGCTGTGGGTCAGTTGCGTAAGGATAGATAGGAAAGTTACCCCCCTTTCACCTCTGTTTCCGTCCCTGTAAAATGGGGGTAAATCATACCTACCTCATGGGGCTGTATTTTGTGTCAAATTAGATAACATAGGTGAAGCACTTTCACACCACACGCTGCTTACCTACTGTTAGCTTTTTTTCTCCTCCTGCCTCCATACAGGCTTAACCCAATGGATCTAAATTCTTCAAAATAACCTCAAGTCAATAGAGAACCTCATCATAACCTTTAATACTTTGGGGCGGTTTTATCTCTTACTCTAGCAGCTTTCCTGCCTCCTGCTACAGGCTACCTAGCTCCCCACCCCTCTGTGGACTTCTCAGAGGGTGCTCTAGATTAGCATCTTAATGAAGTCAGCCCCAGAGAGTGACTGCGCCCCCAGACCCCGGCCTACCCCAGCCTGGGCCAGAGCCCAGGCCTTCACTGCCTTCCAACCTCCAAACCCCAGGGTCTGGTTTCTCCCAGCACCAACTGGATTCCCCCTGGAGCTTCCTCTCCAGCTTTCCTTCCTCCTCCCTCACCCCACTGTCATTTATGTTAAATTTTCCCCCTCCACCTAAAAGTCATCTATTTATTATAACTAGAGAAGCAATACAATGTTACAAAGACTGAAAAAAATTAACCCACCTGTGCTAACGTTGTATCCTTCTACACATTTATTTCCTCATGTTCATAAAAACATATTGACAAATACCCATACAGAGGGGGCGGTGGGGCTTTTCTTCGTTTTTACAAAACAAATAACTCCTTCCTTTAAATAGTTAGACAATATTTCTTAGAAGGCAATACTATATACAATTTATTTAATTTTCTACCTGTTAACAGGCATTTAAGTTTCCCGGTTTTTTGTTGTCCTACAAATAGTGTAATAAGTATTGCTGTTTGAACAGTGTTCTGTGCTGGTATTTTTATTTCTTATTAGATTCTGCCAAAGTTGGATTGTTGGAGAGAAAAGTATGTACGTGCGTTAATTTTTTTATTTTTTAAATGTGTATATGCTTTTAGTTTGAAATAACGTTGTTGGATTACTTTCCCAGGGCCTGTGAAGGCCGGTTTCCCGTACCTCCGTCAACACTGCATGTTAACACTTTTTTGGTGTTGTCAACCCGGTAGGTAATCTGGCGGCTTTCTGCAAGGCCAGCTTTCCTGGGCTCGAGGGTTGAGTTCTCTGGGTCTCTTCCGGCCCTGTTCGCCACCAGAGCTTCCCTCCCCCTCCACCCGACTGGTGGGGAAGGTGTCTGGCTAGCCCTTTTGAATCCTCCCGCCGGTAGCTGCAAAGCAGCGACTTTCGTGCAAAATCAGGTGTAATTAATCCTGGAAAGCCCTTCTGGCTCGCTGATCTAAACCATAGGCCTCCCAGAGCCAAGGGCTTGAGTACTCAGGGGTGGGCTCAGCGAGTGGCATGGTCGCAGAGATGGGGCTCAGCCGCGGGCACCCCCCACCGTTCCCACCACTCCCACTGGGCGCGGCCTCGCGGCTCCGTGGGTCAGTACCAAGGGTGCGACCCCCTGGCTTGTCTGTCTGCGGTGAGGGTGAGCGAAGGGACAAGACACCAAAGGAAAAGAAAATCGCAGCCCCCAAGGAAGGGCAGCAAAGATGACAGCTGAACTGTACGTGGCCCACTGAGACCAAGAGGCTTCTAAGTGGGACCAATCAATTCGGAGGAACCAGGAGGAGGACTGAACCATCTATAGGGGATGCAGTGTATGGACCTTATGCTAAGGCTCTGCAAACATCATCCCATTTCCTGCATTTATTTCTGTAGAAGACTGTATTATCCCATTTTACAGATGAGAAACCAGGGTTTAGAATGAATTTCTTAACTTGCTGTCTTGCCAGTGGGTTTCAGCTCCCAACAAGTTCACTATGGATTCAGTGTGACCAAAGAAATGACAATAGAATGTTTTGGGGGGGAAAGGGTTATACCCAACTTTATTTCCACAGTGGCAGGTCAATCAATAGAATCCCATCCACTCAGAGCGAGTCTGCATGCAGCAAGCCCATCTCTGTCCCTGGGTCTCTATACCCGCGCAGCCATCTCAGTCTCTGTCCTTGGTGCTGCCACCACTCCAGTCTCATCTCTGCTCTCCTGCAGCTTTGCAGCCGTGCCACCCTGTCACGCCCAGAGCACCAGCAGAACTCTTTATTATATAGAGTCAACAGCCATGTATTGCCCACAGGTGTGCAGTGAGCTAGTCAACCAGAGCCAGGTGAGAATCCTGGCCACAGGAACTCTCATTTTATCCACAATTTCAAAGGACAAATAAACAAAAACTTGTGTTGATGTTTTACAATATGGTTGGTACAGAACCTTCCTCTGTTATTTTCTTTCCCTTTTGTGCCCCTTTTAGCTGCAAGGCTCTTATTTACTTCCTTTTCTTCCAGTTATTTAATAGACATGCAGGCGAGTTCCCTGGTTCTGTACCAAACACAGGCCTGCTAGGATATGAAAAGTTCATTGCTACCATGATAGATGTTTTGGTGGTACATTCATGAAATGTATCACCAGATAGTTATTCTCTTGATAAATCACAGCAGCTAATATTAGTAACAAACCTTATCACCCAGACAAATCATGCATTGGACTGATTTTAATGGTGGCTGTTTTTCCAACTTGGTACATTACCCAGACCGGGTACAGAAGGAAGTGGGTCCAATCTTCCTGGACTGCCTGGAATGAGTCACTTGCTGTGGGTGTCATCAGGAGGGAAGTGGATAAGAGAAATACAGGAAAAAGCAAAGCCAGGCAGACACTGCCTTCCACAAGGAGAGAAACTGCTCAAAACAGTCCAAACCTGATAAGGAGAAGGGAGAAAAGGACACACATGTCAATCTGGGTTAATCAAGTCACAAATTGCTTTGTTTATATTAAGGTACCACTGTAGGAGCCTCTTGATTAAGAAAGAAACAAGACTAAGCAAGCAAGGAGTGGGTGAGGCCAGGCGAGGGTAATTAGCTTCAGCCTCACTGAAGGCCTGAGTGGCCAGGATTCCTGCCCTGGGCCCACCCCAGTCTCTCCATTGCTTCTACAGGGTCTGCTGAGCTCTGAGGAGTGACTGAAAAATGGCTCTGGGACTCTCTTAGTTCTCTTGGCTGCCTCTTCAGCCTTTTGCCTGCAACATGTTGAATTGAATTATCCCTTAGACAGGGAGAGAAATCCCAAGCAAAGCAGCTCATTTAACCCTGGTCAAACAGAAATTCTTCAAAATAGGCAACTTTGAAGGAGGTAAAGAGCATCAGGGCATGTGGAAGGCACATCCATCAATGCCAAGTCCCGAATGGTGACAGTCCTGGCCTGTGTGCCCACCTCTCAGGGGCTTCCTATCTGCTTAGCGAGCTGGGCAGTCATGTTTGTATCATGCACACCTCCAAAGTTCACAGAGCAGCCTGGGGACAGTGTATTTTCCCCAGTACCCTCCTTTTTGCCCTATTTTGTGCTCTTTTGAACAGAATGAGGGGCAAACTGCATTTCCTCAATTGCTTTGTTTATAGAATTTGTTGTATATTTTTTTCCTCCTTCTGAATAGCCCTTGGCACTTTTACAGAGAGCAGGGGAAAAAGACTGTCCAAATCTGTATTTTCATGAGTTGCTGTAGATACACAGAGACACAGACTCTCTTTCTCTCACACATGCATGGCACTTGGGGCCTTGACCTTATTCCCTTTGATTTCCTCTTGGATCCTGCCTCCTATCCACTCAGTTGTCTTTGCTATCCTGTGTTCCATTCTCCACATACTCCTTCCCTTCAGCTTACAAACATACTCAATTCTCTTTTGGCCTTAATGATAACCTTCCTCCCTTGTCCTCTCTGCTTCCGCCTCACTACCTATTGGTTTCTCCATCAGGCTCTTGGAGCAATGCCTAGCCCAAGGAAGACACATGGTACATTGGAAGAATATGTGAACGAAGCTTTCTGCCCTTCTCTGCTGGCTCCTTGCTCACCAGCCCAGCCCAGGCCTCCAGAGTCACTGCAGACCCAGGTTCTTCCCGACCAAATGTATACACTCCACTCACTGGCTTCCTCTGTTTCCCCATTTCTATTTATCCCTATAAATTTTATTATATGTATTCCATTTTAAAATTTACCAAGAATCTATATTCACTGTAGGAAAATTAGCAGTGGCAGGTGACCCAAAATGAAAAAAATTAAAACAGCCATAGTTTCTTCAGCCAGCAGTGTTCATTTTGGTCTCCATGTCTCTGGTATTTTCTCCTTTCCAAATGAGTGTGATAATGTCATTTCCTTTTTCAAGAAGCTTCACTTCCTTCCCATTGCTGAGTGTTTCAGGCACTCTGCAAGGCACTGAAGGCTGTCTAGGACCTGGCCCTCACATCTTGCCAGACTCCTCCCTGCCCCTCAACAGCTCCCACCTATACTCTGCAGCCATGTGGAATTCCTTGCCCCAACTTGAGCTGACATATCCTCTTCCCCATTTCATGCCTCTGCTCACTTAGTCCTTCCAGTCTAGAAGACATTATACTTCCATCCACTCACTTACCTCCACCGGTGGGTATCCTACTCCTTTAAGATTCTGCTCAGGCTCAACCTTTCATGAATCTTTCCCTGATCCCAGGTCTGACTAACTGGGCTGCTGCCTTACTGCCCCCTTGTTCTTAATTTTGTATCATATGTAGCTGTCTGCTGGTCTGTTTTGTTTTTAAACCATATGTTCCTTGAGGTCAGGGACTATGTCTCATTAATCTTTGAATCTCCCGCAGTGTTGAGCACAGTGCCCAGGCATGGATATTTATGGAAGAAAGAACATTCCCAGACCCTCTTTCCTCATGCATATATAGTGGCACAATCTAAGTCTGAAAGGAAAAGAAAGGTACTGCTGATGCCAGCCCTTCTCTGGCCTGCTTCTTACTGATGCCTTTTCTCCCTCAGAAACTCCTCCCTGGCAGCCTGGGTGTTTATCCAAGGACAGTGGAGGCATAAAATTGTTGGATGCCTGTCATGGTACCTTCCAGTGGTTAGAAGCAAAGGAACAGATATTCCTTCAGCAATGTGGATAAAAGGGAATGAATGCATGACAGCTAAAACAAAAGATGGAAAAGACAAGAAACAGCTTCTCCATGGTGTATACCCTTTTTGTGCCTCTTGGAACAACTCACTCAACATTTCATGACCTTGCTAAATTTTTTTCACAGGCTACAAGTAAACCTGGAAGATCCTTCACTCCCTCTCTGTCGTCCAAGGAACTCTTGATATCAATAACTTTCCTGCTCCCCTGTCTGAAGAAGAAAATTTTACATCTTCACTCAGGTTATGCACTTACACCTCGTGTATAAACAATCACTATACCTGCGGCAGCCAGCCACCAAGACAGCCTCCAGTGGTCCTTGACTCCAAGTTATATGCTTGTGTGTTGTCACTTTGCCCAACAAACCAGGGTTGACCCTGTGTAACCAGTAGAACACAAATTAAGTAATGATGTGTGACTTCCAAGCCTAGGTCATAAAAGTACTGCAGCTCCTTCTTGGTCTCTTGGATTGCTTGTTTTGGGGAAAGCCAGTTGCCATACCATGAGGAAACCTAAGAAGCCCGGTAGGCAGGAAATGAATCTTCCTGCCAGTAGCCAGCACTGACTTGCCAGCCACATGAGGGAGGCACTTTGAAAAGTAGATATTCTAACCACATACACAACTGCAGATGACTGCAGCACCTGCTGATTGCCTGCAACATCGTGGAGACCCAAGCCAGGACCACCCAGCCAAGCTGTTCCCAAGCTCCTTACCCACAGAAACCATGAAAGATAAATGATTACTGTTGTTAACCCACTGTTTGAGGATGACTTGTTATATAGCAATAAATAACTAATAAAATGCATCTGCTACTTTCTTTCATTTTATTCTTCAATGTTCATTTGTCCACAGGTCCACATAAATTTTTATTTTTGTTTTACTTTGTTATTTTATTTTATTTTATTTGCAAGACTCCTGAAAAGAAAGGACTTTATCTACTTAACTATTGTATAGTTATTAGCAAACTACTTTGAGGAAGTTTTCACATATCTAAATACTTTAAACAATGATTCCTACCAACTGTGAATCTAGTACCATGAAGCAGTTTGGGAATATATAGATAAGTGTCCTAACAGGAAAACAGAAAACAGTCTAGGTACAGGCATACCTTGGAGATATTACGCATTCAGTTCCAGACCATCACAATAAAGCAAATATTGCAATAAAGCATATCAAATGAATTTTTTTGGTTTCACAATGCAAATAAAGCTTATTTATTTAGTAAGTTTACACTATGCTATAGTCTATTAAGTGTGCAATAGCATTATGTATTATATATAGCATTATGAAAGTGTACATACCTTAATTAAAAAATTGAGTCTTCATTTCACAAACAATTTCTCTGTAACATGTGATGCTGTTTGAGAGCATTTTACCCAGGGTAGGACTTCTTTCAAAATTGGTGTCAGTCTTCTCAAAACCTGCTGCTGCTTTATCAACTAAGTTTAGGTCAGATTCTAAATCCTTTGTTGTCATTTCAATAATCTTCACAACATCTTCACTAGGAGTGGATTTCATCTCAAGAAACCACTTTCTTTGCTCATCCATAAGAAGCAACTCCTCATTCATTCAAGTTTGATCATGAGATTGCAGCAATTCAGTTACTTTTTCAGGCTCTATTTCTAATTCCAGTTCTCTTGCTATTTCTACCCTAGATGCAGTTATTTCTTCTGAAAGCTTGATTCCTCAAAGTCATCCATGAAAACCATAATCAACTTCTTCCCAACTCCTGTTAATGTTGATATTTAACCTCTTCCCATGAATCATGTATGTTCTTAATGGCTTCTAGAATGATGAATGCATTACAGAAGGTTTCTGATTAATTTTGGCCAGATTCATCAGATGAATCACTGTCTGCAGCAGCTCTAGCCTTATGAGATGTATTTCTTAAAGAATAAGATTTGGCAATAATATTGTAATATCTTTGTATGGTGATGGTTGGTAACAGTTATCATGGTGGCATTTTTAATGTATATAATTGTTGAATCACTATGTTGTACACCTGAAAGCACTAAAACGTTGCATGTCAACTATATACTTCAATAAAAAAATTAAGAAACATGCATTTACCCCCTCCACAAAAAAAAGAATAAGAATTGAAAGTCTAAATTACTCCTTGATCCATGGGCTGCAGAATGGATGTTGTGTTGGCAGGCATGAAAACAACATTAATTTCATCGTTCATCCCCATCAGAGCTCTTGGAGACCCGATGCTTTGTCAATAAGCAGTAATATTTGAAAGAAATCTTTTTTTTCTGAGCAGTAGTTCTCAACAGCAGGCTTAGAATATTCAGTAAACCATATTATAAATGGAAGTGTTGTCATTCAGGCTTTGGTGTCCCATTTATAGAGCACAAGCAGAATATATTTAGCATATTTCTAAAGGGCCTAGGACTTTCACAATGGTAAATGAGCATTGGCTTCAGCTTAAAGTCACTATCTGCACTAGCCTAACAAAGAACCAGCCTGTCTTTTGAAGCTTTGAAGTCAGGCATTGACTTCTCCTCTCTAGCTATGAAAGTCATAGTTGGCATCTTCTTCCAATAGAAGTCTGTTCCATCTACATTGAAAATATGTCATTTAGTGTAAGTTACCTTGACAGATTATCTTCACTAGAACTTCTGGATAACTGATGCAGCTTCTACATCAGCACCTGCTGCTCTATCTGGTACTTCTCTGCTATGGAGACAGCTTCTTTCCTTAAACCTCATGAACCAACCTCTGCTAGTTTCAAACTTCTCTTCTGCAACTTTTTCACCTCTTTCAGCCTTCATGGAATTGAAGAGAGTCCAGGCCTTGCTCTGGATTAAGTTTTGGCTTAAGGGAATGTTGTAGCTGGTTTGAGTTTCTATCCAGACTACTAAAACTTTCTTCGCATCAACAGTAAGGCTGTTTTTCTTTCTTATCATTTGTGTAATCACTGGAATAGCAATTTTAATTTCCTTCAAGAACTTTTCCTTTGCTTTCACTACTTGGCTAACTGTTTGGTACAAGAGGCCTAGCTTTTGGCCTATCTCACCTTTCAACATGCCTTCCTCACTAAGCTTAGTCATTTCTAGCTTTTGTTTTAAAGTGAGAGATGTGTGCCTCTTCCTTTCTCTTGAACACTTAGAGTCCACTGTAGGGTTGTTAACTGGCCTAATTTCAACACTGTGAGAGGGACTAGGAAGGCCCAAAGAGAGGAAGAGAGACAGAGGAATGGCCATTCAGGGAAGCTGTCCTGAAAACACACATTATCAATTAAGTTTGCTGTGTTACAGGGTTTATAGCACCTCAAAACAATTACAATTGTAATATCAAAGATCACTGATTGCAGATCACCATAACAAATATAACAATGGAAAAAGATTGAAATATCATGAGAATTACCAAAATGTGATACAGAGACACAAAATGAGCAAATACTATTGGAAAAATGGTGCACATAGAATTGTTCAACACAGGATTCCCACAAACCTTTAATTTGTAAAAAAAATGCAGTATCTGTGAAGCACAATAAAGTGAAGCACAATAAAACAAGGTATGCCTGTATCTCAGAAGTAACTTAATACAAGGGATTGGTTAAAATGTGTTAGAAAGGGTAGAAAGGTAAAAAGAAGTAATGTTATCCAAAGATTAGAACAGTTGCAATACTCAGGTCTGAAGGCACGAAAGGGAAAATGGCATTACCCAGAGACCATGGCCACTGGTGACACTGAGGCTGCTGTTGTACAGCTGGAGACACCCCAGAAGGTAGAGAGGGAAGACCTTGTTTCAACTTTCCAACCACCTTCCAATCTCCTGCCAGAGGCTCCCAGTGGCATAAACTAACAGGAAGCAATAGGCAAAGGATTCTGGGAAGTGTAGTTTACAAGCTTTGAGCCCTGGCTATAGAGAAAACATACAGATAGGGCAACTGATGCTGAGAGCCAATAGACATTATTTGTCACTGGGAAAGATAACAGAGCTACTAGAAATAAGGATGGCCAAATGCATATTTGACAAGGCTGTACTCAAAAATAAAATACACAGAGTACGGTAGTTGTTTGTGATTAGAGAAAGCCAAGGAAATTCAGATGTTCCACCTTCATCTTTCAAGACATATTCCAATAGCAATAGATTCAAAGCTATAAATTCTTCAAAAGAGCTGCTACAACAAAATCATTCTTATTAATTGCAGAAGAATATCTATAAGAAGAGCAAACACTGAGCACATAACATGCACCAGGTACTCTTCTTACTGATTTTCATTTGTTAGCTTATTTGCCTCCAATGCATCTCCATGAATTCAATCCTGTTGTGATATATTTCACAGGTGAGCAAATTCAATCACAGAGAAATTAAGTCATATAGATGGTGACTAGCTGAATTGGGGTCCCACCATGGTAGCCTGGGGTCAGAGGTCATATGCTTGACCACTCTGCTATACTGCCCCTTGTGCTTTCATTGCCTCACCTGAAGTGTGGGAGCTACTCATCACTGGTTGCATCTATGACCAAAATATTCAAAGAGATCAATAATATTAAAAGGAACAAAGACAAAGCCCACAGAAGCTCATCCCCTGAACTATGGGGTATATGTAATTCATCCTGTCCAAATGTTGACTCTGTTATAGTGTGACCATTAATTCTTTTAGAATCAGAAAGGCCATGGTTATTGAATTATCTGGAGTCTCCAAAAGTGCCTTCCTGGTCTGAAAATATCCAACCCAAGTGTGGAGGAAGATTCAAAACCAGTACCCAGGGAGGGCTTGGAGAAGAGAGCCATGTGCTTAGACAGAGACACAAGTCCATGCACAACAATAAAATTGGGGGTACTGTGTGCTGCCAGACTGTATCCATGCAAAAACCTGAAGCTGATCCTTTCAACAAGCTTGACTTAGTTCTTTCCTTTTGCTAGAGAGGCAGGAAGGAGGAGGAGATTGGTTCTTCAGATATTTCATTCCAGCATCTCTGACAACTTTAGTTTGTCATGTTTTGGGGGTTTATCTTGTTTTTTGCTTTTTTTTTCGATTTTTTCAAACATTGTATTTTGGAAAAATACTAGCTTTACAGAAAAGTCACAAGAATATTACATAGAATTTCCATATACCCTTCATCTCCTAATATTTCCATATACAGTTTCTCCTAATATGAACAGTTTATATCATTTGTTTCTTATTACTTTAGTGACAAATAACCACACAATCACTGGCTTAAGCCAACATAAATGTATCAACTTACAGTTCTGTAATCCAGAAGTACAAAATGGGTCTCAAGGTGTGTCTTTCCAGTGGGTTTCAGCTCCAGGCAAGTTCACTCTTGATTCCATGCCATCAAAAATAAGTGTTTATTCTCATGCAGCTTTATTCTCATGGTGGCAAGTCAAGTGTTAGTCCCTGACACCTCAGAAAAAGCCAGCATGCAGCCAGCTGGTTTCTGCCTCTGGGCCTCTCCAGCGCGGCAGCCACCTCAGTCTCTGTTCTAGGCGCTGCCACCACACTGACCTCTGCTCTCCTGCGGCCCTGGGTGGAGAGAAGCACTGGGCGGAGCTCTTTATGAAGTCATTAGCAATGTATTCCCCCATGTCTGCAGGGAGCTAGGCCATAGGAACTTTCATTTTTTCTACAGGTGTCAGCAGTGTTTCTAGCGTTTCTGGGAGCTATAAGGGAGAATCTACTTTCTTGTCCTGTCCAGCTTCTAGTGGCCTCTTGCATTTCTGGATTGTGGCTTCCTTCCATCTTCAAAGACAGCAAAAGCCAGCATCTCTGTCTCACATTTCATTAATCTGATACTGACACTTCTGCCTTCCTTTCTCACATTTAAGGAAACTGTCATTACATGGGGTCCACATGGTAAATCCAGGGCACTCCCTCCCTAATTTAAGGTCAGTTTATTTGAAAATGTGAATACCACTTGCTACCTTACTTCCCCTTTGCCATATAACATCACATATTCACAGTTTCCAAGGATTAGAATGTCAATATACTTGGGGAGGGGTCATTCTGCCTCTAACCGAACCATGGTATCTTTGCCCAAACTAAGAAATTAACATAGGCATATTACTACTAACTAGAATTCAGGATGCACTTGCATTTCATCACAGTTTCTGCTATTATTCTACAAGCACTATTTTTAATGTACAGTGGGTAAGCCAGAGTGATAACCTGCTCAAAAATGCCTGGCTTGAAATTTTGTGAAAATGTATCCCAAGTCATAGTCTTGGTTATTCAGTATTCTCTTTTCTACAAAAGCATCTTGCAACACAGTATCCCACCCACACTGAACTTGTGATGTCCTGGGAATACACACATAAAAGTTATCTAATATTCTCTTTTTTTTAAGAAGTAATAATTTTGATTAACAAGTTAACATGTAATTATCTTTTTACTGTCAAAAATTTCTATTTTTGCCAATAGGATCCACTTATAATTTTTTTTCTTTGACATATCATCTTGTAGAGTAACTTAAGCATGTATAGGTTTTAAACTACTAATTAAATTGTGCACACACATTGACATAATATGAATACAGTTACATAACCAAAGCAGACCTATAATTACCAGCCATCTCCAGTGAAACCAAAAAAACCTGTTAGGCACCCTAGGCATTTGTGAAAATTTATCTATGATATGATGGATATTGTCCAACTGAACTTGAACAGTCTGAGAGAAATCAGACAAGTTAAAACAACCCATTCCTGGGAACTGTTCACATCCCATATGTTCTTTTAACAGTAGATAGTCTGTAGTTGTAAGATTTTGGAGCGCTACAACTTGCACTTCTCCTAATTCTTGGTTGAGTTCCGACAGTATGGATCCAGTCAAATTTGTTGTTTTACTGTATGCACAGGCCAGCTTAGATATCTCCTTCTTCATTCCCATGGCAAGTCCAGGAATCACTGGAATGAATGCAGCTACAACTGTAGCAGCGCCTGGATCTTTGTTAAGGTTTTTTGATGATCATCTTCTGGTATGACTCTTACAGAGAGTGCTGATGTTGGAAGTTCTTCTTCATATGGTATCTTAGCTCATTTTCGGGGTAGCCAAATTAAGCTTTGATCCTCTGTATAAACACAAACAGACCCTTTGCCCACACTTTGATATGCCCTTTATACCATTGTGTAGAACTCATTGGAGATCACCACACAGGAACTGCTT
Source organism: Manis javanica (assembly GCF_040802235.1). NCBI lineage: Eukaryota > Metazoa > Chordata > Mammalia > Pholidota > Manidae > Manis > Manis javanica. The sequence goes on from NC_133171.1 coordinate 8,323,419, forward strand.
TTTTTTTGTTATCATTAATCTACACTTACATGAAAAATATTATGTTTACTAGGCTCTCCCCTATACCAGGTCCCCCCTATAAACCCCTTTACAGTCACTGTCCATCAGCATAGCAATATGTTTTAGAATCACTACTTGTCTTCTCTGTGTTGTACAGCCCTCCCCTTTCTCCCACCCCCCATTATGCATGCTTATCTTAATACCCCCCTTTTTCTACCCCCCCCTTATCCTTCCCTACCCACCCATCCTCCCCAGTCCCTTTCCCTTTGGTACCTGTTAGTCCATTCTTGGGTTCTGTGATTCTGCTGCTGTTTTGTTCCTTCAGTTTTTCCTTTGTTCTTATACTCCACAGATGAGTGAAATCATTTGGTATTTCTCTTTCTCTGCTTGGCTTATTTCACTGAGCATAATACCCTCCAGGTCCATCCATGTTGCTGCAAATGGTAGGATTTCCCTTCTTCTTATGGCTGAGTAATACTCCATTGTGTATATGTACCTGACCTTCTTTATCCATTCATCTACTGATGGACATTTAGGTTGCTTCTAATTCTTGGCTATTGTAAATAGTGCTGTGATAAACATAGGGGTGCATCTGTCTTTTTCAAACTTGATTGCTGCATTCTTAGGGTAAATTCCTAGGAGTGGAATTCCTGGATCAAATGGTAAGTCTGTTTTGAGCATTTTGAGGAACCTCCGTACTGTGTTCTACAATGGTTGAACTAATTTACATTCCCACGAGTAGTGTAGGAGGGTTCCCCTTTCTCCACAGCCTCGCCAACATTTGTTGTTGTTTGTCTTTTGGATGGTAGCCATCCTTACTGGTGTGAGGTGATACCTCATTGTAGTTTTAATTTGCATTTCTCTGATAATTGGTGATGTGGAGCATCTCTTCATGTGTCTGTTGGCCACCTGTATTTCTTTTTTGGAAAACTGTCTGTTCTGTTCCTCTGCCCATTTTTTAATTGGATTGTTTGTTTTTTGTTTGTTGAGGTGTGTGAGCTCTTTATATATTTTGGACGTCAAGCCTTTATTGGATCTGTCATTTACAAATATATTCTCCCATACTGTAGGGTTCCTTTTTGTTCTATTGATGGTGTCTTTTGCTGTACAGAAGCTTTTCAGCTTAATATAGTCCCACTTGTTCATTTTTTCTGTTGTTTTCCTTGCCCGGGAAGATATGTTCAAGAAGAGGTCACTCATGTTTATGTCTAAGATGTTTTTGCCTATGTTTTTTTCTAAGAGTTTAATGGTTTCATGACTTACATTCAGGTCTTTGATCCATTTTGAATTTACCTTTGTATATGGGGTTAGACAATGGTCCAGTTTCATTCTCCTACATATAGCTGTCCAGTTTTGCCAGCACCATCTGTTGAAGATACTGTCATTTTGCCAGTGTATGTCCATGGCCCCTTTATCGAATATTAGTTGACCATATATGTTTGGGTTAATGTTTGGAGTCTCTATTCTGTCACATTGGTCTGTGGCTCTGTTCTTGTGCCAGTACCAAATTGTCTTGATTACTGTGGCTTTGTAGTAGAGCTTGAAGTTGGGGAGTGAGATCCCCCCCACTTTATTCTTCCTTCTCAGGATTGCTTTAGCTATTCGGAGTCTTTGATGTTTCCATATGTATTTTTGAACTATTTGTTCCAGTTCACTGAAGAAAGCTGTTGGTAATTTGATAGGGATTGCATTGAATCTGTATATTGCTTTGGGCAGGATGGCCATTTTGACGATATTAATTCTTCCAAGCCAAGAGCATGAGATGAGTTTCCATTTGTTAGTGACCTCTTTAATTTCTCTTAAGAATGTCTTATAGTTTTCGGAGTATAGGTCTTTCACTTCCTTGGTTAGGTTTATTCCTAGGCATTTTATTCTTTTTGATGCTATTGTGAATGGAATTGTCTTCCTGATTTCTCTTTCTATTAGTTTATTGTTAGTGTACAGGAAAGCCACAGATTTCTGTGTGTTAATTTTGTATCCTGCAACTTTGCTGAATTCCGATATTAGCTCTAGTAGTTTCGTAGTTTCGGAGTGGAGTCTTTAGTGTTTTTTATGTACAATATCATGTCATCTGCAAATAGTGACAGTTTATCTTCTTCTTTACCAATCTGGATTCCTTGTATTTCTTTGTTTTGTCTAATTGCTGTGGCTAGGACTTCCAGTACTACGGTGAATAACAGTGGGGAGAGTGGGCATCCCTGTCTTGTTCCTGATCACAGAGGAAAAGCTTTCAGCTTCTCGCTGTTCAGTATGATGTTGGTTGTGGGTTTATCACATATGGCCTTTATTATGTTGAGGTACTTGCCCTCTATACCTCTATATATTTTGTTGAGAGTTTTTATCATGAATGGATGCTGAATTTTATCGAATGCTTTTTCAGCATCTATGGAGATGATCATGTGGTTTTTTGTCTTTCTTTTTGTTGATGTGGTGGATGATGTTGATGGATTTTCGAATGTTGTACCATCCTTGCATCCCTGGGATGAATCCCACTTGGTCATTGTGTACAATCCTTTCGATGTATTTTTGAATTTGGTTTGCTAATACTTTGTTGAGTATTTTTGCATCTACGTTCATCAGGGATATTGTTCTGTAGTTTTCTTTTTGGTGGGGTATTGGCCTGGTTTTGGTATTAGGGTGATGTTGGCTTCATAGAATGACTTTGGGAGTATTCCCTCATCTTCTATTTTTTGGAAAACTTTAAGGAGAATGGGTATTATGTCTTCTCTGTGTGTCTGATAAAATTCCGACGTAAGTCCGTCTGGCCCCGGGGTTTTGTTCTTGGATAGTTTTTTGATTACCATTTCAATTTCTTTGCTCGTAATTGGTTTGTTTAACTTTTGTGTTTCTTCCTTGGTCAGTCTTGGGAGGTTGTATTTTTCTAGGAAGTTGTCCATTTCTTCTAGGTTTTCCAGTTTGTTGGCATATAGGTTTTCATAGTAGTCTTTAATAATTCTTTGTATTTCTGTGGAGTCTGTCGTGATTTTTCCATTCTCATTTCTGATTCTGTTGATTTGTGTTGATTCTCTTTTTCTCTTAATAAGTTTGGCTAGAGGCTTATCTATTTTGTTTATTTTCTCAAAGAACCAGCTCTGGGTTTCGTTGATTTTTGCTATTGTTTTATTCTTCTCAATTTTATTTATTTCTTCTCTGATCTTTATTATGTCCCTCCTTCTGCTGATCTTAGGCCTCATTTGTTCTTCTTTTTCTAATTTCGATAATTGTGACATTAGACCATTCATTTGGGATTGTTCTTTCTTCTTTTCATATGCCTGGATTGCTATATACTTTCCTCTTAAGACTGCTTTTGCTGTATCCCACAGTAGTTAGGGCTTTGTGTTGTTGTCATTTGTTTCCATATATTGCTGGATCTCCATTTTGATTTGGTCATTGATCCATTGATTATTTAGGAGCGTGTTGTTAAGCCTCCATGTGTTTGTGAGCCTTTTTTCTTTCTTTGTACAGTTTATTTCTAGTTTTTTGCCTTTGTGGTCTGAAAAGTTGGTTGGTAGGATTTCAACCTTTTGGAATTTACTGAGGCTCTTTTTGCGGCCTAGTATGTGGTCTATTCTGGAGAATGTTCCATGTGCACTTGAGAAGAATGTGTATCCTGTTGCTTTTGGATGTAGAGTTCTGTAGATGTCTATTAGGTCCACGTGTTCTAATGTGTTGTTCAGTGCCTCTGTGTCCTTACTTATTTTCTGTCTGGTGGATCTGTCCTTTGGAGTGAGTGGTGTGTTGAAGTCTCCCAGAATGAATGCATTGCATTCTATTTCCTCCATTAGTTCTGTTAGTATTTGTTTCAGATATGTTGGTGCTCTTGTATTGGGTGCATATATATTTAGAATGGTTATATCCTCTTGTTGGACTGAGCCCTTTATCATTGTGTAATGTCCCTCTTTATCTTTTGTTACTTTCTTTATTTTGAAGCCTGTTTTGTCTGATACTAGTATTGCAACACCTACTTTTTTCTCTCTGTTGTTTGCATGAAATATCTTTTTCCATCCCTTGACTTTAAGTCTGTGCATGTCTTTGGCTTTGAGGTGAGTCTCTTGTAAGCAGCATATGGATGGATCTTGCTTTTTTATCCATTCTATTACTCTGTGTCTTTTGATTGGTGCTTTCAGTCCATTTACATTTAGGGTGACTATTGAAAGATATGTACTTATTGCCATTGCAGGCTTTAAGTTTGTGGTTACCAAAGGTTCAGGGTTAGCTTCTTTATTTTCTTACTGTCTAACTTAACTCGCTTGTTGAGCTATTATAAACACAGTCTGATGATTCTTTATTTCTCTACCTTCTTATTCCTCCTCCTCCCTTCTTCATATGTTGTGTGTTTTGTTCTGTGCTCTTTTTAGGAGTGCTCCCATATAGAGCAGTACCTGTAAGATGCCCTGTAGATGTGCTTTGTGGGAGGCAAATTCCCTCAACTTTTGCTTTTCTGGGAATTGTTTAATTCCTCCTTCATATTTAAATGATCATCATTCTGGATACAGTAATCTTGGTTCGAGGCCCTTCTGTTTCATTGCATTAAGTATCTCATGCCATTCTCTTCTGGCCTGTAGGGTTTCTGTTGAGATGATGATAGCCTGATGGGTTTTCCTTTGTAGGTGACCTTTTTTTTCTCTCTGGCTGCCTTTAATACTTTGTCCTTGTCTTTGATCTTTGCCATTTTAATTATTATGTGTCTTGGTGTTGCCCTCCTTGGATCCCTTGTCATGGGAGTTCTGTGTACCTCTGTGCTCTGAGTGGCCATTTCCTCTCCTAGTTTGGGGAAGTTTTCAACAATTATTTCTTCAAAGACACTTTCTATCCCTTTTTCTCTCTTCTTCTTCTTCTGGTACCCCTATAATGCAGATATTGTTCCATGTCGATTGGTCACTCAGCTCTCTAAGAATTCTTTCATTCCTGGAGATCCTTTTATCTCTCTCTGCATCAGCTTCTCTGCATTCCTGTTCTCTGTTTTCTAGTCCATTAATGGTCTCTTGCATCTTGTCCATTCTGTTTTGAAGTCCTTCCAGAGCTTGTTTTATTTCTGTATTCTTCTTCCTTAGTTCTTGCATATTTCTCTGGAAGTCCATCAGTATGGTTATGACTTTAGTTTTGAATTCTTTTTCAGGAAGACTGGTTAAATCTATCTCCCCAGGTTCCTTCTCAGGGGAAGATGTAGCAGATGCCGAAGCTGTCTGGTTAGTCTTGTCTGGATCAAATTTTTTTACCTTTTCATGTTGATAGGTGCTATTGACTGTCAGCTGGGAGGGCCAAACTTTCCACTTGCTACTGGCCTTTCTTTACTGGGACAACTGCGACCCCTAGTGGCTTGTGTTGGGCAATTGCATGTAGACTGGGTCTTTGTGTCTTGCCTGGCTGGTATGGAGGAAACTCCCTTGCTGAGTGCATGCCCAGCCTCAGGCTGCTTCTCTGCTTTGGCAGGGCCCTGGAGGGGTAATGGATGGGGGGCTGTTTGGCTGTTTACCTCTGTGAGGGGTCTCAGAGCTGTTGCCCAGAGGGTTAGTGCACCCGGGTTTCCCTGGAATTTCCAGCTTCTGGACTGTGACCTGTCCAGCTGTTGCATCCCTGTCCCTTTAAGACTTTCAAAAAGCACTTGCTTTTCTTTGTCACAGGGGCATCAGCTTCGGGACCTGCTCAGAGGTCTTGCTGCCCTGTTTCCCTAGTGTCCAGCACCCCATGCATGCACTGTGTCTGCGCTCTGGTCTGGATGGCTGGGGCTGGGTGTTTAGCATTCTTGGGCTCCCTCTCCCTCCCCGCTCCGACTCCTCTCCTCCTGCCGGGAGCTGGGGGGAGGGGCACTCGCGTCCCACCGGGCCGTGGCTTGTATCTTACCCCTTTCACCAGGTGCTGGGCTCTCGCATGTGTGGACGTAGTCTGGCTGTTGTCCTGTGTCTTCTGGTCTCTCTTTTAGGATTACTTGTATTTGTTGTATTTTCAAAAATATATATGTTTTTGGAAGGAGATTCCCACTGTCCTACTCACGCCACCATCTTGGCTCCCATTTTATCTTGTTTTTAAACAGCTGATAATTTGTATAATTTTGAATAGTCAGTGGCATCTCCATCATACCTTAAGAGAGACCAAGCTAAAGAGAGAAGAGACCAGGGGGCGGAAGAATTGTGTAAGAGCACCAGACTCTTCTACCAACAATCCTTATTGTCTGGAGATGCCTTTTCTTTCTTGTAGATTGCACATTGGTCCTGCCTGTTAGGTTTTAAAAGGAGCAAAAGATGTAGTGGGATGCATGGATTCTGAAAAAATTTTAAATGGCAGGCCCACAGTACATGAGTCCCACTGAATCTAATAATAGAAGCACTAATACTTTTTCTGAACTAATGTTAATGGCCTGTAGAAGGTCAAAGCGCAGGCTCCACCTGGCCCAGGAGCTGTCACTAGGCCTTTTATAGCACCTCATGTGTTGGTTTGCTCTGTATAAATTGAGCCAAAATGGACCTCCTGGCCTCTAGGAGGAGCATCTGAAACCCAGAACACTGTCATGGATACTTACAAAGGATTACATAGCTCTGACTATAGTGTAAGAGACTAGTTTCCATGCAGTTTATGAGGAAAAAATTTCATTGTTTATAGTCATTGCATGTACAGTTTCACACAATAAAACAATCAGGTTTCCTTTTGCCTTGCTCATGGCCAGAGAGGAAAGAACTGGGGAGCCCAAGTTTAAAGAAAAATAACCTATTGTTCTGGTGGCCATGTGCCTGTGTTTGGTTTTGAATGGAGGAATGAGGAAAGAAGAATTAATACACAAAAGACTTTCATAAAGTGAATGGCTTGTTTTAAAGAAGGTGCATTTCTTTCTTTGCAAGTACAGAGCTACTACAAAGCAATCATCTCTGCCACTGCCTTGCACCCCAGCAGTGATGAGCCATGTTCACCTGCTCAAAGGACATGCAAGGTGTAAACACATCCCTCCAAACATCCAACTGGGGGAGGTGATAATGCCAAAGCTCACACTTACATACCCCAGAGTTGCCGTTTTTGTTTTGTACTTCTTCCTTTAGGGTCTTCTTATAATATAGCTGTCAACCTGAAAAGTAAGAAGTTGGCTGTGGGCCAGTGAGCTCCAAGGGCTCACTAATATAGGCAGTGGTTTCTGAGCAGGTGCAACATTATGAAAAGGAGTGAAAAACATCAAGTCACAGATGTTTGTCTGGTACAAAGGAAAGCAAAGAGATAGCAGAGTGGGGTGCCCATCAGGGTTTGGATCTTCATTTGCTGTTTCTATAAAATATTTTTCCCTACCCGACCCAACATTTGCCTTATTTTCTGACCTCATTACCTTCGAGCTCTTTCTCTGCCTGGGATGCCCCAAGTTTATCTGCCTTCATGCCTTTGTGCTTATGATTTCCTCTGCTTCTCCCCAAAATCTTTGCATGGAAGGTTTCTTCTTGTCATTGAGTTTCAACCTCAATATCACCTCTTTAGAGATACTGTCTCTAATCTTGCATTGCATGTGATAGATAGCCACACTTTGCCAAACTCCCCTGCAAATAGGTATGACCACATTGCCTAGTTCTGTTTTATTTACAGCACATAATACTTGTTCAGTTGAATAAATTTCAGTCTAACATTATTGCATCCTCTAAGTTTCAATGCCCCAGGCAAAGCTGTGCCCTAGGCCTTGGGCAGAGGCACACACTGTGTAGTTCTCTTCCTCTAAAGATTCTGAGCTTTAACTCCAGGCCTCTGCTCTGCTCCCTGCCCTGCATTTGCACTTTCACAGTTCAACATGCAGATTTTACCTGCAGCACTCAGCTCACAGTTTTACCTCTCTCAGCTTTAACAATAAGCAGTTCTCAATATGATGTGGAGTGGCGAGTGCTGGGCATCTCCAGGGAATCAGGTGTGGCCTCCTTGGGACCTGCACAGGTAGTAATTGACAGGCAATGGCCGGCATTCTTGGCCTCTCCTGGGAGAACTTGGTGCTGGGGACAAAGGTGGGTGTCTGATCACTGTGGGGCTGGCCATCTGCACGCCAGCCACAGTCAACATTCCCAGAAATGGATGTCTGTTTACAGTGGTTTGGTCCAGCTCCTGCCCAGCTGTCATCTGTACAAACAGAGCGTGTCAAGGAAACAGTGATGTTTATGTATCAATCACATTATGAGAAATCATTCTATTTTAAAAATATCTTAAATGATTATTTTTTAACAGACATCAGGGATCTGTCTTTCTTTGTGATGTGATGTGATGTAATAAACTGCCACTTTCCTAAGTAAAATTAAACCCTGGCCCTTCAAAGTTGGCAGTGGAGGGAGGGTTACCACATGATCTCTCCTCCTGACTTGTACTCCTGGAGATTCACTAATCCCTTGAGGGTCTTGGGGAAATTGTTTCTGCCACAGGCTGGCCTCAGGGGGGTGCAGCTGCCTCGCCTTTGACAACTTCCCCACCCCACCCCACCCTATTCTCTCCAGGGGGTTCTCAAACTTGGCTGCACCTCCCGAGCCCCTGGGGGATTTTTTATTTGATTTTTCAGAATACAGATCAGCCTGGCCTGGGCCTGATTCCAGTTCTACGGCATCCAAAGGCCGAGTGGGGGACAGCGCTATCCGCAGACTTAGCAAATGACTCTGGCCTAGAGCCAGGGTTGATGCTCGCTAAAATCTGGATGTACAGCCCTTTCTCTCACCCCTTAGTTTCCATTAAACAGCATGGACAAAACAAAACCATTTTTAAAAGATGTTATGAAAGACCTAGGGAGAGGAAAATGAACACACTGAATAACATCCAAACAGATGAACAAGATTACAGCTTTCTGCTCTTGGGTCCCCTACAGCACCAGGTTGAAAGGAGCCATAATCTAGAAAGAAGCTCTATCAAAATTAAAATGCAAGAGACGTTTCCATAGCCAAATAAACTTGGGACATGGTGCTTACTTACTCCCAGTCTTGACAGTCACCATGTGCATTGCATTTTGAGGTCTCCAAAAAGTCCTAAAGAAACCCGTTGGGTTTGTTTAACCCAGTTTCCTAAATGCGTGCCACTGCCAAGACCCAGCAAGCACAGACACTGTGAAGCACTCCCAGACTCTCTCAGAGCCCACAAGGCTCACAGGGCGACTTGGACGGCTCCCCCCTCTCCAGTTGGCCCAGCTGGCTTCCTTGTTGCCTAAGGACCCTCCTTCTCTTTTGGGCTGTTATTCTCTTTTGAGAAAAACCCACCCCTAAACCTAGGGCCACCACGTCAGAATCCAATATAATTAAACTCCACTCTCTTCAAGAGATATGCACAATACAGTAGCAAAGAGGTCTTTGTCTTAAAATATGAAATCACTGCAGCTAATTGTCCACCCAGAAAAGCAGAAAGTAAGCCAATATCATGTGCCTTCTTCACAGCCTGCCATTTGCTCACCAACCCAAGGTCGCATGGATTGTTAAGTGCAGATGTAGGGCTCCGTGTGGACTGTGGCTGAGGGTGGTCCAGATTCTTGGCAAAATGGACCAGGACTCAAAGTTTGTCTCCAAGACAACACCTCCCAGTTCTTGCCTCCTCCCACCTGAGATGACGTGCTGGATTGGGAAGTGTCTTCTCCTGGGTTCTCTTCTGCCCTCTCCCCCACAGGAACCGAAGGGAAGAAGAAAATGAAATCCCTGACACAGGGTAGACATTAGAGAAAAGCAGAGAGAGAACAGGAGCAAAGGAAGCTCCCTGAGACCCCTGATGAGGACGCTGGGGAGGCAGAAGATGTGTGTGTCTGTGGTCCCTGCTCGGAATCTGGAAGACTTTTCCCCACAGATTGGTGCTTTTCAACCAGGGACAAATATGCTCCTAGGAGACATTTGGTCATATCTGGGGATAGTTTTGATCGTCACAACAAGAGGTGGTGCTCCTGCTACCTAGTGGGTAGAACCCAGGGATGCTGCTAAACACCTACCATGCCCAGGACAGCCTTCACCACAAAGGATTTCTAACCTAAAATGTCAGTGCTGCTGACACTGAGAAACTCTGCTATATACTAATGATGTATTTGGTAAGCTTTTGGTCATTTGATTTAATAATTCAGGCATGGTAGCTTAAATAGGTTTTGTAGGCTGACTTAAATATCTTGCTCAAAGTATCTCTCTCCATGAGCTCCACTTGGTCAAATATCACCATTTACAAGGCTCACACATAGCAGGGTTAATTCTCTTCATGAAGTGGAACAACCTTTCTAACTGGTTTAATTGCTGACTATCTGCCCCAGACTAGGGTATAAGCTTCTAGAACAAAGCCTGATCTAGAGTAGAAAATCAGTATTTGCTGAATTAAGGAATTCAGTTGGGGGACTGTCTGTTGGTTCTTATAAGCAGACCCCATCTCTCTCCCACGTTTCCACTCCTACGGCACCTGGCTCAGGTCTTTGCATATAGAAGAGACTCAATACTAACTGCTGAATGCATGAATCAAGGAGTGTGAATGAATGAATGCACAAACAGTATCAATATTTCTGGGTCCCACAGTGAAAAGTGAATAAACATGCATGCTACTTGGATATTTAAGCACATAGTGAGCCAAGTAACAGACTTTGGGTAAGGTTCTCCTCATCAGAACCATTCTCTCTGGGAGTTAGGAGAAGGGTGCAGATTGGGTGCTAGAGACAGTGTTTTTTAGCAGAACTCCAAGCCCAAACCATGGAAACGATTGCTCCTCTCCCTTCTGAACCACTTTCTAAGAAAGTTTTGGCATTGTGCCATTAAAGGATGAATGCCTCGGTGATGTAAGTTAGTAATACTGGGAATCTGATGATGCAAACGTCTTAGAATAGGAAGGAAAACAAGGAAGAAAAAAGAAAAAAGAAAAAAAAAGACTTTGTAACAACACAGTCTTCTCTTTTCTGCTTTTCTGTGGGTGACATGTTGATTTTTAAGAGCCGTTTAAGACTTTATGAACTTCCTTTCCATGGTGGTATATCGGTGTCAAGCATTGTTACTGTGTAGTTCCCAAATTCCTCTCCTGTGGCCAGTAATTTAGTCTTATTTTTTTTTCTCTGTGATTAACCTTTGCATGATTAGCAAGTCTCTAATTAGGGATGATGAGAGCCACCTTGGAGGTCCCAGCAAAAAAAAACTCCACAACTTCAGATGAGGAGACTAAAAACAAGAAAGAAATCAATTTGCAAATTGTTCCAAAAATGTCTCTCAGAGCCAATTTCTCCCTGAGCCAGATTCGGCATAGGACGCACATTGCCACCAGTTGCCACAATCCTTTAGTCTCCTCTAATCTCAGATACTTCCACTCTCAAGGCACATCAGCTTGGTTAATTAGGAAGCTTTTAATAATCATTCTTGTAAATAAAATTGAGGGTTTCCAGGAATCATTAGTAATGCAGTATTCTACTTGAAATAAATACTTACTTGTACATCAGTTGACAATAGAATTTCAATATATAAAGCGTTTTCATCCTAAATTACATCTAGAATGCTTACCTCTATTTGACTATTCAGATATTGACAATATAACCAAATGGTGTATAACCCATCTAACGTGTGTTGTTATGCTGATTACATGTGAACCTAGGTACCCACATGTTTAGTGGTCATGCACAAGGACAGAAATGATGCTGTTGACATTTAATTATTTAGTCTTCTAATGACCAAGGCCAATGCCAAATGACAGATTTTGGTTAAGACTGAAATTGTAGCCACTTTTCTTTTTTCATTTACAATGTGTCTATCAGAGATGGGTTTACTGTTGAAGCTGAGAAAGCCTAAATTGGGACCCTAGCGGGCTATTAGCTGGGAGCTCGCTGGAGGAACCCTAGCAGTGTGTTCACGTGGCTTATAACACACACTCATGCCCACTCTGCATCCTCTCAGCCTGCCTTTTATTCCCACAATGCTGTGTCAAACGCCTTCATGCAGGTGTGATTGGACAGCATCACATATCTTTTTCTACCCCAGAGATTCTCTGACTATGAAATGAGGGAAATTTGGGAGAACCCCACCCAGTACTAGCATATATGCAGTCTGGACATTTGAGAAAATTAACTTTCTATGGATAGCTCCTGACCAGTGGGAAACAGAAAGCTTGACTAGTGGAAGACAGAAATACTCCCCTCTTCTCTTCTTGGTTGGGCAAATATGAGACACATTCTACAAAGTTTCTCAAAAGGTCCCAGCAGCAAGGAGATGCATTTACCCACAAAGTAACCAAATGAAGAACTCATCCTTGCTGGGACCCAGGAAAGGGGGACAAAAAATCAATCCAAAGAAAAATCATGATAGAAAACTTAAAAGACATGGAGTTTTCACTCAAGGGCCCACATGCTCGTCTAAAGAGCTCCAAAAGGAAAGAACAGAGAAAGTGGGAATCATCAGAGAAGAGCATCTCCCTAACTGATAAAAAGCAGAGTTGTGGGACTGAAAGAGATTTTCCAGTTGCTTCTCCAGAGAGAAGAAAGCCCATTACCTTCAATGAAAAGAGAAACAAATTGGCATCACCCTTTACATGGCAACATTCATGCTACAAGACAACAGGACAATATTTTCCTTGTGTTGGAGGTGAAGCCTTTTAGTAGGTTTCCTTCCTGGACAGAGCAGTCATTCCGACCTTTCCTCCTTGATTGCTATGGAGGCCTGGAACTCTGTCAAGCTCAGCTTTCCTATCCTCCCAGGCTTCTACACCAGGACACTCTCCACAGGAGGATTATACTTTCTTCAGAGCGTGGTTCCCAGCTTTCAACCTGAAGTCAAACACCTGTGTTGGCTGCTTAACCAGGGAGAGAGGGTTGGCTGGTGGGCTGTCCTCTCTGTTCAGATGCAGTTATTCATCAGTCACCGTGAGGACTGCCCCATGGCCCCTTTCTTCTCCATGCATTTGTTCTCTCCATGCTATTCATTCTCTTCAGCTATTGCCATTTCTTAGAGAAACCTTTATATTTTCATTAACTCTCAGTAACATTATCACCCTCCACACTGAGCTCTACACAGAGCCTGCACATCATTATTTTATGCCTCACACTCCCTTTCTTCCTTAGCATCATCAACTAGAACGTGAGTTGCTTTTCCTTGTTGTGTATGTTAATTTTCTTTCTGTTAGGTCTTTGGAGAAGATTCAGATCATAAATTTTCCCTATTTTTTCAGAGGGGAAAGAAGTCTCCAGGTGAGGGGAGAGAGTTCTCTCACTTGCCTTCTATTTCATTTCCCTTGACTTTTGAAATTTTACACAATCTTAGCATCCTGATTTTTCCATAAGGACACTCTTTAACAGAATTCTTTCTGCAATTTCCTTGCATCTGTGAATGTAACAGATTTGTAAAAAATCCAACAGAAGTACTTGTTTCCTTTTATACTCACTGATTTCTTGCACAGTTTATACAATGTAGCTGTTAAGAAACTGAAATACCTAGATTTCAAATCAGCTAAGTTAACAAATATAGTCTGATCAGGATTGGTTTTTCCTCCAGGGGTGTTTTGGGCTGTGATTTTCTGTTCTCATCTGTTAGTAATCTGATGCCATCTATTTTTTAGTTTCTTTCCCAGAGTGTCTCTATATTTCTGGTCTTTTGATGATGGCTTGATTTTTTTCATTTTTTATTGAAATATAGTTGATATATAATATTATATTGGTTCAGATATACAACATCCTAATTTGACAATTAAATACATTACTAAGTGCTCACCACGGTAAGTGTAGTTGCCATCTGTCAAAATACAAAGAAATTATAATACTATTGACTTTATTCCCTATGCTGCACTTCTATTCCTGTAACTAATTTATTTTGTAATTTGACATTGTACCTCTTTATCCCCTTCTCCTGTTTCCTCCATGCACCGCCTCCATGACAGTGGCTCCATTTTGTGTTTTCCTTGAGAGTTGTAAATTTATGCTTTTTAAAATAGAGTGCTTTTATTTTAATAGTTGCATGATTGGAGGAAAGATGGAGGATTGTGTTTCATGTCACCTTGATCCCGTATCATTTGTGTATATATGTACAAGTACATATAAATTGTTATATACTATAAAGAATTATATTGTAAAATATATACATTTTCAAAATCACATTGCATGGGTTTTTTTATTGTCTCCTTTTCATTTGGCGTTATACTTTAAATATTTCCCTGTGAAAATCTTCATTGAATTTTCTGAAATTATCACCGTGGGTAAATGTAGTACATGACCAGAAATGGGGACTAAAATTTAGGGTCAATTAACTAACTAAATTGATACATGATAAAGGTGGGATGTATTACTTTTCTTCCTTTAATGTCACATCTTAAAACATCTGGATATTACACATCCCCACAAAACTGATCAGATTATCTACTTGTTAACAGCTGATTTGAAATCTAGGTATTTCAATCTCTTAACAGCTACATTGTATAAACTGTGCAAGAAATCAGTGAGTATAAAAGGAAACAAGCACTTCCGTTGGATTTTTTACAAATCTATGTTACATTCATGGATGCAAGGAAATTGCAGAAAGAATTGTTAAAAAATGTCCTTATGGAAAAATCAGGATGCTAAGATTGTGTAAAATTTCAAAAGTCAAGGGAAATGAAATAGAAGGCAAGTGAGAGAACTCTCTCCCCTCACCTGGAGACTTCTTTCCCCTCTGAAAAAATAGGGAAAGTTTATGATCTGGATCCTCTCCAAAAGACCTAACAGAAAGAAAATAAACATACAAGGAAAAGCAACTCACATTCTAGCTGACAATGCTAAGGAAGAAAGGGAGTGTGAGGCATAAAATAATGATGTGCAGGCTCTGTGTAGAGCTCAGTGTGGAGGGTGATAATGTTACTGAGAGTTAATGAAAATATAAAGGATTCTCTAAGAAATGGCAATAGCTGAAACTCTTCAGAATCAGAAGTATAAGGCTTAAGGTTTTGTGGGTATGATATTTTGGTTTACAGAGAAGCTTGCTCTAAATTCTGAAGATAATCTCTTCAGCACTCACCACCTGCATCAAATGCATTCTTTTGACAGGCAAAATAATGGCTCCCCAAAGATGTCTACCTCCAAATTCTAGGAAGATACCTTACTTTGCAGATAAGTAGGTAAAGACCCCAAGATAAGAAGATTATTCTGGATTATGCAGGTGAGCCCAGTCAAATCAGACACGTCCTTGAAAGTGGAAAACATTTCCGGGCTGCCCTCAGAAATTCAAGGGAAGCAGGAGAAATTCAGAGTTTAAGAGGAATTCAACCCACTGTGCAGGTTTTGAAGATAAGGAAGGGGGCCACAAGCCAAAGAATGTGGTGGCCTCTAAAAGCTGGGAACGGCCCTCAGCTGACAGTCAGCAAGGATGTGGGGGCCCTAGTTTTACAACCACAAGGAACTCAATTCAGCCAATAACTATACAATGAGCAGAAGACAGATTTCCCCAAGAGCCTCCAGGGAGGAATACAGTCTGCTGACACCTTGGCTTTAGCTGAGGCCCATGTGAGTCTTCTGACTTACAGAACTGTGAGATACGAAATAAATTTGTGTTGCTGACATCACTAAGTTTGTGATTTGTTACAGCAGCAATAAAAAATGAATGCAACTTCTGTCAGATATTCTCTAGATACCTGATTAGCCCATATAAAATTAAATTTGAAATGGAGTTTCTGCACACAGATACAGATGTCTTGAAGTAAAAATCATTATTTACGACTGGAGAAAATTAACTGTGAGCCAGCTGATAGCGTCACACCTTTCTCTGAGTCAAGATTTCTATGAGGCAGAATTTGAGGGTAATGGTAGCCCTGCGCTTGTCTCCCATGGGATCGCAAACAGATTCTCCCTCTGTACGTGGGGCATTGAGCAATCTTGTATCTGAATATTCCTGCTTCAGATGTCCCTGCATCATGACTTCTGCCTACACACAGGTTATATTCCACTGCTTTTTTGTGGGAAGACTAAATTTTTAAATGGAAGACCTGCTGAAAATAGAATTTCATTTGGTCTGAGGCTTGGATGCCTGGCCCTTCCGTAAGTGTTGCTCAACATTCTCCTGAGCTGTAATGTGTGACTCATTTCATGACTTTGTTAGATGAAAGGAAGAATATGGATTCTAGATAACACCATCTTACTTGCATTTTTCAACTATTGATCTTTTTCTTTTGCCCTGAAGGGTCTTGCCTGACCCAAACTAAGAGATAGTAAACTATCTAAGTTCAGCAGTTGGTAGCTGCATTTGTAAATATGTAAATTTTAAACCGTCAATTTGATTAGCAAGTCTGTAAGATATTGTCTGGAAAAACCCAACTTCTAAATTTAATGTTTCGATTAAAAAAAAAAGAATCTATGCCCAAATTATACCCATGTTGTGGGTGCAGATCACAAATGCAGACATTGATGAATTGTGCATTGTGGCAACTCAAATTCAGGACCACAGTTAAGTGCCCAAAGAAAAGTTTGGTATAACAAAATATTTCCATGTCCCACAAAACCTACCATAGCAAATGGCCTTGGTTGATACTGTTAGCTTCTTCCTCCCTACCAGCCATCCTTACTCTCTTTTCTTTCCTTTATTCATCAATTATTTGAGTCCTTACTATGTTATGTACTATATTAGTGGCAGAAATTCAGTAATTAGAAAAATATGTATGTTTCTGTCCTAATGGGACTTAGAATTAAGAGGTCACTCAAGACATTAAATAACAGCATCAATATATATAAAGACACTGAAATAAAAGCTGTTATGGACTGAATGCCTGTGTCCCCTCAAAGTTCGTATGTCAAAATCCTAACCCCCAGCAGGATGGTGTTGCAAGGTGGAGTTTTGGAAGGAAATCGGGTCTTGAGAGTTGCTCCCTCATGAATGGGAATTTTGCCCTTATAAAAAGAAACATGACAGAGATATTTCTTCCCCAGTCAGGATATGATGAGGAGACCATCATCTGCAAACCAGAAAGAGGACACCAGACCTGTCAGTACCTTGATCCTGGACTTTAGCCTCCAGGATTTCGAGAAATAAGTTTCTGTGCTTTAAGCCCCCAGTCTGTGGTACTTTGTCATGGCAGCCCGGACTGACAAAGATGGGGCTAGAACTGTGCTGGGTGCTCAGAGAAAGCTCTCCAAGGACATAATGCTTAAGCCGCGTCATGAAGGATAAGTGGGCCCAGCTAGGAGAGAGCAGCTTGTGCAGGTCCTGAGGGGAGCACGGAGGGCTGGAGGAGAATCGTAGGGCCCAAGGGAGTCTGGTGAGCAGGGAGAGAGGGAAGGAGTGCTTGGAGTGAGGCAAGGACATGGGTGGTGGTGGGGCGTGCGGTCAGGGTCCACATCTTCATGCTCTGGGACCATGTTCAAGACGATCATCTTTATCCAAAAAGCAAATGGCAGACATTAAGGAATTTTAAATAGAGAAATGATATTACTTTTTTTAGTTTTTAGAAGATCTTCCTGGCTACGGAAAACAGATCAGGAAGGGACAGGTGAGAAGCGGTGGCCTGCTGCAGCAGGGTGAGGTGGAGGGTGAGGCCAGCGGGCATCCCGACTCTCTCCCGGGCCTCTGGCAGGCACTGGATCGCTGGTGAGACAGTCACACGAGAGGATGTGGAAGAGATGGGAGGCCACGTTTGGCCACAGTGACTTTGAAACATTCGAGTAGAAATACAGCCGGATATGAGTTCCAAGCTCTGAGGAGACATGATTGAGGGTCATAAACAAAGAATGTCAATACAAGCCATAGGTGCAGATGAAATGCACTGAAAAGCACAAAGTGCTTCAAGCTGATCCCGAGGAAAACCGTAACTCACACGCTGGGTAGAGGGGATGCGCTCTGACAGAGGAGGCTGAGCGGCAGCAGCCGGGAGGCAGGCAGAAGGCCAGGAGAGTGTGGTGACTCGGAGGCCACAGGCAGGAGCGCTTCCGCAGACAGCGGCCCTCCACGGCAAACAATGGGAAAGTGGCCCTGTACTTCCAGGCATGAGACAGGGCATTGAGTCAGATATTGCCAAAATGTTACAGTGATGACTTGAAATTGCTCACTGGATCTAGCAAACTTAAGGTTATTAGTGACCCTGAAAAGAGGCATTTCTCTTCATGATGGAGAAGTCAGATTGGAGTGGGTCAGGGCATGAATTAGAAGTGAGGGAACAGAGACAGTGGATATAAACTATGCTTTATGTACCCCGCAAAGCCAAACACACAGTAGGTGTTAAGTAATCGTCCCATACAAACAATTGTTAAATAATATATAATCCTATAAAATGAAAATAAGCCTATTAAATAACACAGGATTAATTAATTTAATCTACAAATATTTATTAATTACCTACTGTGTGCCACACACCCTTCTAAGTGGTTGAGATACATGGTTGAGCAAAAAAGGTAAAGATATTCTGACTTCCATGGTGTTTACATTCTAGAAGACTGGCAGGGCAGTGGTGGAGAAAGACAATGAACAACAGTATGTTAGGAAGTGGTGAATTCTGTGACGAAAAAGAAAAAAAATAGAGCAGGAAAAGGAGGATTGGGTATGCTGGATCATGGGGGTTGTGACTTTTGTGAGGCTAATCAAGGTAGAGCTCATTAAAGATGATTCTTGAGCAAATACTTACAGGAAGTGAGGAAGCTATTCTGGGGATAACTTCAGGCAGGGAGACATCCAGGAAAAGCTTAAGGAGGGGGGGTGCAGAATAACAAGGCCACACTGGCTGGAGTAGCTGGGTGGGCAGTGTGAGGGGAGGAAGCGTGAGGGATAAGTCAAAGCCGCCCATCGCAGAGGCTCCTGTGGACCCCTGGCGGGTCTGGCTTTTACTGGGGACATGGGGAGCACAGGCACATGGTTAGGAGTGACATGACCTAACTTGTGCTTTAAAGGGTCACTCAGCTGCTGCACTGAGGTTGGTCAGAAGCTGGTGGATGAATATGCCTGACACTGGTGGGGATATTTTAGGCCCAGGCCCCAAGATGGCACAGCTAGCCTCCATTCAACCTTCCACTGGCTACAACTCTGTCAAATGGCCTCACCCAACTGCAAGGTTGGCCCGGGAATGCGATCCAGCTGTGTGCCCAGGACGAGGGGCAACTGGGTATATGAATGACTGGCGAGTCTCTGCCACAAAAAGCTTGCCATGACCTTGGCATGAGCTGATGAAGACAAGAAGCAGAGTGTTAATAGGATTAAGTTGTCAAATTCTGCATATGTTTTGATGGTAGAGACAACAGACTTTCTTGGAAGACTGGATGTGGGTCATGCAAGAATGAAGAGTCCAGACTATAGAGCCTGAGCAACCGCAGGTAGAATTGCCATCAACTAAGATAGGGAAATTGCCAGGGAAAAAGCTTTAGAGGAGAGGTCAAGGGCTCAGCTTTCCACACACAGAACTTGAGAAGTTTATCAGATACCAAGGGAGACAGTGAGTGGGCAGTACAGAGTCCAGGGCTCAAGAGATCAGGCTGGGGATGTAAAGCTGGGAGGATCAGTTTATGGGTAGATTTGAAGTCTAGAAAATTCCTAGACAGAGAAAAGGATGGAGGACTGAGCCCCATGGCACCCTGACATTAAGGAATTGGAGAGCGAGACGGAACCAGCAAAGGAGACTGAGGAGGATGAAGGAGCAAAGTAAGAGCGAATGGAGTCCCGGAAGCCAAGGCAGGTTCCTGCAGAGAGACTGGACTCCAGAGCGGCAGCCCCGGCTGCAGGCAGAGCAGGTTACATGGTAGCTGGGAGCGGCCTTGGGCTAGAAGGGGAGCCTCACGAGTTGGGTGGGAGCAGAATGTGTCTAAGAAGTGGGAGAAGAATCACATACAGCAAGTACAGGTCAGTCTTTCAAGGAGTTTTCCTGTAAAAAGGAGCTAAGAAACTTGATGGCTACTTGTGGGAAAGTGGGTTTAAGGAAAGGTATTTTTAATGAAAGAAGTAATAAATACATTTTTTGCTGATGCTAATGATCCCATAGAAAAGAAAAATAATGATGTAGCAAAAGAATTTCTGGAATAATGTTCTTGGGTTTGCCAGAGGGGATGTTATTTAGGGTGAAGCTTTGATCAGAGCCTGGACAGGTAACCCAAGGTGATGAATGGGGAGGCAGAGCCAGTGGATGCAGATGGGCAGGGGAATGTGGGGGCAATTTTTGCTGCAGAAAACACACTTCTCCAGCCCTCATTATCTCATAGCTATTATCTGGGTGGGATAGAAGAGAAATAGAGTTGGAAGGCAGGAATTGGCTTTATTGTTTCCCCAGAAGGGAAGTCTTCCCAAGTAGTTAACCAATGGGCTATATTTTTCTTTCTTTTTTTTCAGATTATCACTTATCATTTTATCCCTGATTTTACTGGGATACAATTGACACACAACACTGTGTGGGAGTATGGCATAAGGTGTATGGCATAATGATTTGACTTACATATATAGTGAATTGATTACCACAATGAGTTCAGTCAACATCATCATCCATACAGATACAAAAAGGAGAGAAAAGAAAAGTTTTTCTTATTTTCTGGTTTTTGTTTTTGTTTCTGTTTTTTTGGAGGGGAGGGTGCTGGGATGTATTATTATGAACCCATGGATTTTTATATAGTTGATGTGTTTCAATCCACTTGAGCCATTATTCTTGTTATTCAGGTTGCCCCACCTTTAGCCAACAGACCCTTTCAGGTTGATGCCTGTGTCCTTTTGAAATTAACTACATAGTCTAAGCCTTTGATTATTTCTTTTCTTTCTGTCCCAGTTTCCTGCCCCAGACCTGGATGGCCACTTTTCTAAGGAGCTCTGCATCCTTTTGGTGGTAAAAGGTAGTTAGAGACCACATTCTGTGCATTTGCAGAGGCTTCCAACCCATTTTCTAGACCATCCACGTAGCTTTGCTGGATGCATCTTCCTGAAACCCAGGTAGTCCACATCCTCCCTCGGTTAGGCACCTTTCAATGAACTTTTACAGCCAACAGGATATCAGCCATTCACATTAGCCTAGAGCCCAAGGCCTCCTGCATCAGGCCACGCTCTCATCTCTCACCACATCTTTACACAAATGCTAGAACACGGCTGAGCAGTGCGCTGGCTCCAGAGACATTTGTGCCCAGCCCCACCTCCGTGTTAGCACTGGGGCTGAGCCAGGAACAGGCAGAGCATTGAGTGGATGGGCAACACCAGGAGCCAGTTCTCAAATCGCACAGCGTGCCTTCTACGTGCAGGTGCCAGCTCTGTCCCATCGCTGCTCTGTGCCTGCTGGGCAACTCCAACATGTCATCTCTCCTTACCAGATCCCCATTTACAAAAAGGAGATAACAACTCCCGACTCACAGGCTGCTTGTGAGGATTACACATGGAGCACTTAGCCCAGCACACATAAAAGCCGGTAAATAATTATTATCTGCCTTGTCCCGGGTCACTTACTCTCAGCTATACAATCCGATGACCCGAAGAGTCTGAGTTCTTCCTAAAATGCTGCTGCTATTTTTACCTGTCCTTTCTCAGAAGGTTAGAGCCCCATCCTGTTGTCAGGGAGAGGACAGCTCTGAGTCACTTCCTCCCTCCCCATGCCCATCCTGCTGTGCCAAGTTGGATGGGGCCAGGCTGTTCACGGAGAGCTGTCCAGGCCACGAGCACTCATGCTCATTGACTGTCAGGAGGGTTTTGTAAAACCACAGGCCATGTGGGATTCTGGGTTGACCTCCCACTTCCTGAGCTCATCACACATCTTTGCTTCCTTGATATCCTTTTCCTGAAATTGATCACTGGTTCCTCCCAAAGTTAGCAACCAGCAGGTGGTTGATATTAGAATCTGAGGCTGACATATCTGGACTTTGAACAAATGATAAAATTCTCATTTAAAAAATGAGAATGTGTGTAGAGCTGTGATTCACAACCTTGATTGCATATTGGAATGACCCAAGGGGCTAAAAAATGCTTATGAGTCTCACCCCAGAGGCTGATACACCTGGCCTGGAGTGGGGCCCGGCATTGGGATATCTTTTAAACTCCCCAGGTGATTTACCTGTGCAGCCAAAGGTGAGATCTGAGATAAGGCAAATGCCTTGGTAAATCTACTTTCTCTGCCCCCTAAGCAGATGTCTCATTGACTGGAAAGTTTGCCTTTCTCTGGCTTCCAGAACTCTCCTGCGTGCTGTGGGTGCAGGTGAGGTGAGAGATGGGAGCACCTGGCAGGTCACGGAAGGCTTACAGGCCAGCCCAGGAGTATGGGCCCAATCTCACTAAATTACACGGTTGCTGAATGTGGGATGCAATTATGGCTGCAGGAGCACTTACTTCCCTGGCCCTCTTTATCTCATAGCTATGCTCCGAGGTGGAATAGAGAAGAAATAGGGTTGGAAGGCAGGACTTGGCTTTACTGTTACCCCAGAAGGGGAAGTCTTCCCAACACAGTTTGCCTGTGCGTTCTCAGCAGATTGGTGATTGGGTCAGGTTTACATTGCAAGCAATATTGTCTGGCAGCACTGGGAGAACGGACGGGAGTGCAGATGGTTGGGCAAGGCCAGAAGACCACTCAAGTCCCTCTGTGAGACAACGAGAGCCTGAAACAAGGCAGGAGTGAGGGCACGGAGAGCAGGAAAGGGGGTGTCACCTTCTCCTGAGGTGCTGGCCCAGGACTCCTGACCTTTTGTGCTGAGCCCGCCCTACCTGTTGCTTCTTGGTTTGTGGGGACTTTTGTATGAAGGCCTCAGTGTCTTCACTAGTGATCTCTTAACCACGGTAGTGACCCAAATGCTTTATGCCTTTGCTTTGGGCTGGGCAGGGCTCAGAACATCTCATTCTACCATTGAGAAAACTGAGGCATAGAGAGGTGAGTAACAAGAGGTGCTGGATATAGATGTATTTCTGACTTAACCCTTACACTATCCCATCTTCCACGTCCAGCCTTGATGCTCAAGGGCCCTTCCCCCTGCTGAGGCCACCTTTTTCTGAACGAAGTCTTAGAAGTGGTCACACCCAGAGGCTGTATCTGGTTTCCCACTGTGGTTGTTCCTGGCCAGCCTGGCCCTGGAGTCTTGGTGCCCCTATGAATGGGAGGATCTGAATTGTGGTTACATTCGGCAAATCAGCCAACCTCTTAAAATACTTCTAATTTACAGGATTTCAACTCATGACTGAAACTATCACTCAGACCCTTAAGTTCTCCACATGCTGAAGTACTGAAGCCCTAAATTTCTCCTTTTCTTCCAGAAAAAAAAATATTTAAAAATAGCAATTGGTAATGAAAAATTCATTGGTAATGAATTTAACCTTTGTAAGCAGTCAGAAGTTCCTATTAAGACACACCTTGAGGAGTTTGGAAGGCAGGGGGCTCACACAGTAAGAACTTCTGTGTCAACATTATTGGAAATGCCACCTGGAACAGTGGCCCCAGTAATTGGAACTAACTTCTTACAGCTCTGTCAGTTGCCAACAGTGCCATTCACTTTCTCTGCCTTATGTATTTTCTGGTTGAGATTAACATTCCGTGAGTACATTTTATGGCAATATTGGGCTAAGCATTTACATAGATCACCTCTCATTATGACATCCCCATTTTACAGATGAGTAAACTGAGGCTCAGGGAGGTTAACTAACTTGCACAAGTTTCCAACTTGGTGTACAATAGACACTGTGCTTGACCTGTCTAACCTGAACACCATACCCATGTCCATTAACTATGTTGTTAGGATCCTTGATAATAAAAAGTATAGCCTCATTTATGTATTAATGCCCACCACCTTACACACTGTAGCTATTAGCAATATTTTCTCTGAGCTTTGTTTTAAAAACTTGTATGTTGGAGGGGTTTTTCCTAAAGATAGTATGTTAATATTTCCAAATAACTCTGTTGTTTGTAAAATAACAGCACTGATATGTTTCAAAAAGATCTGTGGTCACTGATGGTTGATAAACAAAGGAGAAATGACTGGGGAATCTTTTCTTACAATTTTTGAGCACCAACTATGGCTTTGTGTGCCATGTGGTACCATAGGGTTGGCAGTCATCTGGGCAGCCTGACAGGGTCCACTCAGCTCTCAGCCCAGTGGGTACTGTGGAAGGCTTCTCTTTTCGGAGGCTCAGTTTCCTGCTCTAAAATATAAGGTGTCTTGCAGCTCCAGTCTTTTGTGGTTCTCTCCAGACAGCTGCTGGCACAGTAAATTATAATTCAATTCTTTATATATTTTTATATATTATATATTATATCATTTAATTCTTTATATATTTTATATTGCTGGCACAGTCCACATTTTGCAGAACCAGTATTTCCCAGTCTTTGGCATTTATTAACACAAACCTCTTGTTAAACAATAACAACCTCCTGTTAAACAAAATTATTCAATGAGATGTTTCTGAAAAAATAAACTCAACGGAACTCAGGCACTTGGTCTTCTGAGGAACTGGAGATCCAGTCACCTGACCACTGATCACCTTGGAAAACCAGACCGCTTGGAGGGAACCCAAGCGCAGGCATTCGGGTCATCAGATGGTTTTGTCTGAACCACCTACTGGCAGTATTGCTTTGTTCATGTGGTTGAGTGTTTTGGAAATCTCATCACCAGTTTGTAAGAGCTCTGGTGATTCTTTTAGAAAAGCTTAGAATTATTTGGTAATATGGTGATTTCCTCCAACTCAGTTTGTGGAAGGGAAGTTTTGTGTGCTAGATGTTATTTAAGTATGCAAAACTGTGAGCTTCTCTACCAGACCAGGACCCCCTTATGGGTAGGACCCATACCCAGTTTCACCTGGCACAAGCTCAGCACTCACTGGGTACTTGTTGAGTGAATTAGCAGATGAATGAATGGTTAGATTCCAGGATCCAAGAGGGCCTGGAGTTCAAATTTCTTAACCTTGACCTAATAAGAATCCCTGGGTTTCCTTGGGGCTATACAAAATTATCTCCTTTATGTTACAAATATATTCTATATGTTTTATAAAGTATTCTCATACTGAGGAGGATAAAAATAATTGTCTATGGTCAGGATGGCTGCACAATGATGTGTATGGGTTTGATATCATTGAACTTTACACTTAAGAATGATTAAGATGGTAAATTTAATGCTATGTGTATTTTAACACAATAAAAAAAATTACAAAGTGGAAAAAAATCACTGTCTTGGTCAGGATAGAGTGACTTATGGAACTTTGTGTCTCCCACTGTGGGGACAGATAAGTACATTTTCACTTGCATCAGGCTGGGCAGAAGCGAGGTGTGGTGGTAGTTGCTGTTTGGAAATTTAAGCACAGGGAAAAGGTGTGACGGATTTCTGCACTGTCTGCGTCAACCCAGCATTGTCCCTGCCCCCTTCACAACTGTATTTTGCATTGCCAGAGAAAAGTCTGCAATTTCTTTGTCCAGTATGGTTCAGGGTTAGTGTTTTCTAATTAAAAGTAGAAGAAAAGAAAAGAACTCTGTCAGATGATCTGCGGCAGCTTTGGAGGAAGAGGAGGGTCCCCGAGAACCGCTCACTATGACATCAGTGGTAGCAGCTGCCCTTGGCTTTGAGACGCCCTCTTTAGAACTCCCTGCTTTGGGGTTTCAGGCAGCTGGAGTGTGGGTGGCAACTTCCCTGTGCTTCGTGCTCTTCTAGATTCCCTGAAAGCAGATTTCCCTGGCCTTAGTCAACAATCGTGTATTTCTTTGGATTAAATCCATTTCTACTTGAAAGCCTTAGTATATCCTTTTTTTCCCTGCATGAATCCTGTTAGGCCATTTTTACCTAATTGCACATTTTTAGGGAAAGGTGGGATTTCATCACTCCCAGGCCACCCTGAGTCCCAGGGTTTGGGCAGCCTTGGAATGGGATTGGGGAAGAGCTGTCCAGATCCTGGGGATAAATGGAGGTGCCCCCCCCCCACCGCAGGCTCAAAGCACAGGGTCCAAGGCAGTGGGGGGAGATCAGGAATGGTAGCAGAGGATTGGGTTGGCTGCAAGGAGCAGGAAGGTGCATGCAGGTAGAGCCCTGGAAGTTCATCAGAAACAATGGCTAGTAGGGAGAAGGGTCTTTTCAGAGGGTCTCTGGGCGGGGAGTCAGGATCTGGGGCTGCTGGCTCAGTTTTCACAGATACATTTCTCTGGCCCTTATAGGACACATATAATGAAGAAATAGACCCAAAGCTGAGTAAATCTATTATCTTTATTGGAGAACTATATTATGCACAGATTTAGCCTACTTTGACTGAACTTGAACCATGTCTTCTATGTAAAATTAAAACGATACCTTAAGGATTTGTGGTAAATTGAATTATGTGTCCTGTTTCTTCACTCCTCAGTAGTAGTTCTAGACAGCTACATTTGGATATGGCCACATGGTGTGA
Source organism: Manis javanica (assembly GCF_040802235.1). Lineage (NCBI taxonomy): Eukaryota > Metazoa > Chordata > Mammalia > Pholidota > Manidae > Manis > Manis javanica. The sequence continues at coordinate 8,349,593 of NC_133171.1, forward strand.
GAAATGCGCTTCTCTGCCCCTTGATTTTGGGCTCAGGCATGTGACTTGTTCTGGCCAATGCAATGTTTTGGGAGGTTAGCAAATGATGTTGATGCAAGGGAGGCTTAAAATGCGCTTATCCGGGTGGACTCATTGTCCTGTGCATATACCACCAGCATGAGGAGGATTACCCTGAACAGTTACTGTCTCTACAGCCTGGGCCCCAAAATGAGGCACATGGAGCAGAGGTGCTGCAGCAGACTCACAGGCACAAGAGTGCTTACTGTTGCTTTCCATGGAGATTTTGGGGTTGTTTGTTGTGCAGTGCATTTGTGGCAATAGCTACCTGATACAGATTGCATACCTCCTATCATAGATACTGATCCTTTGGCAATAACTGGAGAATTTTCAAGGGTAGCTTTGGACACATTCAATTTTCTCAGTCAATGCACTCATCGACTTCAGAGCCAAATTCATGTATAAAATGGGATTGGTTCTTATCTTCAAATGACAACTTTGTTTCAGTCTTGTTTCATAAGTAAAAAGTTGTGTCAGTTATCTATGTTAATATTTTCTGTGCAATTAACAATAAGCTTAGAATTTATGTGGATAAAAACATCTGCATATACATGTCTATAGAAATCTCTTTGTTCTTATCAGCAGTTGAACTGTGTACATTTAGGTAATTTTATAATTGCTTTCATCTTCCATTTTTCTTTGTGAAATTTACACAGCAGAGATATATCTTTAAGAATGAACAAACTGAGAAATATACATGATCGTTCATTTGGCACCATCTTCTAAAATTTCACACTTCAAGGATAAGCAAAATTAGTATAATTTGCTTCTTAAATTGCTTACTCACATTGTAAGTGAGCCAGTGCAAGGGGAAGGAGACAGTAGCTTTCACCAAGATATGCCAAGGCAAGCCTCCAAAGGTGTTAGCGTGCAGGCTGGTGCCGACAGCAGGCAGGCCTGCTGACTCCAGTACCGATGGTTCCTGGAGGGAGACCTGAACTGTCGGGCCCCATCAGTCCCCCTGTGCTTACGTTGCAACCGCAAACTTCCTCCACTGGCCTATGCAACGCAAGTTGAATATCAGTGGTAAATTACCCTGGCAGTTACTCTTTAGGATAAAACTTTCTCCCTTCTGCAGGGTAGAGATTAGGGTATATCATGGCTGCTATGGTTACAGCCCCTTCCTTGTGTTTGGATAGTGCTGAGTGGTCACCAAGAGAACCCTGTTTATGTGAGCCCCGGACTCTAAGCATTCCATCATGGGGAGTGGGTGGAGAAGTTTCCCCAATCAGTGTCTTACTGTCTGGGTCAAGGATGAGCAAGAGGTATCTCTCAAGTGGCTTCCTCAGGAACTCCCGTGCCACCTGCTTGGCTCTGTTTTCTCTCCAGGTCTTGGATGGACAAAGTGAAGTGTGGCTAAAATCCTGGCACATCTATATCAACACTTACTAGTTGAGCAAACATAAGTGGGTGAGTTAAAAATTCAGATCTTGATCATTTCTGGGAAATGGAGACAATAATAGCACCCACTGTACTAGACTGTTGTGAAAATTAAATCAGATAATCCGGGTACTGTGTTAGGACCTGGCACAGTATGTTCTCAGGTAATGTTAGCTGCTATAACAGAAATGACAGTCACTGTTATGAAGGGAAGATGTCATGAAGAGGGGCCCCTCCGGACATGGGGAGCTCTGGGCACAATGAGAGCAGAGCAGATAGTTCCTCGCTCCTATATCCATCCGCAGAGGCTCCAGATAAGATGGCCAGGCGCTTGAGAATGTGGCATCAGGCATCCTAACCCCTCACCTCCCAGGCTCCAGTGGACCCTTACACTAGCTGGGACTAGTAAGTTGCAGCCCCAAAGGCTCTCTCAGCACCCCTGAGGCAGGTGCGGGGACCCGTAGCTGGCCCTGCAAGAGCAGACTGCTGAGGCAGGATGCCACCCCCAGTGTACAGGGCCTGATTTTGATACCTTATTTCAGATCTGCTGAAGCTGCCCCAGGCTCCCCAGGCTGCTCTCTGTTGTGGTTTAACACACACGTCTGTCACTGGGAACACGCCATGTGGGGTCTCTGCGTGACAGGCAGGGCCATGTCACTGGGAGCCACACAGTGACACTTTCTCTGGAATATACCACATGGAAAGCACGCACATGACACTCCTCATTCCTTGGCTGTGTTCAGCACAGGCCACCCCTTCCTTAGCTCCTGATGGGGTTTGGAAGATGCACATATACTCTTCATTCTGCTTCAAAATGCACTGTTCTAGGTCTTCCCAGTTCCTTTTAAAAGGCCCTGGAAGAACAGCAGGTCATGTGAGCAGACAAAGCCCTTAAAGATTGGTGTGGGGAACCTCCCCGCAGGAGACCTGCCAGCCTGGGAGGACCTGAAAAGACTGCCTTTGCCTTCCACCTCCCTGGCCCTTCTCCTCACTTTCTCAGGCTGCACGGTAAGTTGTAGTCACCTGCCTTTTATCTCAAAGAGGCTTGGCTAGATACTGGGATAAAGAGAGCACAGAGCCCTGCCCTCAGGGGACTGACAGCCTGTTGGAGGCGCCACCAAGAGTGACTGGCTACAATGTGGCACGACAAAGACCACGATGCCACAGGACTGGGGAAGCACGAGGTAGGCAGGGAAGTGCCTGATCCTTCCTAACGGATGGGACAGGGAGGCTGCGAGGTCAAGGAAAGATTACCCAGGGACCGAGAAGGATCTGGAAAGAATTCCCCAGGTGGAGAAAAATATGGGCAGAGTGGGGCCGAGAGAAAAAGATATTTCAGCCTGAAGGAAAAGCATGAGGGAGCAGGAGCGCGGGAGGCCGGGAATGGTGGGCTCCAGGCTGGCAGGGCCAAAACAGTGACGAACTCTAAATACCAAAAAAATACGTTTAGGGAATTTTTGTGAGTTATTCCTCTGTATAGTATATTCAGGATGACCTATAAAACCAGGCAGTTGCCTCAACTTCATATAGCATCTGAGGGAAAAAAGAAGAGGAAAAAATGTTGAAATAATGTGTATTTCTGCCTGTTACTTTGTTCGATAATGTTATTTATGTCTCAACTGAGGTTTCACTTCAACAAATGTAAATTGGTCAATAATTGGTGTATTCCACAGAATATTATGTTCTGCTGTTATTTAATACTAAAATAAATGTCATTTTAAAAAGTATCCTTTCCCTCAAGATTAACCTTTTTTGCTGTAAATGAAGATGAAAGGTCAATCAACCTAGAAATGGTGTTTTTAGATTAAAAACTCACCTGCTCATTTTTATGGGAGGAAAAAGTGAAGTCAGAAGAGTGAAATGTCTTGCTCAAGTTAATGGGAGAGCTCAGATACAAGCAAAAGATATCTAATTTCCAGTCCAACCCAACACATTTATTTGTAAAATGGCAGGAGGTAAGCCCCCTAGGGGAGTCTCATCCCACAGCGGAGGAAGCCAGGATCCTTCATGAAATTAAGTGAGGGCATAAAGTCTCAGTTGCCAATAGCAGAGGCAAACCTGGAAATGAGAACCTCAAACCCCTAACCTGGTCAGTGTTTAACTAACCCCCAGGAAAAGCAACTCACAAGCTCTCTGTAACTGGTTAGTGGCAGCACCTTTACTTCCGAAGGACAGCGTCACTCACAGTTTAGAGGTGGGGGAAGCTGCTTCCTGCAAGGGTCACTACCCCTCGCTTGGAGGACACCTCCCGAGGTGCTGACTGGAGACATGGGCCTGAGCATCATGGCTCTCTGGGACTTTCTCAGCCTTCTGCCAGTATTCAGGGGTCTCGTATTAGCACCACATTTCTCTGCTGGCCCAGGGTTAAGGAAGCCCTGACAGTTGACCTAAGGAGTGAGACAAACTCACAGAGTCAGCCTCTGGCTCCCAAGCTATCCACCTGGAATGTGTGAGTGGTTTGGAGGAACGAGGTTTGTATCTTCCTGGCCAGGCAGACAGACATTGTCACCTGCCTTAGGTAACCCACATTTCCTTTTTCTGCTGCAACTGAATTTACCTCTCTCGGCTCTTTTGCAATGTGACTTTAGTAACTGAGGGAACATTTGCTCTCACTGCATGTGTAAGTAATACAATGGGGCCCATAGCCTGGTCCCCAGGGCTGCAGAGGTGTCTCTTTTACACAAACAACCCTTTCACAGACCACAGTGGGGTCACCAAGAACCAATTCTAGCCAAGCTCTCACAGAGAAAATGTGAAAAAGGAGAAAAGCTGAGAATATGAAGGCAAAAAGAGTTGAGAGAGGTATGCAGAGCAGAAAAATAAATGGCACATAACAAATGTCACTCTATGAGAAGTCAATCAACTCATGCATTCTACAAAAGCACATTTGGCAAGCATTTATTATTTATAACTTACTGTGTGCCAGCACTGTGCCCAATGCTATGCTTAAATGAACTTGGATTGCTGTCCCAGATCTGAACCAGCATGACATCCTGTAATCAAGGGGAAAGAGGATATAAAAAGCCAAATCTCCCAAAATGCCAAACCTGAGCAAATCTACCTGGCTGTCCACCACAACCAATCTCTCCAAGCAGTGGCCCATTTTGTCACTTCCCTTTGACCATGGGTGCCTCAAGGGGCCTCCCTCCTATCTCTACCAACAGTGAGCAGTAGCTCATTCCACTGGATACTTCAAATGGAGAAGCAACCTCCAGAATTTTTCAAACTTTTTTGTAAAACTTTTAGTTCAGGATAACTTCAAATTTTCAAGAAAGTTAGTTTCTGCATATCCTTCATTCAGCTTCCCTGATGTTAACATCTTACATTGCCATCACTATTAGATAAACCCCAGGCTTGATTTGGTGTTTCCTCATTTTCCAACTGTCTTGCCAATGGGTTTCAACCCCAGGCAAGTTCACTATGGATTCATGACACCAAAGAAAAGACAGCAGAACGTTTTTGGGGTAAAAGGGTTTATACCCAACATTATTTCCACCGTGGCAGGTCAATCACTAGAATCCTGTCCACTCAGAATAAGTCTGCATGCAGCAAGCCAGTCTTTGCCTCTGAGCCTCTCTTACCCCTGCAGCCGTCTCAGTCTCTGTCCTCGGTGCTGCCACCACTACAGGCTCATCTTTGCACTCCTGCAGCCATGCAGCTGTGCCACCGTATCACCCAGAGCACTGGGCACAGCTCTTTATATAGAGTCAATAACAACGTATTGCCCACATGTGTGTAGTGAGCTAGTCGACCAGGGCCGGGTGAGAATCCTGGCCACAGGAACCTTCATTTTATCCACAGGGGAGTACTTTCCCCTGCACATTTTTGTTTATGACTTATAAATTCTTCTCAGAGAAAATATAATCTCAGAAAACTTCCTTTAGTATTTTTAACATCATTTTTTCCATAGGATAAGAAAAAAGGCAATTTTAAGCTGAAAATATTTTTATAAATAAGAGTGAATCATGTTTTTAACTACAACCTTCAAAATATTCTGTTTTTCCTCTCTTAATAAACAAACTTCTGTGCTTCATTCTTTAAGTGAATTATGCAATTATTTCTTTAAAAATATACTATAGAATTATCTGCATTTTGTTTTTCTGGACTGCATATGTATTAATACACATTGAAATTTAACTGTGTTATAACATTAAAATAGATAAAATAAGTTTTTTCTGTAGTTCTATAGCTTTGTGTTTTTGAATAATAAGAAAAGAGAAAGGATTATGCATTACTATTTATAAGCTCCTCACCACATATAATGCATTGCAGGATAGACAGTAGATGTCTGTATAAATGAAGATTGTGTTTTTTGGTTTGTCTTCTATCATGTAAAAGTAACTGGATAGATTTTCACCAAGGGTAGAATATACATTTGGAATAACATTACTTAAAATATAGGCTATATGGCAAAGACAAAATTCCATTTGAACACCTAAGAAGTACTGACAAAGAGAGGCAGGCATTCTCTTAAGTAGCAGAAACAGGTCAAGTTAGAGAAGCCTATCTTACTTGAGGGGGATTGCCCCCGGGGAAGCTCATTCTGGATTTGGTCAGACTGAATAACAACAATGGAAGTTGGGGGTAAAAGGGTTTATTCCAAGCTTTATTCTCACAGTGGCGGGTCAAGTGCTAGAATCATGTTTGCCTCTGGCAAGTCCACAATCCATCTCTGTCTCTGCCGCCAGGCACAGCTTGTTTAACACTGACAGTAATGGCTCATTGTGAACCCGTGTGTAAGCATCAGCTGAGCAGTAGGCCAATTACATCATCAAATAGATTGAGGTCAGGCGAGGATTCTGGCCATAGGAACTTCCACTTTACCTACAAAGCTGGTGTCTTGACAATGGTTTCAGCCCCAGGTAAGTTCACTATGAATTTAGTGAAACTGAGGAATGACAATAGAACATTCTTGGCGTGAACGGGCTTATTATCCAGCTTGTTCTCCTGGTGGTGGTTTGAGCACTAGAATTATGTCTGCATCCACGTCTGTAATCCTCCTTCAGCTCTGCCTCTGTCCAGAGCACTGGGTAGAGCTCTTTATACAGTGACTCAATCAATAATAGTTTATTATCTGGGGTATGGAAGCAGTAGCCCAGCAGGAGGCCGGTTACATCATCAAGTAATTTAGGTTCAGGTGAGGATCCTGGCCATAGAAACCTTCACTTTATCCACATTCCACACCTCCAGGATTCTCGCCTCACAATCTACATGCTCTCAATCTTCTGTAATGGTCCCTGTGTGAGAAACCTGCAGCACTGTAACCAGATTCCACAACAGCAACAGAGGATAACAACAATATAGAGATAATAACAAAAATTAAGATACAACAAAATTTTGATACATTAAGAAAAATAATAATAATCCTCAAATCTGAGGAGGTTATTTCAGCTATATTCAAAACTAGTTTGTGGATAAAATGAGAGTTCCTGTGGCCAGGATTCTCACCTGGCCCTGGTTGACTAGCTCACTGCATACCTGTGGGCATTACATGGTTGTTGACTCTATAAAAAGAGCTCTGCCCAGTGCTCTGGGCACAACACGGTGGCAGGGCTGCAAGGCTGTAGGAGAGCAGAGCAGAGGCTGGAGTGGTGGCAGCACCAAGGACAGAGGCCCAGAGGACAGCTGTGCAGGACAACTGTGCAGAGAGGCCCAGAGAACAGCTGTGTGGGATGATTGTGTGGGACGGCTGTGCAGGCAGAGGGGCCCAGAGGATGGCTGTGCGGACAGAGGTGCCCAGAGGCAGAGACTGGCTTGCTACATACAGACTCGCTCTGAGTGAATGGGATTCTACTGACTGACCTGCCACCTGGAAATAAAGTTGGGTATAACCCTTTCACCCCAAGATCGTTTTGCTGTCATTTTCTTTGGTCACATTGAATCCATAAGGAACTTGCCTAGGGCTGAAACCCATTGGCAAGACATAGTTCTACTCAGATGAGTTCATGACTCACACTTAGTAGTGGTACAGGTAGGGGGCTCCATGCACCCCAGCAAACGGCAGATTTTTTTGGTAGGGTGAGTGCCCAATTCACAAAGACCTTAAGGGTGATAAGACATATGTTTTAGTGTTTAACAAACAGGCAAATATTCTCCATCAGGTAGGATGCATGCAAGAGAGTGGTCCTGTGATAGGACTGTAGCAGGAAGGGGGTCCCTTCCAGGTCTAGTATAGCATACCTTTACTCCTCTCCCCATGGGGATAACTGAGGGGTCTATATAAAGTGCTACTGGAGGTGCATGTACTGGCCAAAAGATAAAACAAAACTCCCCAGTAAGATGCTCCTACCTTCTGGCCATTCAGGATATACTACTCTGAACTTTGAGGGCCACTCTGCTGTTACTCCAGGAATACACAGGAGGCCAACTTCCAGGTCTTGTCCCCAAGGTGCCGGGAGGGCCAGTCATCATTGTTCCATGTGTCGAAATGTCCAAGGCCATGTCCACTCAATGGAGTCTCCAGGGTTTAGTGCAGTTGGTGCTGGCAGCAAGACATTATTCTGGTAGCCAAACCTTGGCTTCAATGATTCTTCCTTGGTTTACACTTGCGGTTGTATAGGAGAGGCAGCAATATACATTAGCATGTCTCCGGGGCTCAGGGCTCCCTTTCAGGGTTACTCATTCAAATGCCACAGCACTGTCCATAAGTGGACTGACCAACCCTACAGACTATTGGTGCTTAACTTCTGTCCAGATTTTAGCAAACAATTGTACCTCTCTATCATGCCTGCTGCAGTAGGATTGTAAGGCATATGGAACTTCCATTTGATTCCCAACTGTTGCACCCATTCTTGTAGTGCATGTCCAGTAAAGTGGGTATGTTGATCACTCTTAGTTACCTGTGGCCAGCCATAGGTTGCAAAGAGGTGTTCCAGACCTCTTTAGGCCTTCTGTTTGTACAACGTGTAGGAAAAGCAAGCAGAAGTCCAGTAGCTGTGTCCACACAAGTCATGGCATATTAGAACCCTTCTGACATGGGCAGAGGCCCAGTATAGTCTATCTGCCACCTGACAAGGGGTATCGACCCCATAGCTATTTTCACATGTTGCTGTGGAACTCTTTATAAGTCCCTTTTAGAGCCTACAACACATTCCTGCTGGGTTTTGCTGATTTCTTCAAAGGTCAAAGGCAAGCCCCACCAACAGGCTACAGCCCACCTTGTCTTTTGCCCCGCATGCAACAAACGTTGCTTTAACCATTGGGCTACATCAGAGGCAGGCTTTCCTTTTAGCCAATGTACCTGAACCAATGTGTCTGCTTCATCATTTCCTGGGGATGCCAAAGGCAAATGGCCAGACACATGATATACAGTAACAGTCTTAGTCTGACCAGAGGCCCATAGGTCTTGCCACAACTCTTGCCCCCAAAGGGACCAAGGACCATCCAGTTGGCATGGTACCAGGCTGGAAGCCACAGGTTCAAGCCCTAACAGATGGCCCAGCTGTCAGTGCAGACAACTATTAGGGAGGGCTTCTGGCTGATCACAAACCACATGGTCTGCAACTCAACCCACTGACTGTTTTTCCCCTCTCCATCCTCCACCCATATTGTCTCAGTCTTAGGATGGAAAGCTATGGCCCTCCATTTTGGAGGCTGCCCATGGCTGGAGCTGTCTGTATACACAATGCATCTTCAGGTATAGGGGCTCTTCCCTCTGAATAAGGACTATCTGCTACTAATGGTTCAAAAGCAAGTTCTTCCTATTTTTCACTAGTATATGTCACTGGCCCCAGTAAGCATTGGAGTTCTTCACTCAAGGGGCTTCTAGAGAGGGCACTATGCTTTTGTAGGCATGCCCTCCACTTGGTCAGTGTAGGCATTTGTGCCATACCACTCCTTGACTTTTGGGTCCAGTCTCATACGCACCCCATGATGGGATAGGTGGTTATTACCTTTATTGGGGCCATTCCAGTGACAGGTTCTGCAGACAGCAAGGCATGATACATGGCAGCCAGTTGCTTTTCTAACAAGGTGTAACATACCTCTGCCCCTTTCTAGAGTTGCAACCAGAATCCAATAGGTTGGCAAGTTTATTCAAGCCGCTGCCAGAGACACCAGCCATAACCGTCTTCAGTCACATGAACATCCAGCTCACAGGGCCTTGATGGGTCTATCACACTTAAGGCCTGCATGGCCATGACTGCCCATTTCACTGTCATAAAAGCTGATGCACATGTCTCATCCCAGTCCCATGTGATACTCTTTCGTACCTACTGGGAGAAGGGCTTCAGAATTTGTGCCAAGTGCAGTATAAACACTCTCCAGTAGCCTAGAAGATCCAAAAACTCCTGTAGCAATGCTACCATTGTAGGGACAGGTAAGGCCTGGACATTATCTATGATTGCTTCTGGTATAACTTTGGTCTTACCCAACCAGATGACTCCCAAGAATTTGACAGACAAACCAGGTCCCTGAACTTTGGTACTGTTCACAGAGCATCCTTCTCTTGAAGATGATGCAGAAGTCTAGATGCTGCACCTTCTAGATCTGAAAGAGAATTGGATGTGAGCAGAACATCATCAATATAATGGTACAGCAGCACCGTTGGCAGTTTCTCCCCTGTAGCCAAGTCCTGGGCTACAAGTCCATGATGGATGGTGGGGCTGTGGAGGTATCCCTGTGAAAGGATGGTGAAAGTCCGTTACCTCCCTTCCCACATGAAGACAAACTGTTCCTGACTTTCCTGCTCAATGTCAATGGAAAAGAAGGTATTAGCAAAATCTACCACATAATGGTATGTTCCTAGTTCATGGCTGAGGGTATCCATCAAGTCTGCACTAGAGGGGACAGCAGCATGCATAGGGGGTATGACTTTATTCAGTTCTCTGTAATCCACAGTCATATGCCAGGAGCCATCTGACTTTTTCATTGGCCACATTGGGGAGTTGAAAGGACTATGGGTGGGCTTTATAATACCCACCTTTTCCAGCTCCTGGAGAGTTTCTCCAATCTCTTTATGCCCTCCAGGCAGTTTGTGTTGTTTGGTATTAGTCACCCGCCGAGGCACAGGCAAAGCTATGGGTGAGTGCCTAGCATGTCCCCTCAGAACTGCCTTCACCACATGTACTCTCAGTCTGAACTCACCTGCAGTAGTCTGCAGCCACAGACCCTGCAGGATGTCAATCCCCAAAATATACTCAGGAATAAGAGATATATATACAGTATACTCTTTTGGGGGTAGACACCCTATTCCCAAAGGGATCTGGGCTTGTTTCACTCTAATAGCCTTACCCCCATATCCATCTATGATAGTGGGGGTTCCAGGAAACTGTTCAGGGTTACCATGAATCAGTGAACATTCAGCCCCTGTGTTCACCAGAGCCAGGACACATTGTATGTTCACTGGGAACCAATGGATAGCTATTTCAATGTGTGGCCTCTATTCCCCCACTGGTCCCTCAGAGAAGATACCTCAACCTTCCCCTCCATCAAACCATGTTCCCCAATCATCTTCCTATGTAGGCTCCAGTGAGGTTGGCTTGCTCTCCAGCAGGAAGTTTTGCAAACACACAGGCTGAACTTGCGGCTCTGTCTCTGACCTCTGCCTCTTTGGTCTTAATGGCTGGAACTGCTGCTCTGGTTCCAGCTGTTGCCATAGCTCTAGTAAGATCCCATTTGACTTGCCATCTAATTTCCTTCCATCTGCTCCTGACTATATTAAATCAACCCACATTTGGGTCCTCATAACCTTCATGGGCCCTTTAAATGATTCTTGTGAGTAGCAGAACTTATTTCTTTCCATGTTCTCATTGCTTCAGCCTGTCCTAAGTCTGCTACTGTATGTGTCACCTCACTTATGGGCTGCCCTAAGTGAGGGGCAAGAATGGCCACTAGAGACCCAAAGAGGGATGTGTGAGCTGTTTGAGTCACAATATTTCTCATCCAGTAGTGAAAATCTCTTCATTTGGGCCAGAATTCTCTGGACGATAGATGCCATTCCTTATGCCTAGCTCTCCTAATACCTGTTGGAGCTCAGCATATGCCTGCCATCTAACAAAAGAGGATGGTAGATCACCTGGTTTCAGCCACACAGCACGAAGTGCAGCCATAAGCCAATCAAGGAGGGAGTGACTCCCTGGGGTCTGATGTGCATTTTGTAATTGCTGCCTCAAGGCGGGCTGCACTGTCAGGGAAGACAGCTTTTCCATCTCTGATTCTGACAGAACAATTCCATCTACCCCAAAGTTTCATAGAAGCAGGAGCCAAGCTGATATTGACTCCAAGGGCTTCTGTCTAAACCAGGAGCCCAAATCGAGCAGCTCAGCCTGAGTACAGGGGGCGCGGGGAGCATAGAGTCCTCCACGACCTGGGGAGGGGGCTGCTCCTCTCCTTGGGGAACTTTCAGCTGCTGGGTCTTTATTTTCTTTAGAACCACTGGGCACACTTTCATACAGGAGGTGCCAGTGCTTCAAGCACCACCCCTTCATCCTTCCCCAGCTCCTCCATTTCCAGGGATGAAGGTGCCTTTCTCTCCCCTCCCCCAGTGCCTCCTCTGCTACAACCTTTACCTTTTCTGCCACGCCTCCCAGCAATGCCACCTCAGTCCTCAGAAGCTCGCAGCTGGCATTCTCATGCCACCTCCGCCTGTGCTTCCCTCAGGAGTTTGTCTTTTTCCCTGATGGCCTTTTCCTCCTTCAGAGCACCTGGCCGTGCTGCTGTCTCATTTTGTATGGAATTGTTTACCTCTTAACAGCACCTTGCTGCTCTCGTGCTCATGATGCCTCCTCTCGCATCAATGCCATTACCTTCTCCAGGGAATCCACCAAAGTTTGCAGCTCGCATTCTTATGCTGCCATTTCTTGGGTCGTTTTCAGGAGCATGTCCTTCTCTTCTGTAGACTTTTTTCATACTTTGAGAAGCAGCCAACCCACAGTCCCTGCTGCCTCGCAAGCACTCTGTCTTTCAAAAGACCTACTTACTATATCAAGAGCTACCCCTACCGCCTCAGCTGTCACCTCCACTTGCCTCCAGTCCTGGGGTGGGACCCAGTCCTCTAGGAGGCAAGCCACCTCAGGCCACATACCTTTGGGAGACAATCCACTGTCTCCCCATTCACAAGGGCAGCCCACTGAAGCACCCCTCCCATAAGGGCAGCCTGTCTTTTTCCTTGGTCAACAAGGAACCCTTCCAACTCCGCCAATTATCTTGTCAATGGGTTTCAGCCCCAGGCAAGTTTGCTATGGATTCAATGTGACCAAAGAAAATGATAGTAAATATTCTTTGTGGTGAAAGGGATTATTACCTGGCTTGTTCTCCCAGCAGGAGGTCGCCCACTAACGTCTCTACCTCCTCCCAGAGCACTGGGCAGAGCTCTCTATATAATGCAATAATAGCTTATTGCCTAAAGGTGTAGAAGCAGTAGCCTAGCAACCGGCCAGTTACATCATCAGGTGGTTTAAGTTCAGTGACTATCCTGGCCATAGGAACCCCCACTTCCCATATCTTGCCAATGGGTTTCAGCCCTGGAAAAATTCACTGTGGATGCAGAGAGACCAAGAAATGACAATGGAATATTCTTGGGGTGAAAGGGTTTATTACCTAACTTGTTCTCCCAACAATAGGTCGAACACTAGAATTACATCTGCATCGAACAGTCTGCAGGTCTTTAAACCTCCTTCATTTCTGCCTTTATATAGTGACTCAGTCAATAATAGTTGATTGTTTATGGGTGTGGAAGCAGTAACCTAGCAACAGGCCAGTTACAGTATCAAATAATTTAGGTTCAGGTGAGGATTCTGGCCAAAGGAACCTTCGCTTTATCCACAGCTGGTAAGCACCAATTAGAAGTGATGTCATGTATATATTAGGATGAACTGAGCCAGAAAAATATAAAAGCAGTGATTTCACCTATGAGCCCCAAAATAAAAATCAATACAACATATGCACCCAATTGCCAAAGTTAATTCACAACAGAGTGTGGGGAAAATTGAAGTTCCTATGGCCAGGATCCTCACCTGAACCTAAACTACTTGATTTAACTGGCCTACTGAAAGGTTACTGCTTCCATACCCATAGGCGATATGATATTATTGACTGAGTCACTATATAAAGAGCTGTGTCCAGTGCTCTGGGCAGAGGCAGAGAGGAAGGAGGATTACAGAATTGCAGACTGTTGGATGCAGATGTGATTCTGGTGTTCTACCAGTCAGTGGTAGAATAAAACTGGGTAATAAACTCTTTAACCCCAAGAACATTCCACTGTCATTCGTCGGTGTGGATAAAGTGAAGGTTCCTGTGGCCAGGATTCTCACCTGCCCTGGTCGGCTAGCTCGCTACACATGTGTGAGCAATGTGTCACTATTGACTCTATATAAAGAGCTCCACCCAGTGCTCCAGGTGACATGGTGGCATGACTGCATGACTGCTGCACAGCTGCAGGGCTGCAAGGCTGCAGGAGAGCAGAAACTGGTGTGATGGCAGCATCAAGGACAGAGACTGCGACAGCTGCGGGAACCGAGAGGCCCAGAGGCAGAGACTTGCTTCCTGCATGCAGACTCACTGTGAGTGGATGGGATTCTAGTGATTGACCTGCCACCATGGGAATAAAACTGGGTATAAACCCTTTCATTCCAAGAACACTCCATTGTCATTCCTCAGTCTCATAGAATACATAGTGAATTTGTCCAAGGCTGAAACCCATTGGCAAGATACTCAGTCTCACTGAATCCATAGTGAACTTTCCCAGGGCCGAACCTCATTGGCAAGACACCTAGGTCTGGAAAACCTCTGATGTGCTTGGATAAATCAGACATGCTTGGACTTCAGCACATGGGAAACTAGGAGGTGGGTGCCACTGGCAGGATGAAAAAAAGTAAAGGTGGATTGGTGGACAGAAGCATGCAGATATACTCTTCCTTACATGTTGACATGAACCTGATCATCAGGCTATAGGTGAAGGATCTGGCCTCATGGTCTGGCAGTTTATAGTGTTGTAATTCCAATTGTGCATGAAACCAAACACCAGAAAGTCATTGTCTCTTGTTTCATCTGCCAGGGTCTGAAAGGTGAAGAGCCGAAAGAGTCAGACATTATTTTCCCAGCAAGGGATCTTATTACATAGGTGGCTACTCATTGCAAGACTGCCTGAACACCTTCTTCTAACCTCACAGGACCTTGGAGCTTTAAAATGTGGCTAGAATTAGGACCCACTTATTCCAGGCCTTTTACAGAATGTTTGCTAACAGGACAAACAATACAAAATGTCTAAGTGAAATCAGGAAATGTAAACACTGTGGACATGGAAGAAATGAATAACCAAATTATTCTAGAACTATTTTTAAAATGCTCTCAGGACATATGTCGTACTAATCATTTGATGATTGCTATTATAAGCCAGTTTATTAAAATTTACCAGCAAGCTATTTCTAGCAAAATTTATCCAATTTTTTTAAAAAGATACTATCTAGTTTTCTTTTATGTACAACTTCAGTAGAATGGCTTAAATATTTGGTTAAAATTATGGTGCCCATCCAGGAGGGCAGCCCACTGGTGAAAAGACCCCATCAGCTACTCCAGAAGCAATGGGGTACTTTGCTGGAGAGTTGTTAAATGAGGAACTGAGGAAAAGGGTTTAGAGATGGACTCCATCAAAGAAGTATGTGATGGATATTTCCCTTACAGGGGCCTCCAACCAATTTCCATCATGCACCCCCAAAATAATCAGAATTTGGATGCCTACCATATGAGGGCACTGGCTGTAAGGCTATTTAAGTAAGAGACACTTGACCCTTTCCTTATCCCCATCATCTCCAGCCCAATACTCTGAAAAACCTAGAGACCAGAGAGTGGGAAAGGCATCCCAGAGTCAGGCAATCCCCTCAACTCTCCATTCCATGGTGAGACAACAGGCTTTCCCACACTCTGAGACCTTTATGCTGAAACTCTGCCGTTGTTGGGAGGAAAGGCACTGAAATTATTTTTGAGCTTGGAGCTGTAAACTGGTTAAAGGTTTTGATAATAGAATTTTGTTAAGTAGTTATGGAATCTGTCCAATTTTTCAATATGGCTTAGAAAAGGGAATTTTAGTGTAGCTTAATTGGGGAAGCAATGGGAGGAAAATCCATTCATTTTTTTTACTTTTCTGAGTTTGAACTACTTCCTAAACCCATTGTGAGTGTGAGCATTACAATGACAGAAAGAAAAGGGTGTTGTAAGAATGGATGTGTGGTGGTCTAGAGAGACTACTGTGGCACTTTAAGGAGCAGAAAGTTCCATGGGGTGGAGCTTGAAAAGCAGGATGTGAGGGCTGAGATCTGTTAGGGGGCAGGTGGTGAGAGATCTTAGCAAGGCAGGCAGGATCCAGATCCTAAAGGACCTTGGAATTCACAATAGGAAGCTGGTATTATCCTAAAGAAAATGGGAAGTCACGGAAGTGTTTTAAAGCTAATGGGGAGAAGGGAAGCAAGATGAGACATGGATTGGAAGGAGACAAAGTGGGGGCTGTTGTAACAATCTAAACAAGATGTGCCAGTGAACTGGCCCAGAGTTGCTGGCAATGAGAATGAAGAGCAATGGAAATATTTGAGGTATATGTAAGATGTCAAATGAACAGGATATATAGTGAATGGTTAGTTGGTGGATAGTAGGATAAATGGAATACAGAGTCAATAGGAGGAGAAAACGCTTATATCAATGTGATTGATCAGATTATCATCCAGAAATATTCATTTCTACTCTACCTGATCTTTTCTTGATGGTGGCAGGTGGAACTTCAGCATCCTACTTGAAAATAGACCCTTTGCTTAATTTAGACCCTCTGAGTATTGTCTAGTCTTAAGTCCTTAAAATATCTACTTTCCATATCCTGAGTGGAATGCCTACACCCATCTAAGCAAACCAGTTGTAGGGACCAATTAAAAGGAAAAAAACCTAATTCACTATGAGATTGTATCAATTAGCTAATGCTAGAATAATGCCGAATAACAAGACCCTCCCCAAACTCAGTTTCTTGAAAGAACATTCATTCATTCTTCTGTGTCTGCCAGTTGGCTGGGGCTCCACTGTGTATACTGCCCCCACCATGGGTCTACCTGGGTCTGGCAGAGGTTTATTTCAAGCTGAAGAGGCAGTCATTATGCAGAGAAAGCACATCTCACAGAGATGGCAGAAGAAGCCCAATCACACAAGTGCTTTCAAGCCTTTGATCACATTATGTCTCTTAACATTATATTGATTAAAGCAAATCCCATGGCCAAAGTCAAGGAAGTATTCTCTGCCCATGAAGGTGAAGGTGGAGCAGGAATGTGTATTTCTGGGTGGCAATCTGATCAACCACATGGATATAGTAAGTGTTTTCTCCTCCTATTTAATTCTACAGGCTACATTATTATAGGTAGTAAAGCTAGAGAAGGGGAATAACCATACTACCTCAAGCAAGATTGCTGTGAGATGAAGCAATCTTCAAACTCAATAGAGTTTGAAGAGAGATTCCAATCCCACTGAAAATTCCCATCATTTTATAATTAGAGATTGCAAGGCTTGCCTTAAAAGAGTTTGTTATTTCCTTCTAAACTTTCTGTCCAAAATTTGAATAGCTCCTACCAGATGAGCAGTGGTATGATAATGTGGACCAAATGGTTAAGCATGCAAATCACAGAGGGACCAGACAGAAAACACATAATTCAGTCATTCATGAATTTTCTACCAGAGCATAATTTCTGTTCAAGTAACAGCATAAATATTTAACCTCTTGCTGTGAGGAAGGGATTTCATATTCAGCTTCAACTGTTATTAATCACTCTTCACTATAACTCTGGTTTTAACTTTCAGACTTGAAGTTAGAAACCTTTTGAAATATACACACATTCTTTTCAGTGCTTGGCTCCAACACTGAGGCCTTAGAGAAGTCTTCTCATTAAAATCCTGGCCAGTGACTTGCAATTTGCAATTTCCTTGTTTTTCTAAGCTAACAACATTGTTCCCTTCTCCCACTGCTTTAGTGAAAGTTGTTTATGTGTGTCTTCAAAGTGTCAGTCTCTGGGAAGCCGTTGGAATAACGTTTTTAAAAGGTTTTAGGTGTGTTTTTGACCTTTTAAAGTAGGTGAGATTTCAAATCAAAATCCTGTTTTCTGGCTTTTCTCAAAATATTGGAAAATCTGATCCGTCCAAGCCTGCACTTGCACAAAGTGACTGTGGACTGGGGCTGGGCAGTGCTGCCCCCTGCAGGCTGAGCTTGCACTCTCCCATTGGGCCCATGGGCCTCCATTTCCACACCTGGCTTGGCCCGGGAAGCACTGCACTTGTCACCCCACTTCCTGTCCTTGTGCCATCTTTGCATGAATGATGGCCTCTCTCTAATCCATGTAATTTTTCCCTGCACAGCCTTCTCTCTGCCAAGAGAAGTGACATTGATCTGTCTCTCCCCTCCATCTCTTCTGCAGCTCATCCCTTATCCTAGGTGAGAAGGCCACCCACCTGCATCAGCATAAAAGCCTGTGGGGCTGCTTTTCAACCAGAAAAAAATATCTCCCTGGCCATCAGCCAGTCATTTACGCACCCCCTTCTTTGTGGCCTCTAAACCCATTTGTTTCAAATTATGTTGCTTAGAACACCCAAATCTCTACCGTAATGCTTCCAATTTACATCAAATGATTTCAAAGTGACATGTTTCCTTTAGAAGACATTTGGAAAACCACAATTTGTAAGAAGATTATATAATGATTTTTTTCATACCTACTCCACATGTTTTTTCCTCTGAGAATGCCTAGAGTTCCCTACAGAGTAAGGGCCTCCAACCCCACTTTGTTATTCCTTCTTGGTTTCTTCAAGCTATAAAAATGTTAAAATATTTTTTAAATTAATTTTCCAAAATGTTCCAACTCTCTACCCAAGGATTTCAAGGTGGAATCAAGAATAATGATAAATGTAAGAGCAGCACATCTCATTTACTAACAAAATTCTCTCTTAATCACAAAGTGAAAGACCAAATCGATATAATTTCAAAGGAGAATTAAACAGACAGTGAAAGGTTAACATTGTGCCTTGCTTAGAATTGGAGACAATTATGTTTTTCCATGTTGCCTGTGAAAGAACACACACATGTATGTGGTCTCAGCTTGTGCATTGCTGCCCTCCTCGAGGGAGCTCTGGGAGCAAGCCAAAGGTGCTTCCAGAAGCCCCCTGAATCGCCCTGACGCTGAAAGCCCCCGACTTCTCCAAGGCAGAGGCACGATCGAAGCAGAAGAGACTTAATCTAGCTGTTTAGACACATCCCGTGCTCCTAAAGAATCTATTTCTGGCTCTAGGCTTCATTATAAATGTCAGGACACGATATAGTTGTGGTTTTAAAGGCACTTTCATTAGAAGTCCCTCTTCCCAGACACTTGCAGTTTTTTTGAATAAATTACCCTTGGGATAAAATTTCTCCTCAGCACAAGGTAAATTGGTATGGAAAGCTTAACAAAATCCAGATTCTCTTTTCCTTTGGCAGGATGCAGTACCAGTGTGAAGAAAATGAACAATGCCTTATATTAGAATCTCGGGGTACTCACTGCCAGAGTTAAGATAGAACCACCTGTTTGGCTGGTCTTAGTATTAGCAAATCCATTGTTGATTTTATTGTTAATCCAGTAGTGAGTTAACAGCGGTGGTGTTGAAGAGAGAGAAGGGAGAAACAGAGCCTGCCTCTGCTACCCTGGCATATACTTAGTCATGAGCCTTCTCCCTTCGTGAGATCTGAGGTTGGCAAGCTGAGGTCAAAGGTTGTTTTCTGCAGGATCAGAGTTAAAGCAGGGAACCCTCCATCTCTGCAGGTAGCAAGGAACGCTGAGTGTTGAAGGACTAGCTAAGCAAAAGTGCACAGGAGGAAAAGCTGGAGTTCAAATACCAACTCCAGCAGAACAGAGAAAGGATCTATGTCAGGAGTCTGAAGTCAAGAGGTGAATATACTGGGAATGAAATTGGAATAAATCCTAGATTGGTAAAGTGTGGATTAGGCAGGAAGGGCTGTCTTGGGCAAGCACCCCAGCTCTCCAGGAGATGTTGGGGATGCTTTCCAAAAGGGTCACTAGCAATGTGGAGAGTGTAGAAAACTAGGCCAGTGGTTTCAGGGACCACTTCCCATGACTCCACCATGTTAGCTGGGCGATGCAAATGCCTGGACATCCATGTCATTGGTGTGACCTGAACATCTTATCTGTCCCATGAGTCAAAACCCAAGTGGATGTTTAGAGACAGGTGGCCTTCTGCATCACAGCCTAGTTAGTTAATGCTTTATATTTTTTGGTTTTGGAAGGCAAGCAATTAGTAACCATAATTGTCATATGAACCACACAGTAAGTGTTTTGAATTAAGAAGGGTTTTTGTTGAGAACTTAAAAATTTGAACACTCCAGAGCTGTACCTTACTCCTTCCCACTGAGTGGGTATGGAGAGATGGGGTGCAATAGCTCTCTCTTGACATCACCCTCAGCAGTGCGTGAAGGACTCCTCACTGCCAAAAGAGAGAAATTCCTTCTTTCACCCCACAGGCTCTAATTTCTTCTATATTCTGTCTCCTGCCTCCCTGCATGTGTGGGTGAACAGTAAGTGCTTTTGACACTTTTGAATAGACCTGTGTTAGGAATGAATCTCTAAGGCTTTTAAAAACTACCCACTGAACAAGTAAAAGTTGTCTTTTTCACCCTGATTGAGATTTTCCAACTTTCCCATAAGGTATCAAGGTAGAAAATGCGGTTCACGTTGAGCCACCACAGCAGCTAAAATTAGAGCACATTTTAGCCCAAATAGACCCTTCAGATCTCCAAGAATTGTGTAAAAGTTGATTCACTGGACCTTTGCAATCTTTGCAGAGTACCGAGAAAGAAACTATTAAGTCTCAGCCCGCCAGGGCCCAAGCTGTGGTTAAAAGGTTCCATAGCTGAACTAAACTCGAACAATGAGCACCCTGGCAAAGGAGCAAAGAAAGGGGCCAATCAGCATACACTCCCATAACTACAGGAGAAATCCTCTTTAAAATGGGGGTCATTTAAGCCATATTCTTGTGAGAAAGGGGGAGGGATACTGATGGAAACGTTTAGATTCTGCTTACTTTAGAAGCCAGTCTAGAAAAATTCAGGGTAGAAAATGTGTATCAAAGTTGCTGAAGATTCTATGGCAACGATGACCTGTCTTACAAGGGTAGGAAATATTTCTGTCCACATGAAATACATATGTTGGGATCCTAACCACCTAAGATGATGGTATTAGGAGGTAAAGCCTTTGGGAAATGCTAAAATCATGAGAGTGGAGCCCTAATGAGTGAGATTAGTGAGACTAGACCCCCACAGAGGTCCCTGGCCCCTTCCTTTTGTGGAGATACAAAGAGAAGTCTGCAGCTCAGAAGAGGGCCCTCACTAGAACCTGACCTTCCTAGCACTCTGATCTCAGACTATGAGAAATAAATTTTCTCACTCTGAGAAATAAATTTCTGGTGCTTAAAGCCACCAGTCTGTAGTAGTTTGTATAGTGGCCTTCACAGACTAACACATACCCCTCGGAGGAGTTTGGTGTTGCTGGGCCATACGGGTAAGCGTGTATAGACACATCTTTTTCCAGCTTGTCAGCCAGTGTTCAGGCCCAGGGTGAAGCTCATTCAGGCACCAAGGTTTTATTCTTGCCAAGTGACTGAGTTCATGTTGTCTGGGGAAGAAGCAAATGAAGAGCCCCACGTCCACCACAGCGACCAGCCCAGGAGCTGGGGAGTTGGAGGGAATGACCTACCCATGGCCTTTCTCTATCCTCACCATGTGGGAGAGGTTCAGACATTACAGGGGTCTCCCCTGGTTCCTGATTAGCACCAAGCACTAAAGTTTCCACCCCAAGTGATGTTGACTCCTGGTGCTATGTTTTCTAGCTCTTCCACCATAGAATGGCTTCTCCTATCACCCTGATTTCCCCACTGGTTCACACTCCAGGTTCATTGACTTGCAAGCTTTGCTCAAGTTCCTGGAATGCTTCAGCTTTCTGCCAATACTGAGTCAGATTCACTCTTGAGGCCTGAGCCTGCTCTCTATCCTTGAGGTTTTCTTGCCTTGACTCTAGTCCTCACTGAGGTTCCCCTTTTCTGTTAACTATTGCTTCACCATGCCCTATGCATCTGTTGTAGGATGAATATTTGCTGAATATGAGCCACTCCAACCAGGCTTAGTCTTGCCACATAACTGACCTCACAATGTCCAGGGAAAGGGCACCCAAGGAGCCCTGTGTTCACCATGGCTAAAAGCCCAGAGCTGGAGAGCTGAAGGGAATGACCTATCCATGGTCTTCCTGTGGTCCCCACCATGTGGGAGGAGTTCAGGTCTCTTTACAAGAGTGTCCCTTAGTTGTTAATTAGAACTCTAGTTCCCCTGCTAGAATGGCCATGACACCCTAATCAGTCCCAAAAGACTTGGAGAACAGACCCTGCTTAAGTCAAACCCAGAGAAAATAATCCCTTTGTCTGCATTCATGTAGGCTTTGTTCTTTACTTTATTTCAAATACTGTGGGCACCAAATAAGTCAAAGGTCCTTAGTATTAATTTCATTCAACAAACTTTTTGCTGAGCCTATATATGTCAGAACCCATCCACCTTAGCACTTGAGCATAGGGTGGGTGGGAAATGGATGGGAAAAGGAGAATTTGAAAATGATTAAATTGTGGTAGCTGCCTACATAGAGCTGACAATGAATTTAAGATTATATAAATAGTGCAATGCAAGTCAGATCAATCGAGATATAATAAAACTGTTGTGAATAACAGGGATGGGAGAAATCCACCTGAATTGGGAGGTCTACAAAAAGCTTCCTGTCAAGAAACCATTTTAATTGAGTGTGGAAAGGTAAAGAGAATATAATAGGTAAGAGGTAGAAATGAAGAGAATGTGAGTAACATATAGGGCCCAAAAAAGGAAAGTCGTGTGGGTACAAACAAGGTACCCTTATGTCTGAAATCTTGGGCTGGAAAAGGAAGAGAAGTAGTAAGAAATGAGGCTGGGAAGAAGGGCTAGAATCAACCAGCCCCCTGTGCTCATGCCCTATCTCCATGGCCTAGGAGCATTCATCTTCCTGCATTGTTTGAGGCCTAAATCCTGGCCTAGGAACTGACTCAAGCTAATACTTATCTTCTTTATTTATTCTCGATCTCCCTGACACCTTATCTCCTGCCTTATCCAAGAATAAGAGCCATATGCTCTTTCCCTGCTCTCTCCCCAACACTTTTAGATAATTATATTTTAAAGCAATTTAAAAAATGAGAAACTGGGTTCTTTTTACTCTCATTTATTCCATTTATAACATTTTCTTTGTCTGTACAAATTTCTGTCTCATATTCTTTCTGCCTTAAAATATTCCAATAACATATCTTGGAGTTACTGTCTTCTGACATTTAAGTCTCTCATTTTTGGTTTGGTTGAGAAAGTCTTTTCTTTTCCTGCACTTTTGAAAGGTATTTCCACTGGATATAGAATTCTGGGGTCATTCTATCGTCTTTTGCTCTCATGGCTTCTGTCAAGAAGTCTGCTGTAATACTTTTTTAGCTCCTCTATCTCTATTAGTAATGCATCTTTTTTTTTCCTGCCTTCAGAATTTTCCCTTTGTATTTTGTTTTGAGTTTGAATATGATATTCCTAGGTGTATGGGTGTTTTCTGAGCTTCATAGATCTCAGAAATGATTTCTGTCATTAATATTGGAAAAATCTTGGTCATTATTTCCAGTACTTCTAATGTTGAGCTTCAAGAATGGCTTTGGTTTCTCTCCTTCTTTATTGTATTGGACTGTCTCTGGCCCCAGCTGCTCTCAGTAATTTGTTGTCTAACCCTCTTTCAGTATTTGGTAAGTGTCTCTAGTTTTCAGTCTACAGTGACAGACCCATCAAAAAGGAAACAGATAATGCTAACTAGCTAGAACTTCAATTTGCTGCCAGTACTGAAGTCATGTACAATTTTGAGTAGGCAAGAAAATGTAATTTGTGAGGATACAACTGTGAATGCAGAGAAAATAATAGGTTAAAATTGGTTGAGAATGAGAGCAGGGGTACTAAGTAAGGGGCTGGTGCAATGGTCTAGGTAACAGGGAAATCACACAGGAAATGGGCAAAAGGCACTTCTGGGAGAGACATTCAAGTAGTATACTCCGAGCAGAATTCTCCAAATTAGTAATGAACCATTGTTATGTAGAATACTAACAAGAGTGAGTGCTGAGAAAATGTCCTGAAAAATGTGGGAAATTTTGTTTCTGGTGAAAGCGAAGAGGTTTCTAAATTGCAGGACTTCTCAGAGACTTTAACATATGCTAATGTACTCTGAAAAATCTCTAAACGGAGGATATAATATGTAGTGTTTCCCAAACTTACTGACCAAAGAATACTATTCTCATGTTTCCAATAGTAGCTCCTGTGTTTCAAGGAACATCACTTTGGGGAATATATTTCAAACTCAACAAAACCACAACTCTGAAGTTTATCCTGAGCAATAACTGGATGATGATGTAAAAACTGAGATGGGACATGAGAGAAGTAGCAGACTTGGCAGGAAAAAAAAATGAGAAACTCACATTGGAGCATGGAAACATATTTTCTGAAAAGGAGAATAGTTCTTTGATGTTTCTTTCAAGAGTGGTTCATCTCTGCATAGAAAATTCCAAATGACTTAGTAAAAAATAAACCTTACATCCTCTAAGGCTGTTAACTACAGCAAAAACCCATGCACAAGTAGAAAGCTGGATTCTGAAGATTTAGTTTTAGTGTTCTAAAATGCCCTTCCCCTTGGTCCTCTCCATATTACTGCAGCCACCATCATGATGACCTTGGGGAAATATGTTGCCTGCCCTGTAAATAAATCCCTCACTTAAATGAGGAAACATGGCATTTCCATGAATAACAATAGCATGGCTGAGATAGAGCTGGAATTTTACTAAAGGTTCTGGTTAAACAAAATGTAATAAGTGTAGGTTGTCACAAGAAGCTAATAATCTAGCCTACAAACTATTGCTTCCTCACTTGCCATTTGAGGCCTACTCAGTTTTCCCCAGTTTCTCCCATTAAGACCATCACTGTCTCCCTTGCTGAGGAGCAACCTGAAAGACAAGCCCACCTGAAATCTAACTTCAAGAATGTGATGGCCAATATGTAACAGAGTGCCTGTCACATCTGTCACATAGTAAGCACTCAGTAAATATTATTGGATTAAACCAAATTTTGTTTGGAGAGAAGCAGATTTCTTTTTCTTTCTCCTGGAGGCTTGTCTTCTCTTCATTCTGGTTTCTGGGACAAGGACCAGCCTTGCCTTCACATGACTGACAGCATGATAACCACAGCATGATAGCTGCATGAAAAACACAGCAAAATTACAAAATACAAAGCATAACAACCTCAGCATTTCCTGGATATGCCCAAGGATTCGGGTACACAGAGGATAGGTCTGCTGCGTGACATGTCCACCTACGAGGAATGACTTCAACCTTGAAGAGAGTCTGGTTGTAAGCAAGTGAAGGTGGAGAGACAGAAGAGGAGGAGGAGTGGCGTGAGGGCTGCTGGCATTCACTGGTGGGTATCTGGGACACAGTGTCACGGCGCCCGGTGACATTAACTGGACGTGCCAGTTCCCATCCTCATTGGTATGTGCAATTGTTCGGCACATATTACAGAAGGATGCAGGTGGTACATTGTTCCCTGTTTAGAATGAATTTTAAGAAAATGAGGCATCAGACAGTGGGCTCTCCTGTGACCATATGTGAATCTAAAATCCTGGATGGGTAACTCTGCAGAAGCAGTTGGGAACATCCTAAATTATCTGGCTTCCTTGTGAGTGTTTCTTGGCCCTTTCCTTCAACCTAAAGGTTGCTACCTGGCACTTATGGCTGAATCAAGCTTCAGAGAGCTCTTATGTGGCTGGAAAGGTGTTTTGTTTTTATTTAAATTAGTTGTCAAACTTTAATTTGAAGAGTTCACTCAAAAATCCACATTTCCAACTTCACGCAAAAAATGAGAAGTGACGGCTACTCAGGGCCTGCAGTCCATTGTCAGCTACATCAAAGAATGGCCGCTTCCGGTGGATGGGCCAGTCGCTCTTCAGTCTACCGTAGCCACATCCACCCCCTGCGCTCCTGTGACCTACCTGCCTGGTCACTGTAAACATCTGCATGTGGGACCCCAGGTTTGTACAAGGGTCTGTTGTGAAATCCACTTGTAGTTTCAAAGTTAATTCTGTGAGGAACCGGCTACTTCTGGGAACTGCTTTCCTAGTATTTTAGCAAGTCATGCCAGATATGCTCACAGCTTACTTAATCCAAAGAAAGCTGGTCTTTAGCTCTAAGTTTTGTTTTGTTCACTTCTGTTACCATCTAGGTAATGTCTACATAAGGCAAACATCATTTGTGGGTGATTGCATTCGATACTGCACTTGTGCCAGGGCATTTGGCTGACTTGTGGTTGGCTCCAGTGTGGTCCCCAGTGAATGGAATGACTTATTTTCAACCTCACCAGCCGTGTGAATGAGAGTTGGCAGGAAGACAAAGCCAGGCAGGACTATCAAGACCTTTAGGCCAGAGCTCTGGGGGACCCTTTCTCACTGGCTTGGTGAGGTAGATTCTGGAAGCTGCTGAGAGAAGCCCAAGGAGTGGGCTCAGAAGTGTTGGAGAGGCAAGGGGTGGGGCAAGTTGGGGGAGACCTCAAAGAGAAAAGCCCAGAAACAGGGCAGGGTCCCCTGGGGTAGTCCTTTTGCAACAAGATTTCTTTATAGCAGAAGTTGCAAATTAGCCATCCGGGGCCTGAATTTGGCCTACAGATGGGCCTTAATTGGCCTGCACAGAATTTGTTTTAAATATGAACTAATAAGGATATGGTATAATTCTGTTAAATCCAGAAAAATTTTGCTTTTTCTAGAAAAATAAAAAGATGTTGCAACATGAGGTAGGTGCCCCCACAGTGGAAGAAGCTGATGCAGCTAAGCAGAGCCTGCACACTTGGAAGGTGTGCATGCTCCGGCTGGGCTCAGGCCCACCATGCACGCAGTGCGCGTGAATGTGCTGGCACCTGGCCCCCTCCAGTCATTCCCATTGCCTGCCCGCTCTGGACAACTACCTGAGCTGAGACCTCTGCTTTATAGCACTGAAAAGTCGAAAAAGCCCTGGACTGCAAGTCAGCCCACCTGAATGTAACCCTGGCTGCCCACCTATTCCGCTGTAACCATCGGCAAGGCACTTCGAGAAACCCAAGCCTCTGTTTTGTCATCTATTTAGAGAAACTCTGAGGTCCTTTCCATCTCTGATAATAATGATCCACATACCTGTGTATAACTAGTAGGGAAAAATTATTTAAAACCAAACTGATTTGGGCTGAATTTGCCTTCTAAAGCGAGGGAGGGGTTATCGGGGGGTAATGAGTCACAGTGCTCCTTTATTCCCCCTGCAGTCACTGCAGGGGTGGGCAGGGGCAGGGGAATCTGAAGGGTCCCACCTTGGATATATACAGGGAGGCTCGGATCCCCACTTGGGGGGTGGGGGTGGGAGAGAGCTGAGTTTTTCCGAATAGAAACAGATAAAGTGAGTTTGCAGAAATGGTTGAGGTTTTCAACAAGAGGAGTGCCCCATATTCCCTTCTCAGTCATTATGAGCTTCTCTCTCCAGTGGCCACACTTCAGGAAAGGCTTTATGTAAGTGCGGGTTTCTGTGGAAAGTCGGGAACGTAGTCGAGAGCGTCTGTCCCCTGTGTGGCAGTGCAGTGTCGGAGCTGTTCTCACGGGTGGGGGGGCAACCCATAAGCAGAAACAGTTCAGGGGAACAGGTGGTAAGGGAAATAGGAGCCCCCCTCCCCGCCCGGAGAGCTTGGGGAAGCACAGGGCTGCTTCTACAGGTGGCAGGCGATGGAGCCTAGTCATAGGAGACGATCTGGGATAGCACATCTGTGCATGTTATTCTGCTCCTTGCATGGACTTGGGTCTCCAAGACAGGGCTGACTTTCCCGTAGATTTCCCTCTTCTCAGATGCAAAAATGAAATGTGGACAATCAGGCAGATGGTTTCTTGGGAACATCGGGAAGGGAAGGCTCCCAGTGCCAGGGCTGTCCATTCACTGGGAACCATGATTCTCAGGTGTGCCTCAGAGCTGACAAGAGGTTGGAAGCGTCCCCAGGTCCTGCAGGGTTACATGCAGGGGGCTGCTGGGGAGCATGCAGGGGGGCATTTGTCCAGGGCCCACAGGAGGACTCCTGTCCATGTCCTTCCAGCCCTCACCCACAGAAACACTGGCTAACAGGTCTTTCTAAGCATTTCTTTTTAGAAAGATTGTTTAAAGGGAAGGGCCTAATTCTGGGATGTGTGCTTCCCTTGTTTGTGTTTGTCCTATGTTCACAGTCTCCTGACACTTTCAGGAATTGTGTGCTCCCCAGATAAATTGTGAATGTGTCCCAAGATGCAAGAAGACCATGTGACCTGGGGCAGGTGCCCCGGGCTGGGGGTCCTGGAGGAATTGTAATTGTCTCTGGTGGGGCACAACATTGCTCCTCCCCCACCAGGTCTGTTTCTGGGGAAAAGCAGTGAATGAGGTAGAGAGTTCTTTTTCATAGTGAGTTTACACTCCTGCACACTTTAAATGACTAATTAAACAATTTACTATTTTTTATAGTTATTATTGGTAATATAAAGAGGTACTAGAAAATGAGAGTATGTAAAAGGGTGACATGATTTGGGATATCAGTGAAGGCTGCCCTCAGGAACTACTGCATTTCACTAAATCTAAGATGTTATCAGTTGTAAGACAAACATTATTCTATGTACACTAAGAAAGAAAACTAATGCTTCCAATTAAATATGACATAAGGCTTTCTTATGACTTACAGTATTTATTTTTAATTTGACAGACTTTTATTACACATCATTTTGTATATAACTATGAGAGGAAATACGAACAAAATAGGTTCTAAAGGAATTCCTAAAATTTCTTTATGCTCAGAGTTCATCTCTTCCTAATCACTGTGAACCCAGAGTTGGTATTGATGCTTTTCCTCACATTATCATTCTCTATTTCATTAAGAGCATTGGTGATATGATACGTCTTAAAAGAATCTATAAGAGAACTAAAAGCTATGTTACTGTGCTCTTGAGCCAAATTTGCAGTACTATAGAGCCGACACATTTTTGACTCCTGCTTGGGGGATGTTGCTAAACATCTGACCCATCATCCCCTACGCCCCTACTCCTGGTTCCTCGGGGTTAAAAGAGGGCTTCATAGGCCAGGATTTGCTACCAAACCACTAACCCCATTCTGCACATTTTGATGCTGGTGCTGTTCACATGTGCACACACGCAGGCAATGGACAGCTATGTCCCAAATGCTGCCCATTGGCAGCTAATGCACCCCAATTTCTGAGATGTTAAAATGTGGATTACATGTTTTCAAACCAATGAAACATCATAGTTTTTAAAATGAGATTTTATGGGGAACTAAGAACTAGCTAAGCAAAGAAGGAAGTGAGAGAGGGGTTGGCCAGAAGGGAGGGAGAGAGCATGTGAGGGCCTGGAGGTGGGAAAGGTGCGGTGCCCTCTAAGAAATAAAAAATGTCAGTGCAGCTGATGCGCAGGAAAGAGGACAGATGACAAATCGCAGGTTAGCTGATAGGGAATTAGGCTTGTCCCTAGCTATGTAAGTCCATGCAAGTCATATTAGGAGCATGGAATTTCATCCTAAGAGTAATAGGAAGTACATGAAATGTTTTTGGTAGGAAGTGGATACAAGAGGGTGAGAGGTAGATGAATTATGGGAAATCTTTTAAGAACCTCTCCATTTAGAGTCTGGAGAATGGGCTGGTGGGGGTGCAAGAGGGGGTACAAGATAAGCATAGGTCACGGTGGAAACCCTGAGAGAGAGCCCCGGGGCTTTGTCATCGAAATTTGTGGCTGGATTTATGTTTGACTGAATGGGAGGTGGAGAGAGAGAGAGAGAGAGGTAAGAGTTGAGGAAGGCTCCCAGGCAACCTCCTGCAAGCAGGCCCCGCTCAGTGAGTCAGCAGGCACTACAGGAGGACCAGGTTATGACACAAGTAAATTTTGCCATGGTGCATCTGAAGTAGCTCCGAGACATCTGAGTGGACAGGTCATCTAGCAGTAGGATAAATGGGTCTAGAGCTCAAAGGCTGGACATCTAGGCCAGAGAAGTTACTTTGAAAAGTCATCGGCATGTACCTGGTACCGTGGTAACTGCAACTCCTCAGGGGGAGAATGTCAAGTGAGACATGCAACCTGTGAAGTTTGACGGAGGAAGGAAGCTGTCAAAGGAGCCTGAAAGAAGCTGCAGAGGAAGACACGAAATGAGAGAGTTTATTACAGAGGCCACAGCGTGACTGGAATGTCAATACTAGTGGCGCTTCAAAACTTAGGCACCCACACACCTCCCTGAAGAATGTATCTTCTTGATATTTTCAGTGTCTTCAACATGTGCATCTTTTATGAGGTATTTTGCTTCTAACAAGCTCAATTCCATTTCCCTTTACATCGACTATATACCTACTCATAACTTCTCCATGTGGGCAACTTTGCCCACCTCCCAGCAAGCACATCAGTTAGGGTCCTGTTTATGAAATTATTAAATTTGTCCTAAAAAGAGAGATAGAAGAGAGGGAAAAGGGGAGAATGTAAAGGAGAAAAAAGAAGGCCATTGTTTATTGAGCACCTACTCTGTATTGTTTCTCATACTTGTTTAATCTGTGCCAAGTGGTGCAAATGAGTATTACTATCCCCATTGCATAGGCTCAGAGAGGTTCAATAATTTGAGTAAAGTCACATCGATGGTGTAGTGTGTATATAGAGCCAAATCTCCAACTTGTATCCTTCTACTTGAAAAATATTTTTCCAGGGGAAGTACCTTGTAGGGAACTCACGTGTGCTTGTGAAATGCAAGCACATTAACTCTGAGGCACAGTTGCTGTAGTAAAGGAGGAAGATTCCAGTGTGAAAAAAATGGTAATAGTTGACAACGGAAGTCTAAACATGACCCTGACGCACTCCTGAATAAGTTTGGTTCCTTTTCCTTGTTTAATGATATTGGTAGGTTGGAGTTTTGCAGAAATATCCATGGTGTGATAGATTTCTTGGTGGCAATTACAAGTGAAAGTCAACTCCACTCAGTGTATTTTAATAGGCACACCATTTGGGGGAGTTAGTGGTGGCAAGACTATTTATTTCTTTGCCTCACTTGTTAGCTCTTCTTAGCTCAGTAGGAAGCTATGGGCTAATGTGGCCCAGATTCCCTCCAGAATAACCAGCGTCCTCATACTTCTCATTAGGGTGCCTCTGGGTAGAGTCGGCAGTAGGAAGAGGGCTGTCTGAGGGCGCCAAGGAGCAGTGTCCACCCACCTCTGTTGCCTGGAAGAAGAGCTGCTT
This sequence comes from Manis javanica, assembly GCF_040802235.1. NCBI lineage: Eukaryota > Metazoa > Chordata > Mammalia > Pholidota > Manidae > Manis > Manis javanica. Next base: position 8,380,357 of record NC_133171.1, read on the forward strand.
TATGCTGAATAGTCTGGAAATTAACAAATAACAAATTTTCCTAAAATTAGCCCAAGGGTGCCAACTCCTGTCTTTCCAGCCCACCAGGCAGGGTGGCAGAGTGTGAGAAGAGAAAGTGATTGTGATCCATGAGGCTGCTTCCAAGGCAGGGTAGGTCCAGCTCTGGCCACAGGTGTGGGACAGAAGAGGATGACAAGGCAGTGGTGGCTTCACTGCATCCTTCATGCATACAAATAATCATCATGGGCAGTGTCCCCATGACTCTCAAAAAGCATTTGTGACAGATAAGCTTCGTTCTGTAGGACCATAGTGGGGAAGGGTGCTGCTGGTCTCCAAAGCACAGGTTAATTTGTGGCACCTTGTACCCCATAATTAAGGGGGCTAAAATGACGAACTGTGGCATATTCAGAGATTCTTGTGTCCATATTCAGTATAGGTCCTTTGGATGAAACTGTGCAGGTGGGAGCAAGGGTGCAGAATAAAGCAGAATCAGGAAATACCTGAAACTGTCCAGTATCTGCCTGGGGAATGCACATTTCAGATGATTCCTCTACTCTGCTTTTCTCACTCCATCCCTCCAACAAATCTAGGTGTAAACACCAAGAAATGCAAGTGAAGAGGAGACGCTGCTGATGCAGTAGAAGATATTATAGCCAAAATATCACAGTTGGGTTTCTTTTTTGCCAAAGAATTTGAAAATCTGAGAAGAGTGCTGAAATACAGGCTAAATAGTTACTAAACTGGTTTTCCCTTCCTGACTTCACAATCACATCACAATTCCCAGACCCCTTAGAGCTTGATTTAACCATATGGCATATTGTTGGCAACAGAACGTGAGCAGAGGTGACATGTCCTGCCTGGTGGAGGCAGTTAAGAGCGGGTGTGCCTTCTCAATCTCCCTCTGCATTGATCCCTATCTACTGGCTAGCTGATGTCAGGGTTTCCACAGGCCACATGTTGAAGATGACTGTCCCTCAGCATGGAGGGAGATTGGGTCCCTGAATGACCCAGTGGAGCAGAGCCCACTGACCACATTAAACTGTGACAACAGCATGCAATAAACTTTCATTGTGCCAAGTCACTGAGATTTTGAGGTTACCCTGTTACAGCAGTCAGCATTAGCTGATACAGCTGCGCAGCCCAATGTCATGGTCTTTGCAGTAAGACTCCTTCGTCCTCAACTCCTGAAGCCTTTAACAGCCTTACAAAGATCAGGGTTGGTTTTTTTGTTCTTTGTTGTTTCATTTTTAATGAATTTGTCAGGACAAAGCAGTTTGTCAAATAATTATTAATGGGAAATCAATGTTAAAAGCCTAAACCAATATAACAACTTGGTAATTAATCATTCAAAATGAAAAATTGGACTTCAAGGCCTGTGTGCCATTCAAGTAAAATTAGGGAGGTTGTTTCAAAAGACCATCTACATTTTAGGGAGAAAAAGTGGGCTCCTTGTTTTCTCTTCTGAGTCTGTTCTCAGTTCTTGAACTGCCTGACATGCTGCATCAGCCCTTTGGAATGTGAGTCTCGTGTGCCTTCTCGGATGAAATGTCATGAGGTGCCCTTTGACATTCAGAATTTCCCAAACTTAGCACAAAAGACTGCCTTTGTTCATGATAACACAATTGTCATCTTAGCCAGATTTCTGATTCTCTTCCACTAAGCCCAGAAAATGTATTTCCCTCACCATTTCTGCCTTGATTTTGAGTTTTCAGGCTTTAAAGTGATGTCCTGCAAACCAACAAAGGAATTAGAAGTTAGGAGAGATGAAAATACAGAGACTCATCTCCTGAATTTCTTACTCAGCTTCCCTCCTGTTTCTGACACGTATTCCTCATTCTTCTCAGCCTCTCTAACTCCACCTGATGCTTCAAGGTCTGGTTCACTAATTACCTTATAAGGTTTATAGGAAACTTTATGGCCCCATATGGCTACTCAGTCAGTTGAAACTTCCAAGAACACAAAGAACACATTTGGTTTTGTTCTTCATCATTTCCCAGGCATCTAGCACTATAGCTGCCATGTGTCAGACACTTAAAAAATATGTGCTGAATGAATTGATGGCTTTGAATGGATGAATGAATTTTGGGTCCTTTCTGCATCTCAAGTAACTGTGAATCATTAGAAAGAGTGGAAAGGAAAAGAGATTCATTTTTTTAAGACAGACATTGTCTATACCACATAATTTAGCAGTTAAATGCATTTAATGTTCATTTTGACAGTACCCAGAATCAGCAGCATTGCTGCCCACTTTGGCATTTCTAACTCAACTGACATATTTGGGGGAAATAATCACAAACAACAGTGTCCATGATGGCTTCCACCCAGAATCACAGTGGACTATTGTGCTGTTATACTAATGAGCATTGACATATAATAAGCTTTTTCTTTTCTTTCTCTTATCTTTTAATAGAAATATATATTGATCTACATGGCATTCTGTGAAGAGTATACACCTGGCTGTGATAGATAAAATAATATCACCTTCCCCCAAAGATGTGCATGTCCTAATCCCCAGAACCCGAGGATATGTTTTGTTATGCAGCAAGGGGGAATGAAGTTTGCGGATGGGATCACACTGACTGATCAGCTGCTCTGAAATAAGGAGATTATCCTGGACTATCCAAGTGGCCCTGTATCATCACAAGCATCCCTTAAATGTGGAAGGAAGGGCAGAAGAGTCAATGTCACAGTGATGCAATGTGGGAAAGACAACCAGCCATTGCTGGCTTTAAAGATGGAAGGGGCCACCAGTCAAGGAAAGTGGGTGGCTCTATAAACTGGATAAGGCCAGAAAATAAATTCTCTTCTAGATCCTCCAGAAAGAATGCAGGTCTGCCAACACCTTGATTTTAGCCCATTGAGACCTATGTTAGAATTCAGATCCCTAGAACTGAGAGACATAAAGTTGTGTTCTTGTAAGCCACTGAGTTTGTGATAATTTGTCACAGCAGCAATAGAAAACTAATACACTGGAGGTTCTAAATAAACAGACAAGAAGGGGTACAGATGCATTTTATAATTTATCAAAAAAAGATATAATAAAAGCATTAATTTTTCTCATTTTGTCCATTTGTGATTATTTTTTTCTCCCCAACCATTCCTCATTGCCAGACACTGGCATTTATTCAGGACAGAGTGATTACCACACAATAAAAGGTGGCCAGTAAACAATGGTAGGTTAAAAATACACAGTGAATGTTCAATTACTCAGTGAAAGCAAACTAAATCGTTGTTTTTTCAGGAACTTTTTGGTGATAAAGGGAAAGCTCACAACTCAAAATAAAATTGCAATATATACAATGCTCTCCTATTGCCGAGAGTGTTGTTTGGGGTCATTAGATCTTGAAGGGAACCCTCAGGTCTCCCTGGAGGATGGACAAAGCTGGGGTGGAAAATGCCGCTGACGGGACCTCCCATTAGTGTCCAGCTCTTCGCCCATCTGGTCTTTAGCAGATCCTGTAACAAGGAACTATGTCCAACACACGTGAGTTTCCGCTCCTCTTCTCTTCTGCGTGCAGTGCACATGTCCAGGAACAGAGGACTATCAGGACACGGGCAGGGAGAGAGGAGGAGAAGAGGTGATGAGCCTGAGCTATTTCAAACTTTGGTAATTGGTGCTGGAAAGGTCAAGAATAGGTATGTATTTTTATACAATACCCATGCCTAAAAGAGATTATTTTCTGAAGGGAGAAAGAATAGAATTATTAGCAAATTCAAAGGTTCATGAAACCTTGAAAAAGTTTCACTTATCCTTTGCAAGTGTTAGTTCATGAGCCCAGGCCCTTCTGAAATGAAACCTTCCTACAACTCGAACATAGGAAATATTTCATGGAGTGGTCTCAGGATCCACGCACAAGGGGAGGTAAGAAGTAGGATTTGCGGGGTGGGGTTGAACGGCCTTGCAGTCACAGCAAAACCCTCCGCCAGCGCTATGGTGAGCTCCAGCACGTCCTTCAGAGCTGTCCCGCCATGAGTCATCTCCCTGCCCCTTACCTGCTGGCCAGCCACTGACCAGTTAGCTCTGCTGCCCCTAAGGAGCGGGAGGCACTGCCCTGGGGGGGCAGCTATCTTTCCACAGAGGGACCAGCTGTCTACACCGCAGGAGCTGGGGGAATGAGAGCCACAGTCCTGGTGTTAGTGATCTTTGCTGAGTCTTAAACTTAGTATCTTAGCACGACACATATTTATGACCTCACCATGGGTCAGGAGTCTGAACACAGCTACAGTGAGGCCGCTGTCGGGGTTTTAAGGCGGCAACCACGGTGTTCACTGGGTGGGTTGTGTTTTCATCAGAAGTTCCACGGGAAAAGCATCCACTTCCAAGATCAATCAAGTTGGAGGCAGAATTCATGTCCCTATGGCAGTGGGACTGAGGGCCTGTTTTTTTGCTAACCATGGCCTGGAGGTCACCCACATGTCCTAGAAGTTGTCCACCACATGGACTTTTGTAACACAACCAATCACTTCATGGAGACCCTAGGAAGGGTCTTTCACCTCAGAGAGGGTCTAATTCTCTCCTGTGTCTTATGTGGAAGAGGATGGCTTTTGGTTAGTTCAACTCACATTTCCAGCACTAATTACCAGTGTCTCTTTGAAGGACATTCCCCTGATTAACTCAGGATCACTGAGTTCAAAATCAACTGATCTGGGACCCAAATTATGTCTCAACATCCCTTTACTTGTTGCTGTATTCTAGGAGTGAGTAGCAAGGCAAAGTCCCACCCACTGCAGGGGACGGACTATGTAGGGCATGAGCATCGGGGGTGGGAATCACCGGGCCCAGGTTGGTGTCTGTCTGCCATAGTCCTGAAGGGGAATCTAGGTGGTGTGCTATACACCCACTATAATAACTCGAAATATGAAATCTGGTAAACAAGATTCTCCTAGTGCCAAGTGACTTTAGGCTGATAATTTCTGTAGGAGGCTTTAATTCCCTGGGGTTCTCACAGCCAACAGAGGCAGTGCCAAGTTCTCTATAGTGGCAGGGGGCAATGCCATCTAAATCTGTAGTGATCGATGGGAAAGTTACAAATGGGTGGGTGTTAGCTGTTCTTGCACATGGTGGGACTCAGCAAGTGTCTGTGAAATGAAATTTGTTGAGATTAAGAGCTGTTTTATGCTGCAAGGGAGTTGTTAGTCTCTCCAATCTAAATCTTCCACTGAGTGTCTAAGCACTCAGAAGTGGCTAGTCTGACTGCCTGTAAAAGTCAGTAGAAAACTCTTTCCTTTGTTAAGTGAAAATGGCAAGGGAACTCAGAAAAAAATTTCCCTAAACTATATAAATTCACTTCTGTTTAAAAAAAATTGTATGTAGGTTGCCTTTATAAGTTTTTATTTTTTAATAGAAACAAAGTAGAAAGAAATATACAAATTGATCTGAAGATGCAAGACAGGCCCTGCAGGAACCCCAAACTGCATCAGTTACCAGCCCTGGCATGTAGGTGTGGCGCCAGTCCCAGCCACTGAACCTGCCTGGCTGATTCACAGGCTAAAACGAAAATTGTTTCGAGCAGGAAGGGAACTATCTGCTTTATTCTTTCAGTATCTCCCTGTCAGTTCATGCTTCAACGCAGATACAACACCCACTCGTACTCATCTTACGTGAGGGGAAACAGGCTTTGCCTTCATGTGGTTCCGTCTCCTGTGGAAGACATGAGAAGAGGCTGTGGCTGCCCAAGGGGGTCCGTGTAGTGGGGTCAGGAAGGGCAGCTGTCCGGCAGACAGGGACTGCCCTACCTGGTCGGAGGAGACTTCCCAGCAAGAGAACATTCGGAGCCAACACACTGTCTTTTCCTTTATGGAGCAACGGGGAAAAGAACACCATGCATGCCATTGGCTGAAGAAGGGGAAGGCTGAGCCTTCCTCTCTGCGGTTTTGCCAAGCTGCATGGACCCTCACAGGCGGAGAACCCGCGAGCCAAAAGTCCACGGTGTGTCTTATGCGGAAGAGGACGGCTTTTGGTGAGTTCAACTCACATACAGGTAGGTCGGAAGAGGCTCGATAGAGAGACTTGGATTAGACAGCTTGAAAATTACCTTCCTTCCTTTTCTTGAAGGTAATTTTTCCTAAATATGGTTTCAAACAGCTCAGATTTCTTCTTGATGAGTTTTGGAAGACCAAGCCCCAAGCCCTCCGCAGCTAAGACAAAGTAAGTCCGCTTCCCAACCACAGGACTCCTCTCGGGTAGCTGTCTTCATGAGCTCATCTGGAGATCTGGCCCCCTCTGAGTTAAGAAACCACATAATTAGGGTGGCCACATAATTTATCACCTAAAGTGGGGCAGTTCAGAGCACAAAAGGGAGAATGGAGTAATTATTCCTCCAGGACAACAGGCATAAACTGCGGCCATCCTGAACAGGCCATCACACTTCCCATGATGAACTCAGCCCAGTTTAAAACTAACTAGCAGCAGAGTGGAAACAGAACTTTACCAGAATTCTCGGCAGCTGCCATTTCTGGGCTACAAAGAGGAAGGCTGCCATGCTTCCTTCCTGCTTGGATTTCCTCCATTGCCATTCTTTGCCTAAGAAAAATGTGGTTACCGAGCAGGACTTTCCTGCCCTGTGTGTGAGGAAGGTCTATTCCTTGAGCAATGTGACAGAATGAGAAAGAAATAGGTTATAAACACTAAGCTTGTAAAATGCCTAGGTTTAAGGAATTCAGGAATATTTAGTTTTAGAAAGTTCTCTTTTACTTCCTCTAAAAATTCTCCTGACCCCCGCCCCTGAGCTGAGAAAACATTTTACATGCTTGACTTGAATTACTAAAGTCACTCCACAGGGAATTAGACTGGAGGGCCCCCCAGCTCGAAGTAGAACTAGTGGAAACTGATGTGTAATGAATGAAAGTCACCTATCCACAGGGGAAATGCATCACAAACATGATGTAAAATGTGGGATGGAGGAGGCCTAGGAAATGTTGGAGCCTAAAGGCAGGCCCAAGGGATGTCTCCTGCCTGGAATGAAACTTCTGGAAAGGAAGGCTACAGCCTGACCAGTTCAACTGGCATATCTGAGGACCAACTGTCTTTACCAAAGATGTCTGCGTGGAGTCTAAAAGAGAGAATCAAATGACTGTGCATGTGGTGGTGTTCATCCATCAAGGCCCAGGGGAGCAGAGGACCAAATCTTTCAGGTTAGAATTCCATGGCTACAAAAGCAGTTTTCCTTGTTAAAAGGCTGGGAAAGCCCCTCAGATTTTGACACAACTTGAGTGAAAGAAACCCCCCTCCCACAACACCCTCCTCAATGACCCACTTCCCTTTGTTCTAATTCTATATTTATCCAGAAAACATCTGAGCGACCCCACATCTAGACAGAGATTCTCTGAGTCTCCTAATCTGCTGATCACTGATCGATGGGGTCTACTTGAGGGACTTCCTCACCAGTAGTCATGTCCTGAATCTGGAGTTCTCCTAAAATATTAAGGAGATTGAAGATGACAGTTTTAAAATCTAGTAGTTTACCTAGGAAGTATCACAGAAAAATTCTCACCCTAGATTAATTGGATTCAAAGGCAGTAGGAAAACAAAAACTGAAAATGTAGTATATTATTGGACTTAAAATGTATGCTAATTCAACTAAGTTTCTAGTTCTGGGAGGAACAATTCCTTAATTCTAGATAACTACTGATCTTGTTCTCCATTTCTACCATTTTGTCATTTCAAGAATGTTACATAAGTGCAATCACAGGATAGGTAACCATTGGGATTGGCTTTTTTCATTCATCCAAGTTGCCATGGGCATCCACACTTTGTTTCTTCATTGCTGAGTAGTAACTCATGGCACAGACGCACTAAAGTGTGTTAAACCATTCACTAGTGGAGACATCTGGGTTGTTTCCAGGTTTTGGGTGTTAGTAATAAAACTGCTATAAACACTCATGTACAGGTTTCCGTGTGAATGTAAGTCTACGTTTTTCTAGAATAAATGCCCAAGAGTGCAATTGCTGGGTTGTATCATAGCTGTATGTTTAATTTTTAAAGACACTTCTGATCTGTTTTCTACCTGCCTTTGATCAAGATCTATAATCAAGCTGGGTGCCCAGTCTGAAGCCATCAAGTGTTCTGTGTGTTTTGTGTACATTTTTGGTTTTGGACCCAAATACCAAATGTAATATCTATCTCCCTTAAATATTATTGTGTTAATTTCATCCCAATATTCCAAGTCTTCAAATCTTTAATATCTAATTTCTCTTATCCAGTATTGACTATTCTTCTTGACTTCATTTTATCTGTACATTTTGTAACTGTTTATTCATGCTTTGTTCCTTCAGAGCTTGAGGGGAAAAATTGCACAGGACAAAACCCTAAAGCATGACACTGGAGACAAACTCTACAACTGCAGTATCAGTGGACCTACGCTTTGCTTCCTGTCTGTAGGGATTTTATCAGCAAAATTTCCAGAGGGTTTGTGAAATTCAGATTCCCATGTACATAGCATTTCCATTCCTATCAATCTGAACACTTCATTTATAAAAGAGAAATATCCAAGTCCCTAGGTCACACTATTTCATTGTGAATACACTTTAATTCTTACTGATAGACATTTTCTTTTCTCAATTAATAGAGACTGAAGACATCAAGAAAATAACTGTGAACTTGGCAGTTTGCTCTTTTAATCCAAAGCTGCAGTGTTCATTTAGGGCATTAAGATTTTTGGAAACATGATGGTGACGGTGATGGATAAAGCTTATGGCCATGGCGGTGGTGCGGATCACCATATACTGCCATATGCTAGGTGGCATGCTTACTAGGTGCCAAGCATTTCAGAGAACTATGAGGTTCTGCATCATTTTTATGCCTATACCTGTTTTTTGAATAATCAGATCCTTCATAGAAATTGATACGAGAGTTCTTTTTAGATACAATGTATAGCTGCCAGACATTTTAATTACAGGATTTACTGGGGATTGTGTCTGAATTCCTAGTGGAAAGAAAAATTGGATACTATAAAATCAAAGCCAAAGAAAGCTTCCATTTACTAATGTGATGATTTTAGGCATAACAAGGCTTGAAAAGTCTGTTACCTTAATTTCAATCTTTGTGTACTATATACCTAGGTCGTTTTATATCTGTTCACTCTTCTGTTTTAGCTAACAAAACATTATAATTTTGATTAATTAAAATGAAAATTCAAAGCTAAATAAACAATGTATTTTAATTTTATTTATTTATTTATTTATTCATTTAATTTTTTTTTCTGATTCTCAAGAAAAACATTGGGTTAGTGATATACGACACAAGAAAGAAGTATGCAATTTAAAGAAATAATTGTAGATTGCCAGGAGGGAATAGGATATAATTTGATTTATAATGTTAAGCAGACAGGGGGGAACAGAAGCTACATCATACTTTGAAGATTCATAATAACAATTATGCTAATTTAATTATTTTATATATAAAAAACAAAATAAAAAGTAACAAAAGCTTTTAAAACATTGAAAATCAGCCTGGTTTAAAAATCTTTTGGTACCAACTTAAACAGCCATGAAAGGTAAAAAGGAGGCATATAACCTTAGTTATAAGCAAGAGCTCAGTCCGCTTCACACGATAACGATATTCCAGAATCAGACTGAGGGGTCAGTCCCAAAATGGGACTTCTTAAGAAACAATCAGATGTTGAAGGAGGTCTAGGTTGGAACATTCATTTACTTTGTTAAATCCAAAGAGTACTGGACTGCAGCTGTACAGACTAAACCAGTTGTTACACAGGAAGCATTGTGTTATTTTTTGATATGTAGCTTCAAAGCAGTTGGAACCAGTAAGTCAGCCTGAATAGAAAACCAGAGGTTGTGAGAGGGAAGGAGATATTAGCGGTTGAAAGCCTACATACTGTTAAGATGAAAAGGATCTGCTAGTTGATTTATTATCACACTGAGGAGCACTAGTCATGTGTACTTGAGTGAGTTTCACACAGCATCTCTGAGACTCAGTTTTCTATACAAATGGTAATTAAAAAACTGCCTTGGAGCATATAAAGAAAAAAGCTCCGATGACAGTGTCTGGAGTACTGAGTGCAAATTGTAGTATTTGTTGGTGGCTTAATATGTTATAACAATGGCTATTCTTTATTGAGTATTTATTATGTGCCACAGGTAGGTACTATCTTACTATCTGATTGAATTTTTAATCAACTTTATTAGGAAAATACCCATTTTTCTCATTTATGCAGATGAGGAAACTGAGGAACCAAAGCTAACTGAATTAACCAAGGTCCCTGGTTAAAAGGGTGCTGAGCCCAGATGGTATGAATTACTAACCACATGCTAGAAATAAGAAAACAGGTATCCTGACCTGAGCACCAACTTCCCTGATTTCAGGCTACTACATCTTGGGCTTTTCTAAACCCATTTCTTTTCCTTTTTCCAATTAAACAAATAATTATTAATAGTTTATTTTATAAATCCATGCTAGGTGTTTCAGGAAACACAAAATTTTTAAAATTTACCTAGTCCCTATTCTAAACAACTGTCATTCCACAGTGTGTCACCCTACCTGGTACTGTTCTGAGCACTGAAAACACCCTGGAGAGACTAGAACTTTGCTCCTTTTTTGTTTTAACAGCTCTGTTAAGATATAATTTATATAACACAAAATTCACCTGTTTAGTGTATGAGTCAGTGATTTTGAGTATATTTAGAGTTATGCAAATAGCACAATAAGTAAAGTTTACAAAAGTTCTCATCCCCAAAAACAAATGTCATCTCATTACCAGTCACTCCCTCTTTCCCCATTCCCCACCATAGGCAATGACTACTCTACTTTCTGTTTCTATAGGTTCACTATTATGAGCATTTTATGTACATGAAATCATGCAAATAAGTGTTTTTTGTGACTGTCTTCTTTCACTTAGCATAACATTCTTGAGCCTCATCCCTGTTCTTGTGTGCATCAATGCCTCCTTCATATTAAAGCTTGAATTGTATTCCATGGTGTGACTGTGCCATACTTTGTTTATCCCTTCATTTAGCTGATGGACAAAAAGTTCCCCTTTTTGGCTACTAGGTGTGACGTTGTTATACATTACGTATACATTTGTTTACAAGTTTTTAGGTAGACATGTTTTTATTTCTCTGGAATGGAATTTCTAGAAGTGGAATTGCTGGGTGATATAACTCCCTGTTTAACATTTTGAGGGAATTCCACACTGTTTTCCAGAGTGTCTGCAGTTTTACAGTCTCACCTGACCCTGAGTGAAGAAAAGAGAGACTGAAAAAAGTAAAGAAAGCTTATGTGACCTATGAGATAATATCATGTGATCTTACATATATATAATTGGAGTCCCAGAAGGAGAAGAGAAAGAGGAGGAGCCAGAACAAATATCTGAAGAAATCATGGCTGAAGTTTTTACAAATCTATAAACCCACAGATCCAAGAAGCACAATAAACTGCAATTAGGAAAACATAAATAAAAACACATGAAAGCCGGTCAGAATCAAATTTCTGAGAAACACTGAAAAAGAGGCCATTTAAAAAGCAGAAAAGAGACAAGACATATTTTATAGAGAGAGTGACACAGATAAGGCTTAAACAGACTCTTGTTAGAGAGCGTGCAAACCAGAAGACAATGGGAGGACATCTTTAAAGTTCTGAAAGAAAAACCTCTCATATTGCAATTCTATATTTTTTTTGAAATATTTTTCAAAAATGAAGACAGAATAAAAATTTTTCAGAAAAATATAGAAAGATTGTCACCAGCAGACCCATACTACAAGAAATGTAAAGGACATTTCACTGTTTTACCACAAGAAAAGGAAGTTTTTCAAGGTGAGGAAAAGTGAGCCCAGATCCCCAAATGGTCGCAGCTCCTACACAAAAGGAAGAAGCCCACCCAAAATGGAAAATGTGGGTAAAAGCACACTGTTTCCTTATTCTTAAGTTTCTTTAAACTCTCTCTGTTCGTATGATTGGTGTGATTTCTGTTTCCTGACTGAACTCTGACTGACACAGAGTTTATTTTTCTTATTTTTCTTCTTAAATCTGTCCCATCAGCCTAGAGGGCTCTGTGACCTGCATTTTGTCACTCCCCCATTGTGGTTTCCATTATTCTTTTAAAAACTACAAAACAGAAAGAAACTACCTCTCGTTGACTATCTGCCTTAACCCAAGCACTGCTTTTCTTCGGGCATTTTCCTTAAAGTCCAGCCTCCTTACTGGCTCTGACCCGACCCCTGCCAGCTTCATCAGCTGCAGCTACTGTCCCCTCCGACCTGCTGCCCGCGCAGTCACACCAACCTTTTGGTTTCCTCAAACGGACCGGGTTTGTTTACCCTGCAGGACCTTTATACTTGCTAGTCCCCCACTGAATGCTTGTGAATCCACTGAATGAACGTGCTCCCAGATAGTTACACGGCTTGCCCCTTAGGAATGGGATCACTTCTTTAGAGAGATTATTTTAATCTTTCTGTCAAAATTAGCAACCTTGTTGTTTCCCCTCCTCCACCATGACTACCATGTATTTTCTACACTGTTACCTGGATCAATTTTCTTTAAATAATTACAATTGAAAATTAAATGATTTTTTTTCCACTTGATTTTGGGGGTCTTTATATAAAGGCTGCATATTGGCTCCCCAAAGCTGTCCATATCCTAATGCCCATAACCTGTCAATTACCTTATACGACAAAAGGACTTTGCAGGTGTGATTAAATTAAGGACCTTGAGATGATGAGATTTTGCTGGATTTTTTTTAAAATAGACTCAATGTAATCACAAGGGTCTCTGAAAAAGGGAGGCAAGAGGCCACACTCACCAGGGTGGGCGACACTGGAAACAGGGACAAAGAGATGTCATGCTGGATGCAGGGGTCACAGCGCTGTGCTTTGAGGACAGACGAAGGAGCAGAGTCAAGGAATGTAGGCGGCTCCTAAAAGTTGGAAAAGGCAAGGAAAATTATTCTCCCCTGGAGCCTCTAGAAGAAACAAGCCTATACCTTAACTTTTGTCCAGTGAGATTGAATTTGAACCTCTGGTCTCCAGAACTGTAAGGTATTAAGTGTATTGTTTTAATTCATTAAGTTTGTGATAGTTAAAGTAACAACAGGGATTGAATAAAAGTTCATATTTTAGAACATAAGCTCCATGAAAGGGATCACATTATCTTTCTGTATCTTACATCCCATATCTAATATCAGCAAATTAATCACAACAGCTATCCCTTTGGACTATATCCCAAATTCAAGAACTTCTCAAGACCTCTGAAACTAAGGCCACAGTCTAAGCTACCAGTTTCTTTTACTGGGAGGTCTTTCTTTTACTGAATCCTCCTAATTGATCTCCCTGCTTCCACTCTTACCCCTAGAGTTTATAGTCCACAGAGCAACCAGAAGAATCTTCTTTAAATGTGAGTCACGTCATAGATCCCTCTAATGGCTGATCTTAGCACTCCAAGGGAATTCCCAAGTCCTTACTGGGACCTCAAGGCTGTACATTATCTGGACCTGACACTCCTTTCTGATCTCATCTCCAGTCACTCTACTTCCTGTTCCCCTAATGAGGCAGTTCATGAATATTTGATGAATATATGACAGACAGTTCAGAAGAGAAGGAGCTCAATGAGGAGTGATGCTAGACAGGACTGGTGGAGGACGTGCAATCCAAAGAATTTTTAAGATGTAGATAAAAGAAGAAAAGGAGGAAGGGATATTCTAGGTAATGGAAATGACCTGGACAAAGGTGTAATTTCAAGGGAAACAAGCCCAGCCTTGTGTGTTGCATTTGTCAGTTCAGTTGATGGCCTTTGACTCTTCTCAATCTTCTGTAAGTCATGTTTGTTCTTTTTAAGCCCCAACAGCCAGAACTAAAACAAGCCTACAATAAAGATATGCAAAGTATTGGTATATAGCATATAGTAGGTGTACTGTGTCAGTTTCCAAATGTCAAGGTTTTATTAGTGTTATACTTCTATATGTTAATAACTTCAGATTTTTTTACTAACAACACAACTAAATTATTCTTTCCTGCTCAGTAATATTACATTAAAGTTGGTTGTATAGGTGTGTCTCCTCTTCTAGACTCAAAGATCATTATGTCAACTTCATCTGCTGTCCTTGCTATATACATCAGAGCGCAACATACGGAGGTGAGCAATTTTTGGTTTACCGAGTGAATGCATGAATGTCAGCTTTTAATCCATTAGGGCACTTAGATGTTTTGCAGTCATGTCATACAAAAACATACTCAACATAGATGCACATACACACAAATGCAAACACCCACTAAAGCACATACTGTGACAGAGCATTAATAGGACTAAAAACATGAGCTAGTTGTGTCAAGGATCATGGCTGGGCTCCAATAAAAAATCAACAGCATCAACAATAATAATATTTGTTAAACAGGAATTGTGCTAAATGCTTTACATGCAATTTGATCTATACTAACCTGATCCTAAAGAGGTAGTACTATTAATCCCATCTATAGATAAGAAGCTAAAAGAGGTTAAGGGACTTACCCAAGGTCACCCAAATGGTAAATGGTGAGAGCAGGAGTAGGATTTGAACCCAGAGCTGTGGGTTCAAATATGACCTCAGCTGATTTAGGTATGATTAGGCATTCTAACCAAGTGCCAGCAAAAGTTTCTTTGTCTCAGGGCTGCACTCCACTGGGGCCTGTGGGACTAAGCTGACATGCTGGTTAAAATGCAGATTACTGGGCTGCCCTCCCAAAGATGTTGATTCAGTAGATTTGACATGGGGCTCAGGAACCTGTCTTGAAGATTTAGATGCACATTACAGTTTGACAATTCTTGCACTGATCAATGAATAGAGTGGAAGTTTTTCTTTGTAATTCAACTATACAGGTGGAAACAGTGCCTCATAGATGGGCATGAATGAAACTGACTTAGACAAATATAAGACCAGAAAGATCACTTTATGTCCCCCTTATTAATTTCAGCTGATGAGCTCTGAAGGAGGCTGGCTTAATTAACTGCATTATTATGGAAAAAGCCAAACAATTAAGGAAAGGTTTTGATAATATTCTTTTATCTATCTAGTGTTTACTATGAGACAGTGAAAGAAATCTTGGTTTCTCAACCCTCTTAAAGCAGAAGCTGGGCTGGTGATGATGGCAAATGCATTAATCAGTTGAGATGAGGACAAGCAGAGATGACATCAATTGGGGTGAATAATTTACCTGGGTGATCTAGGCCAACCAGCCAGGATGTGGGGGTCAAGAGCATAGTCCGTGGAATCTGACCCACCTGAATTCAATTCTGGCTTCATGACCAACGAGCTGTATAACTTTGAGCAAATGATTGACCCTCTCCGCCTCTGTTTCTCCGTTTGTAGGATGAGGGTACTAGTTGAACCTATTTCATGAGTTGGTTGTAAGGATTAAACTGAGAATGTCTGCAAAGTCTTTATTCCTGGCATATAGGAAGCACTAAACGAATGGCCAGTTCGATTATCACAGTTACTGTTTTAATTCTCTTCCTTGCCTTAAACACCTACTCAACTTTGCTTGTATAAAAAAGAGTTGGTGTTGGAACTTTTCTTTTCCATCCCGGTTTCCTGGAACACATTCAGTGTTCCATTTAGAAGCATTCTGGAGAAATGACCCTCCAACTTGGGGCCTGATGCAGTAGCTGGTGACTGCATGAGAAGCTGGCTTGGCTGTGTCTATCTCGGCCACTGTGCGAAGAGCCTGTGACTTGCTTTTCATGGCTTCAGAGACCACTGTTTTTACCTTCTATTTAAGTATCCAGTATACAGAGTATAGTCTCTGCTCAAGAAAAGCCTGTTGAATGAATTCATAGGTAGAACTCTGTATTTCAAGAGTGACATGATACTGTATGCCAGCTGGGATTCAATAGAGACTCTGTGACTTTCATACTGAAAGCTATATAAGCAACTCAATTTCACTGGGAATCCACTGTCATCACTCTACAGGTAGATAGTAATATTTTGCACAGATTAGTATCATCAGTGTGATATCTGAACAAAATTGGATCTTGGGTAAAATTTTTCAATAAATATTAAAAATTACTCCCTAATACTGGGCTATTTTTTAGGTGTCCATAGGAGAAGTTAGAGAGGATGGCTTTGTTGGCCTCTACTCACTGATCTTGGCTACCAGCCTGGTGCTGCATTTGCCTGGAGCTTGAGATTCTTGACAGTGAATTATTAACTGACAGATGTCTCATAAAAATAAACAGTGATCACACGAAGAAACTCAAGATCTTATCTGCCTTTGTAAGGAGGCACCAAAGTCCTTTCAGCAGCTGCCATCCTTCTAGAGAGGACTGTGCAAGATTCTACCTTCTGAGCGGCCCCACTTAACCCCAGTGACACAGGGTTAAGAGTATGGCCTCTGAAATCCAGTTCTACTTTTCATTACCTGTGTAAATGTGGGAGTTTTCACTTAATCTCTCAGCATCTCAGTTTCCTTATCTGTAAAATCTGATGAATGAATGTGACATGCTCAGACCTGTCCCTGGCACAAGCTTGTTTGCCATCATCACCTGGAGGAATGACACATGTCTGTACCATCATGGTCTCGTTTCAGGACTAGGAAATTACTGCAGCTATTTTTAAGGAAAGAGAATGCAGTACACTGGAAGGGCTGGAGACATGGCTCTCAGTATATCTCCAGGCCTCTGGAATTGTTGGGTTCAAGAGATACAACTGCCTGAGCTAAGATGCAAAGATCAGAAATTTATGATACCACCACCAGAAGCTGGGAACTATGCAGTGCTGAATTGGGCCACCACAGCCACCAGAATGCCTCTCAACATCCATGAAGACAAGATTGGACATGCTGCAGAAAAGACTCTACATGTCAGCAAAAGCCACCAAACAAGCAAGAAAATGGAGCCCACATCATTTCTGCCTTTGGAGCCTCTTGGGCCTTTGTCTGTGGAGCCTCCGAGCTGGCCCCCAGTGACCCCTGCCTGCTGGTGTTCTCCTTCTGGTATAATCTCTGCACCACTGTACAAGGGGTGGTCTGTGTGACCAGTCAAGCACAGCAGAAGTGCTGGTGTATCACTTCTAGGACTGGGTTGCAGAAGACACTGTGACCTCCATTACCACCACCCTCTCTCATTGCCTTTCTCAGACCACTCGCTCTGGGGGAAGCCAGCTGCCATGTCTTAGGACATCCTCATGGCCCAATAGAGAAGCCCACCTAGTGAGGAACGGAGGCCTCCCACCAACAACTATGTGAGTGAGCACGGAGGCAGCTCCTCCAGCTCCAGAGACAATGGTCCTGGTTGATATCCAGGCTTCATGAGAAATCCTGAGCCAGGCCCACCCAGCCAAGCTGCTCCCAGACGCCTGACCCTGAAGATCGGGAGGGAGAATAAACCCTAGCACCTGGGAACATGAAATGCAGTATGTCCACTTCCAGCTCTGCAGCACATGGAAGCACCTGAGGAAGGGGGCTGGATGCTGAATGATCCAGCCCGCACAGTGGGCCACACCAGTTCAATGCAAGCGGCATTTGTAAGAGCAGAGGATCAGATAACCAGCATTTTTCAGAGAACTCCATCTTGCCAGAATCTTGTGCATCCTTATTCATGATTCACAAATCAAGTCCTTCTTTTAGGAGGCTCGTCATCCACCGACAGTGATTTTCTCCTCTTGCCTCGATCATGCAGAGAGAACAGAATTCTTTCTTATCATGTGGAGCTTTTACTAAGAATGTCTCATGATTCTCCACTAAGTAGAACCCATCCCTCTAGGGGTCTGGAATAAAGTACAAATACCACAGTGTTAAGATAAACCTGTGGAAGTCTCAAGTTGGGATAGAGGCTCTGTTGCAGACCCACTTCGGCTCTTCTTGATCGGAAAAACATTGGAGCTACCTGTTGCCCCCACTGCCTGTCTTCTAATTGGTATAAGAAAGCATCTGGAAAAGATCCATATTACCATAGTTAAAGCAGAAGTTGCTTTCCTTGGCTATCCTCAAAGAAGATATCCAATGCTTCATAAAGTTTAATGCATTGTCTTTGAGGAGTCCCACCCCAGGTGGAAGTAACTAAGGAAGGAATTAGCAGCAACAGAGACTTTTTGTCTTTGTTTTCTAGAAGCCACAAGGGCCACTTAGCAGAGAAATGGTGCATAGAATGGGGACCCTGCTTGGGAGGCCAAGGAAGGCTCTGTACAGAGGAAGTAAAGCAGGCAATTCTCATAGGGTGACAGCAAGAGAACAGGCCATTAACACCTCTTTTTTGAGAAATTATAATGAGGCTTAAACAGAAGGGGAAAGAGACTATAAAAATGTCCCAGAGTAGATGCTGTACATGAGTGAGAGACCCAAACAACAAATGATTTATGAAGTGGACTTCGTAAGAGTTAAACAGAGTGGTGAGAACACATAGTTTGTATTTAGTATGCCTTGTACAATAACATGGAGTATTATGAAAGAGATTTGCTTTTTTAATAAAGAAGCAAGTTTTTTGAAAAGTAAAGGTAAATAAATATTATATTAATTTCCTGGCTTTCTTAGGTTTTTTTGTTACCTAACGAAGCCTAGCCCAAAACACGCTGAACACGGGCATGGGGTTTTCCAGACGCAACAACTTTCTGTCTCTAATAATCTACTTTCATATGATCCACACACCCATCAACACTCTCAGCAGCTCGTTGGACTCAGAGTTTTTAACTTCTGCACGTGAGCTCGTGAACAAAGACTCTGAGATGGACCCTGTGGTTCTGCTTGCAGGTCAGTTCCCGAAGTGCTACCATCATTAGTGGTGAGCTTGTGGAGGGGGGAGTTTGGGACCCTGTTCTGTTCTAAACCTGATAGAATGTGGAAAAATTATAACTGCTGGCTCCCTAAGCTTAATATATTTAAGCTAAAGACGAAAATTGTTTCATGACACAGAAGTAGTGAATCCTAGTCGTCAGTCAGACATCCATTGTACTTAATTTGGTTGATTCTCTGTTCAGTTTTGAAGGAAAAGAATAATATTGGAGAATATTATTAAAAGACTATGATAAAAGGCAAGTCTGTCTGGAGAATTTATAAATTTTCAATCACTAGGAAAGGAGTATCACTTATAAAGCATAGCATTGCTAGACCCTCGGAGAACAACGGGAACACATTACACGCAGTGTGGGGACCAACATGCAGACAACCCTCCAGGAGCAATCTACTCACAGCCATGGCACAAACTGAGCATCCCTGACCCTTTTCAGAGATGTGAAACCTCACTGCAATCAGTCATTGTAAGTTAGGGGTGGCTTTCAGGGATGGCCATCAGGATGCCAACAACCAGTGGACAGGGGCACCGAAGCATCTTTGTTCTCTCCCTTCTTTCCTTCCTTCCATCCTCCTCCCCCACCTCTCTCTCTCTCCCTGTCTCCCTCCATCTCTCCCTCTCTTCTTCTCTCTCTCTTTATTCTCCCTTTTTAAAAATGGAAACCTTCCACTTCTTTAAATATACACACCCACATTCACAGAATTAGACATAGATGTAGAGGTATATGAAGATATAGACATACATATACGCTTAGTAAAGTCTTCTGCCCACCTCTATCCCATACCATTCAGAGAAGCTATGTAATGAGTGAAAGTTTAAAAGTTGTTTAATGATAGAAAAATATAGCTTAGCTTAGATAGTGAAATCATATTACCAGCATCGTCCAGAACAATATTGTGTCTAGGATGGAGTTCCTGCTTCTCTTTCTTGGCTCCGTAAGAGATGGACTTGGTGCACCTGAGATCTGCTGGCGTCTAGAAGAAAACTGAAGGAAACAGATCTTTTAGAAATTCAAGAGGCTTACAGACTGACACACCCAACTCCCCCCATGTCTCCCATTAACTCTTGTTTTAATGATAAAAGAGAGAAGCTGACCAGTCCAGTGAACGGTGGTCACCTCATTAGGGAGGAGCCACTAGGCCCCAGGCCTTCCTGCAGCCCATGGGTGGCCTGCCTCTGGTGAGCAGTCCCCAGGGAAGGTTGGGTTGTTACACTATAGAAACACAATTACGCAGGCTGCCTCTTTAGGAAACCATTGGTGGGCAATTTCCCTTATAAGGGACTGTAGGCATGGGCACCATAATTGGCATTTCTAGTGCCAACCTCATAGAGGGCTATGAAAACATGACAATTGCTTACGTGATGTCTGCATGTACTTTTAATAGGGAGTAAATCAGTGTAACTTTTCAAGAGGATAATTTAAATACATCAAATATTTTAATGTCCACAGACTTTGCCTGATACTTCTAAAATTTTACACTGAGGAAACAGAGATTAATGTAAAGATCTACATGTAAGGATTTTCATCAAGGGATTATTAATATTAAAAAAAGGAACTAAAACAGAAGGTTAATCAAGTTACGCTATACATAGGTAGAGTAGAATATTATTCAGGTATTAAAGTAATGATGTAGACAAACATGTCTAAGAGAGAGAAGCTGACCAGTCCAGCAAATAGCAGTCACCTCGCTCGTATGTAGGAGGAGTGATCATGGTGTGAAATGAGAAAAACAGATTTTAAATTGTGGTATAAAATAGACTCATACAGAAAACACACTGGTGGTTGCCAGAGGGGAGGGGGACGGGGGAATAGGCAAAATCGGTGAAGGGAACCAAGAGGTACAATGTTCCAGTTATAAAATAAAATGAAAGGTACAGCTTGGAGAATGTAGTCACTAATATTACAGTAACTTCGCATGGTAACAGATGGTAACCACCCTTATCATGGCGAGCATTTAATAATGTTTATAAATGTCAAATCATTATGTTGTGCACCCTAAACTATTATGATATTCTGTCAATTATACATCAATAAAAAATAAAAATACAAAAACAAAATTATGGTATAATAAAAAAATATACTTGGTCTTTGTCCCTGGTTCCTCGCACAGAGCTCCTAAACCCTTGGGATTCCCACAATGATGGGAGTGTCTTTTGTTATTCAAAAGGAGTCCCTTCTGGTCTTTTTTGTTTATTTGGGGTGTTTTGAGGTACATACAAACACACACACAAATCTTAGTGTAGAACTTGATGAATTTTGACATGTGCATACACTCATGTAACCACAACCCAAATCAAGATATCAAACATTCTCACTAATTTTTCCCCTTAACCTATTTCACCAGTCCCTCCCGTCACCCTCCCATAGAGCCACCATCAACCTGTTCCTAAGGAGTCCCTTTCATTACACCTGAGTTTTTTGGAAGGGGATGGAGAGCTGGAGACTAAGTTCTACAAAAACTCTTGAACAACGAGGTTTAATGAGCTTCCAAATTGGTGGACACGCTGGGAAGGTGATTTGCCCCTTCTCCACGGGGACAGAATCTCTGGAGCTCAGAACCCTGGAAGACCTCACTCTATGCATCTCTTCATCTGGTTGTTCATTTACATCCTGTATGATTAACTGGCAAGTAAAAGTGAAGTGTCTCCCTGAGTTTTGTGAGTTATTCTAACGAATCATTCAATCTGAGGAGGAGATCGTGGGAATGCCTGATTTATAGATAGTTGGTCAGAAATGCGGTGGCCTCCCTAGGTATTGCAGCTGGCATCTGAGATGGGGATGGTTCTGGGGGACGGAGCCCTTAAACTTGTGGTAAATTCTGGGTAGATGGCGTCAGAATTGTGTTGACATTGCAGGACACCCAGCTGGTGTCTGGAAAATTACATGCTGGTGTTAGAAAAACATCGCCCAAATAGTAAACATTCTCTCATTTTATTATAAACACAAACACCCAAAACTGAAGGGCTATGCAACAAAGATTTAATTATGGTTATTTCTAAAGGGAGAGATGATGGATGATTTTTTTAACATGTTAGATTATGAAAAACTATTATTCTTATAACCAGAAGCAATTTACCTTTGAAATTAATGTTTACAAGGAGTTTGTGATAACACTCATTTTTATAATGTTAAGTGAAAATAATAATACAAAGTTGAACATCATACACAGCTACAACTATGTTAAAAATATGGAACAAAAGACAGGAAACACATTTCAGAGTGGAAATCCCTCTCTCTTGGTGGTAAGCCCACAGGTGAGTGACTCTTTCTTCTTCCTGCTTTACTATATTTTCTGTGCTTTTCTAAAATAGATATATGTTAATTTCAACTTTTTTTTTTTTTTAATGTAAGGCAAGTTGAGGATTGGAGCAGTTAAGAGATTTGTCCAGAGCCACAGCTATCAGGAGATTGGAGGTTTGGATAAGCCTGGATACCCCCAGACAATCTGGTGAGGGCACAGTGGATGCTGAGCATGTGCTCAGGTCCCCGTCAGGGACAGCTCAGTACCCAAGCTTCTGGCAGTGCTGCGACAGGACAGCCTGCAAATGTCAGAGTGCCTGAGCTGAAAAGACCTTCCGCAGGGCCACACACTGTTTCTTGGGGGGCTCACACCCAATGATGAGGTCACGAAGGACTTCAGTTGGGCCCCTCTGAAGGGCCATTTCAGTGCCATAGCTCCCCAAGGATTCTCCTGAGGCCTTCATTGGAGCTATGTCACAGCTTGATGTCTTCCTGTGCTCAATTCTACTTCCTCCCCACCGCTGTGGCTCTGCACACCTCTCCCGCATTCACATCCTGCACAATAACCTTCATCTCAGAGTCAGCCTCCCAGGGAGACCAGCAAGGGGCAGTGGTTGGCGCCAAGAGTGGTCTGGGGGGCAGACGGAAGATGAGACGCCGCGGCCGGATCATCTGCCGCCGGCCTGATGGTGGAAACCCCTCACTGGGAGATGGAGTCCAGACTCCCCGGGCCCGTGATAGAGGTGCAATTGTTAGAACTCTCACCACCGGTAAAAAGGGATGGGGTACCTGGAGGAAAATGCATGAGCATCAGGCATTTGAGAAATCCAAGGGAAATCATCTCTCTGAAGACAACAGAATGGTGTGACTCCTGCTGACTCTGACTGACTTCTGGGAAAAGGTAATGAGGAGCTCAGAATGACTGATCGGCAATTTGGAGCTAGGCCTGGAGGCCAGAGGGCCTCTTGGAAGCAGGTAAAGAGGCCCCCTGGTGGCGGGCAGGCAGACAAGGCTGAAGACAAGGAAAGCACTTCATCTCTAGAGCAGCAGTTTCGCAGACGGTTACACGTCTAACCAAGTCAGGCCTGTTGTCCAAGGTAAGGGCAACTGCTTGAAAAGGCAGGGCCCCGACCCCTAGGCTGAGGATATCTGGGCTGCCACTGCTGAAATCCCGAGAGGCCAGACCTCTGCTGACACCCTCGAGCCTACGAGAGGCCCCTCCTCCCCTGACCTTTGCTTGAAGATGGTGCAGAGGCTTCTCAATGGAACACGTGCTCCTCTCCGGGCCGGGCCCGCCTCCCCGTCTGGCCCCAGCACACTGCAGCCAGGCCCAGGCGGGGTGGGGAGAGTGTGCTGGAGCGCGGGAGCTGACGAAGGAAACGTTACCGGCTTGGAAGCACCCTCCTGGGATCCAGGCGGGAACACCCAGCAGAGGGCCTAGCGACGGTGCCCATAGGCTATCAGGATGGCGTCTAGTGTTGGGAAAGCTTGTCGCCGAGGAAGAAATGCCGGAATTTCAGGGACACGTGGGGGAAGAAGAGATTGAACTACTCAGCGAATGTACATGCTCAGTGGATATTCTGCCTGAGGTGGGAAAGCCCAGTGCAGGGATGTGCTCCACAGGCAGGTCCAGGGAGGCCTGCGTGCCAAGGTCCCAAGGAAGGCACTGGGGAGAGGGGCTCCAGCCACACTGAAGGGTGGGCGGTGGCTGTGCACGGTGCTGCCACAGAGCTGGGCTCACCCATAGGAAGGGGCATGGTAAATCCCCCCAAACCCCAGAGGCCACACCGTGGCATGGCACTGTCGGGAGCCAAGTGGGGGTAGTTATCACAGCGAGTGTCCAGTTCAGAAGGGCAGCCACCGTCCTCAAGCCATGGGGAGTCTAGGAAGTAGTTACCAGAACACAGGCTGCCTGGGGCAAAACAACATGCAGGTAATAAGGAATAGTGTGCCATCTGGGCACCCAAAAAATCAGGGGTAGGTGAGCTGGAGGCTGAGGGCTGTGCCCCGCTTTTGCTCAATTTCTAGACCTGATGCAGATTTTGGATCAGAGCCCACTGACAAGGAGAGTCTGGGTCCCTTTGGGAGGCAGGGAGGAAGGCAGGAGGCCTTGGAACACCATGGAAAGTGTGCCTGGTGATGATTTCCCAAGTCTTCCCAGAAGGACCTGTGGTCGTTGATTGGACAACTGTACACTGAAGAAAGCAAATACCCAAACATTCTGGGGACTGTTGGACACAGGGTCCAAGTTGACACTGTGGAATCATACAACATCACATCCGCCTTCCCTAATCAGAAACATAGGGGAGCCAGGTGATAAATGGAGCCCCGCCGGGTCCTGACCACCAATCCTGCCCCAAGCTGTGGTCATGTCCCTGGTCGCTGAGCATCTGCTTAGGATTGACATGCCTGGAAGCTGACACGGCATCCACACTGGGTCCTTGGCCTGTCGCATAAGAGCTGCCACAGTGGAGAAAGCCAGGGGGTGTCTCTGAAATCACTGTCCCTCCCCCAGCCAAGCAAATAAATAAGCTGACAACCTTTTCCTATAAGGTGCTGGGTAGTAAATATTTTAGGCTTTTGGGGCCAAGAAGCAATATTCTCTATTCCTTGAACAACTGTTCCCCCCAAACACTAAGTCTTTTTTTATATTTTAGACTTAAAAATGTAAAAGCCATTCTTAGCTCTCAGACTGTACAAAAACAGGCAGAAGGCTGGACACACAATGTTATGGTGTCTACTGAGTTCACCATTTTTAGAGCAGACCCAGTGGATTGAGATCCCTCTGGAGGCACAGGGAAATACAATTATCCTCAGGGTCAGACAGTCCCTAGGACAGTGGATTCTTGAATCTTGGACATATCTGAAGTTTATTAACTTTTTCAAAATTAAGAAATTTGTCCTCAGCAAAACAAAATTAGATCAAAAGGATTTAGCCTGGGAGTCTATTTCCTCTATTAAATGCCATGCACATGTGTTCTGTGTGCACATGTGTTTTTCTGTGAGAGGGCTCACACATAGCTTTCTTCATGTGTGCAAAGCCTCTTTAAGAATCTCACACAGCCCAGCCGGCCTCCCACAGGATGGGGCAGGCATGCTGCCTGGCCTCCCAGTGAAGACTCACCATTCAAGCAGCCTCTGGACTGCCACCAGCTCTGGAGGGCTTTGGGCATCCAAGAGATGCAGGAGAAAAGCTGCCCCAATCGATAGGTTGAATGGTTCAATAACTCATTTTGCTGCTGAGGCAGTAAAATAAATAAATAAGGGCCTGGCTGGAAGTTGAAACTGTCCGTGTTCAGTGCTTCTCAGAGGCCAAGTTGATGGGCTTTAATAGCCTTGGTCGGCACAGGACACGGCAGACTGTCCCAGCAGTGTGCCCTCTGTTGCCTAGGTAACCGAACTTGAAATAAGATGACGGCTAGAACTGGGTACCAAATCCATTTGTTGGTGGTACAAATCTGGGAAAGGCAAACTTCACATAAAACCACAGACTGCAGAATCCACATTTATTATCATTTCAGCTTGTGTGTATCTACCTCTCATTTACCTTGCACTTAGCTTAACCAGCCCTTTCCTCCCAACCGCAGAGCCCCCCACCCCAAATAGGCAAATCGCAGGTTCCAATTGGGCTGTCCTGATCAATAGGATGCTTCTTTCCATCAGATGAAAAGAGCGAAAAGCAGGTGTGCACACACGGGCAAAGCTCCTTTATGCTACAAACCTTAGCAGTGGGGTCCTGCCTACAGCAAGGATCCAGGAGTTGCTGTGCATATGGGTGTGAAGAGATTGTTCCAGGGCTTTCTTTAGATGGAAGAAAATTCCCAAGTACTGTTGCTGAGAGATCACCGTTATTAGCCTATGTCTGGCTTCATTCTCAGGGAATTACATGGTCACCACGTTGGCTGGTTCAAGGGTGGGGTAGATAAAAGCAAGGAACTTCCCTGAGGGTCACTCCCACCTAACACTTATCACACTGCATTGCAGTTGCCTCACGACCTCTTTGGGCTGCCTTTTTGGCTATGGACTTGGTGAATGGCTTATACCATGCTTGATGAATTAATTAACTGATTAATTTTAATGGCGATAAGTGGGGAAAAAATCCCTCAGCCCATGCAGAGTCACTGGGATCTTCAGTGCTCTTGTCATAGCCTCCTTCCCACTTTCATCTTATTTCCCAGACTTCCAAAGGAAGGGAGCATCTTCTCCCATCCTTGAACCCAAAGGACCCCAAGGAAAAAGCATTCTCCCCAAGTCTGACACACGATGGCTCTCAATACATGCTTACCAATAAGCTGCATTGATTATCATACAGAATAACCTGATACAATTTCAGAATTAATTGTGGGGTTCTACCTTTCATACTGTTAATTTATAATTCAAGAAGGTTTCGTTGAACAGATGCTACCACTTGCAGCAACATGGATGGAGCTAGAGGGTATTATGCTCAGTGAAATAAGCCAGGCGGAGAAAGACAAGTACCAAATGATTTCACTCATAGGTGGAGTATAAAAACAAAAGAAAACTGAAGGAACAAAACAGCAGCAGAATCACAGAACCCAAGAATGGACTAACAGTTACCAAAGGGAAAGGGACTGGGGAGGATGGGTGGGAAGGGAGGGATAAGGGTGGGGAAAAAGAAAGGGGGCATTACAATTAGCATGTATAGTGTGAGGGGGGCACGGGGAGGGCTGTGCAACACAGAGAAGACAAGTAGTGATTTTACAGCATCTTACTACACTGATGGACAGTGACTGTGAAGGGGTATATGGGGAGGACTTGGTGAAGGGGGGTAGTCTAGTAAACATAATGTTCTTCATGTAATTGTAGATTAATGATACCAAAAAAAAACAAAAACAAATATTTAACCCTGAAAATAAGATGAAATAAAACAAAATAAAATAAAATAAAATGGAACAATAAAAAAAAAGAAGGTTTCGTTGAGTATAACAGTCAGGATAGGCAGCCATCAGCAAACCTTCTCTCTAAAAGGCCAAATAATAAACATTTTCTGTTTTAAGGCCATGCTGTCTTTGTCACAACCATTCATCACTGTCATTGCACTGTGAAAGCAGCTGTATATGTGTGTAATGGTTGTATATGAATGGGTGTAGCTGTGTTCTAATAAAACTTTATTTATAAACACACATGGAGGGCCAGATTTGGCCCATGGGCAGTAGTTTGCCAACCCATAAGCTAGGCTAGGCTGTAGTAATAAACCACCAAAATTTCAGAGGCCAAACACACTGAAAGGTTATTTCTCCCCCATGCTACAGAATAACCTGCTCTACAAAGTTCTCTACACCACCTTATAACACCATCATCTCGCTCTCCACGGCAGGAAAGGGAGGGCCAGTGAGGCAAGGTCAGGCGAATGAACGCCTTAGTCCAGAAAGCACACAGATCTCTTCTATTCTCATGTCTTGGTCTGGAACGCATCACTTGGTCACACCTAAATTCAAGGGCACAGAAAATTTTAATCTGAAATTAGAAGAGAACTGCATATTGGTGAATCACAGTACTATCCATGCCATGGAGCATTAGCAGCGTGCCAAGCCCTGCTCGGTAGAAGAAAGTGGCTAAGAAGAGGCCTCTGCCTGACAGTGGAGAAGACAGACACACCTGTACCAACAGCCCACACTGCGCAACTGTGATGAACCAGAATAGTCTCCAGTCCTTCAGCCACACACTCCATCATCGAACTGAAGAACGATAAAAGCACAACGCATGGCAAGGATGTCAGTCCACGTGATCTAATTATTTACACATTTGGTAGGCAGTGCAAATCCAGATACCTGGAGTCTTGCCAAGTGTTCTCCCTGCCCCATAGCACTTCAAGCTAGTTACAAAGGACAGACATTGAACTCAAGCCAATGTAGCACTATGTCAGCAAGGTACCAGTGGATTCTCCTTTGGGACATCCAAATATAACTCTGGGGGTAAATCCTAGTCAAATTCATTCCCTAAATAGGAATAAGGCTGAGATTTAAAAGCCCTGGAGTGAGGCTGTCAGTGACATGGAAAAAATAAGACAAGCAACATGGCATATTGTGCTTGGCCCAACTCTGCCTTCAAGCCTTGCAGGGCGCAAGGCCCCAGTCAGCCCGGTGCAGAGAATGCGGGGGCTGAAACAGCTCAGGCCTCGGGAGAAGAGCTTACCTGCTTAATGAAACAATCCAGTTAGTCAGTTCCCAAAAATACATACCTTCTCCCCAGAGACTTCCAAGAATTAATTAATACTAAATGCTTGTCAGGCCCTTTTGCCAATGTCAAGGATTTGTTTAATCTGAAAGGCCAGAGTAAGCACAAATAGAAGAGTTTGGCTTGATTTTATAAGTACTCCATCTGATGATGGGCAGAAATGACCTTGCTAGAAAACACAGGGAAAGAGGCCTTCCTATAAAAAACAAAGTGTCGGTTCCACACCACCCTTGATGCACATAGCCAGACACTTAACACGTGTAATCTACATCGTGATAATGTGTGAACTCTTAGGTGTACAGCTAAAGATAAGAACCTTGTTATTTTCTCTAAGAAACGCATTTGGTGTCCACAAGAAGCAACATGATGTGGTTGCTCTTGGGATGCATGTGGAACAATTAAAATATGGAACAGTTCAGGGGTGCCTGCTGACTAGCGGAGGCACAGAGGCAGAGGGGGTCTCACCTGGAGATGGGCGGGCTGCAGAGTCGGGGAACAGTCCCTCATGCTGCCCTTGATTCTGAACCATCTGTAAATTCAGGGGTTTTCTGAAACTACTCTCAGTTCAATAATTCACTAGAAGGACTCACACAACTCAGTGAAAGCTGTTATACTCGGTTTATCACAGAGAAAGGATTAGCACCAGCCAAAGGAAAGCACTAAGAGGACAATGTCTAGGGGCCCCAAACCCCAGGCTGCCATTGTCCTCGGGAGGCACAACCCTCGCAGCACCAATGTGTGAAAATACACATGGCACACTGCCTACCAGGGAAACCTATCCAAGCTTTGGTGTCCAGAGATCTTCCTGGGGCTTCTTTACATAGGCATGCTTGATGGGATTACCCATGTGGCTGAACTCAGTCCCACCTTCCCCCCTGAGGAATTTGGGCTGATTTCACATGGTCTGAGTAGCCCACCAGGAGTCACCCCATCAGCGTAAACTATTAGGTGTGGTCCAAGTGGCTCACCAAGAATAACAAAGCCTCTCCTATAACCGAGGGAGTTCCAAGGGTTTAGAGGTTGCATCACAGGAGTCAGGGATAAAGATCAGATCTGTCTTCAAGTGAGGTCAAATTCCTTAAACACAGGTCCCAGAAGGAAGCTTGCTGGGGGCAGAGACCTAAGCAGGCTGTCCAAAAGCTTTCGGAGGAAGACGATTATGTCCCCCAGGAGAAGTCAGTGGACTGTCTATTTATAACTTCTCCTGCCTAAGTCCTTTCTGGGCTGCATAGTTTCCCCAGAGCATGATTCCAGACATAGAATCAATTTTGTCCACTTTTGAAGCTCACTTAAACATAGTTCAAGGTCCTTTTCAAGCTTCACATTCTTTGTGAGGTGTGACAGTTTTTAAAATGTCTGTAAGCAACAGGAACTCTCATTCCCTGCTGGTGGCAATGCACAATGGTAGAGTGCCTGTGTAAGAGAGCTGGGTGGTTTCTTATGAAACTAAACACTGTTGAAAGTGAGCCAGCATAGGGAAGAGCAAAAGGAACTCCATTCTAAGTTTAACCTCTATCTTGAGGCTTAAAGGTTAAAAGGTGAATGTCCTAAAGTGTCTTTTAAGAAGAATTTATGGGAAGCCATAAGCTGGCCATATGGTCAATAAGCAACTGACCATATCATATGCCAGAACGAACACTCCCAAAGATCAATGACCAGTCCCTATTTTCACAAGGAGAGTCATTGCCTTGGGGGAGAAAGAGAAATTACAAAAATTCTTTGGTGTCAGCTTATCTTATAGAAACACCAAAAAGGGAGGTTCCTGACCATATTTGGGGAAAGTCAGTGAGTCAACATCTGCTGATTGTGAAGTGGTCCACCAGAAGCTGAATGACAGAGATAACATCATGAAATAATTCATAAATACCTTTCCTCCAAACCCCTCATCCTCTGACACTGTCTTTACAAGCCTCCTGCACAACTCCTTAGAGGAGCGAGGCATTCCTCTTTCTTGTCAGCAGCCTTGCATACGGTACCTCTCTATTAAACTGCACCTGCTTTCTTTCTGGTTCAGTGTTCATTTCTATAACACTGAAACTCAAGAACCTGGTCTTTTGGGGCCCAGTAACATTCTTAACATACAACCCAAAAATTGTGCTCCTTGGTATTTACCTAAAAGTGTTGAAAATTTATGTCCACACGAAAACCTGCACATAGATGTGTATAGCAGCTTTTTTCATAACTCCCAAAACTTGGAAGCAATCAGGATTTCCTTCAGTAGGTGAATGGATAAATAAACAGTGGTACATCCAGGCAATGGCATATTATTCAGCAGTAAAAAGAAGTGAACTGCCAAGCCATGAAGACATGGAAGATACTTAAATGCAGTTGTTACTTAGTAAAAGAAGCCAATATGAAAAGGCTACATACTATATGATTCCAACTATATGATGACAAATCAGAAATTCTAGAGACTGAGAGATCTCTGATATAAAAGGGTTTATTGAACCTTTACAGAATCAGCCAGAAAAAGAACTGAGTCCTGAGTTCTGCCTTAGCAACAGCAAGGCCAGTTAATAGAAACGACTTGTCTTCCAGATTCAAGAAACAGCATGTTTATGAGGGGCCCTAAGGAAAGAGGGTTCTTTAAATTTACCTTGGCTACAGATAAGGAAGGTGGGCTGACGGGAAGCAGGGCGAGGTGGTAGTTCTGGGGGCCACGGAGAAGGCTCGTGGACTGGCTATTGGTGATGGCCAGGCACTGTCATGTACACAGGGGAGGTGGTGGCTCTGGGGGCCTTCCAGATGATCGTTGCAGTGACTTTATCCAGGAACATGGACTTTCTAAATAACCATGGCCCTCGGCTATTGACCGATGACCCTCTCTTTTCTCCCTTCCTCATTCTATGGCCCTTATGCCACTTAATTTAGGACATTTCAGAATTTTTCCTTATCAAGGACATTCTGGAAAAGG
Source organism: Manis javanica (assembly GCF_040802235.1). Lineage (NCBI taxonomy): Eukaryota > Metazoa > Chordata > Mammalia > Pholidota > Manidae > Manis > Manis javanica. The sequence goes on from NC_133171.1 coordinate 8,411,413, forward strand.
CAAACCTATGGAGAAAATGAAATGAGCAGTGGTTGCCTGGGGCTGTGGGGGAGGAAAGGAGGGATGACGAGGGAGAGAAGAGGACTTTTAGAGCAGGGAAGCCATCCTGGGTGATTCTGTGACAGTGGATACATGTTATTACGTATTTGCCAAACACATAGAATGGACACCACCAGGAGTGAATCCTGATATATGAACTACAGACTCTGGGTGATAACAATGTGTCCATGGAGATTCTTCAGTTGTAACCATTGGACCACTGTGGTGGGGGATGTTGATGGGGGGAGGCTGTGTGCGTGTGCAGTGGGGGAGGTCAGGGGGTATATGGGAAATTTCTACACCTTCCAGTCAACTTTGTTCTGAACCTAAAACTGCTCTAAAAAATAAAGTCTATTACAAAAAAAAATACACGACTGCAAATTCTTTGACACTCCTCCCATCAAGAGATAGGGAGCTTATATTTCTGCCTGTTAGCATGAGTGGCCTTGGACTCTGCCTGATTCCAGGGCAAGGTCTGAAAAGGAGATGCCCCCTCCCCACTCTGTTTGCTGAGAACTTGTTTTTAGAGCTTATCCAACCATGTAAGAAGTCCAACTGCACTGAGACAACCATGCCATGTACAAGCCCAGGCTACCCAGAGAGACACATGGGTGTTCCAGCCCCAGCTGAGGTCCCAGCTGACAACCAGCATCATCCACTGGACATGTGAGCGTTGGTGCCTCCATATGATTCAGCTCCAGCCATGTAGCCTCTCAGTTGAGGCCTCAGGCATGGCTTAGCAGAGACAAGCTGTCCCTGCTGTGTTCTGTCCAAATTCCTGACCCACAGAGTTCATGAGCATAATAAGACGGTTGCTTTGTGTTTAATTTTGGAGTGGTTTGTTACACAGCAGTAGTAAATTTAACATGAAAGCTGCACAGATCACTGATAGGTAGGGGATTCCAGAACCCTGTGTCTGACCCCAGCCCTAACCACCTCTGCAACCCTGTACAAACGATTGCATCTCTTTGTGCCTCAATTTTCTCTTTTGTAATATGTAGGTACTTTTAATGCCTACCTCTACTGTAAGCATTCAGGGACTATGAAATCGCTTAGAACACTGCCAGGCACACAGTAAACCCTCTGTAAATGTCAGCTGTGTCTATTCTAAAGCTTTCTCTGACACACCAGCCCCTGGGGGTCTCTCTTCTCATTCTTCTGGCGCTGCTTATCACTCCCCAGGGACGGATGACTCGTGAGTTGTTTGAGCATGTCATCTCACCGTGGCTGGGTTGCTGCTGTTCAGTCCCAATAGCACTAGGCACGGAGCTTTGTACAGAATAGGTGGTGTACAAGTATCTGTTAGGTAAGAAAAAAAACAATGCAGACAAGCACACGCATGCTTCTCATGGGCTTGGTGCTGCCCAACAACGGCCGGGGACGGTGGCCCTGGTCCCCTCCTCATGTGGTTGGCCCAAGACCTTCCCTCATCCTAACCATGCTCATCATCCACTACCTGCCTCTCTTACTCTTGGTGTTCCAGTCTCTTTAGAAGATTTTGGTCCACTGAGTTCCTTTCATCCCAGTGTCAAAAGCACTTCAACCCCATAATTTATTTCCTGATAAGCTGTTGTTTGGACCAGGGAATCCACACACTTGGAAATTCCAGGCATTACCCAAGGTTGGCTTGGGTGTGGGCAAATAGTCACTGACTTAGACTGCTGCCATGTGAGCTTCTTTGGTACAAGCATTTTGGAAAGTAAATTGGCAGTATGTCTTGAAAGCCTTAAAAAATGTATACCCAAGTCTGGGAATTTGTTGTAAAAGACTAAATTGTGTATGAGCAAAAGGGCTTCGTTATATGGATGAGAGATCATCACAGTGTTATCTATAATAGTAAAGGAAAATTAGATACAATGAGATGCCCAACAGTGAGTCTGGCTAAACATACCATGATCTGTCCACATGAGGAACACCATTCCTTCTCTCAACAACCCTTACCAAGTACTTCCGCTGAACCCAGCAGGCTCTGCTCCAGAGGTGAGGGGGTAAGTGGCCTTGTGAACCCCACATGCTGGGTTGGGGGGTGGGTGGGTTAAGGCGATGACCACAATACATGTGCATAAAAGTACAATATGTGGTGTGTCAGAGAGTAATACTGGGCTGTGGAAAAAAATCAAGCAGGGCAGGAGGATGGAAAATGTGTGTGGGAAGGTCTAGGGGAGCAGGAAGAAAATATTAAGTAGGGGAAAGGCTTATTGAGATAATATTTAAGTAAAAATCTGAAGGTGGCAAGGTAGCGAATATGGGTTGGGGAGGACGTTCTAGGGTGTTCTAGAAAGAAAGAATAGCAAATGCTTGGGCCTTTGGCTAAGCGCATTCACAGAGCAGCGTGGAAGCCAACGCAGCTGACGTGCAGTGAACAGAGGGAGAGGGGTAAGGCGCGGCCGACGGCGCGGGGCCTTGTGGACGGCGGGAAGAACTCTGATGCTCCCTCTGTGGTGGGAGGAGCCCACGCAGGGCCCAGGAACCACACCATCTGAATCAGGTTCCAAACAATCACTCTGACTGCTGTGTTAAGGACAGTCTTAAGGGAACAAAGTCGGAAGGTGGAAATTGTTGGGAAAATATGGCGATATCTCACAGGCACCATTCACCAGGGGTGAAACAGCAGCAACATTTTGCATCTGCTGGGAAGGTAGAGCCAGGAGGTTTGCCACCGTGAGGACAGAGGGCGTGACAAAAAGGAAAGAATCAGTCCCCCAGAATCATGGCAGGAGAAAATGCAATGATGTGAGAAAATATTCAGAATGTACTTCTAAGTGAAAAAACATGTCATTGGACAGTATGTTCGAGATTATCCTATTGTGGAAAGGAAGATTCGTGCAGATACAACACGGCTTGAAGGACAGCACCTGAGCTGTGAGCAATGGTTGCCTCTGGAATGGGATCACCAAAAGCTTTTATTTTCTTCTGCTGCTTATTTTTTATTTCCACTTCTCCCAACATGAACACACATGCTTTTCAACTAAGATTTGATCCTCCTCCCCATCCTCCTAACCCAGACCCTCTTGTAGGTCCCCCCATGGTTTTCTCTGCTTTCCGGGTGGCAATTATACCTACTTAGGATGTTATAGCTCCAATAAAGAAAGACAGTGAAGATTTAGAAATCCTTATTTTATTTTCCAGAAACAAACTCAAATAAAAGGGGGGGTCTATGCCTCATGAACTCAGAATAAGCAGATGCTTAGGAAAGTTTTAGTGGCAAAATATAATACCATAATATTTGAGTATTAAATGTGAAGGAAATTATTTAGCATAGGAAAGTGCCTAGAGGGTATCAAGAATGGCTGCGGACCTACTGGAAGCTCTACCTTGCTTTGAGGATCTGTTTCTTGCTTTGTAAGGAGAGACAAGATATATATGTGTGGGAACATGAGGACGCACACTGCGTAGCTCAGACCATTCACCTTACAGGTGGGTGGAGAAAAAGCAGAAGAATGTTCTGGGATGTTCAGGGCTTTTTCCTGGAGGTTGTGGAAACTGAACTCAGTCCTAAATAAAGAGAAGTGTGGATAAGGTTAGGCACAGAGGAAAGAGGAGAATTTTCCAGATTTAGTTGGTTATTTCTATGGCTTTTCAATAAACGGCAGCTTCTCTGGAGAAATCCCCTTAGGAAGGTTTGTCCCCTCTTCACGAGAGGCCCTGTTACTTCTGCTACTGGTTCACTCAGCCTCTGTCCATGGAAATGTTCCTGTCTCCCTAAAATGAAACTCTGTTAGAGTTAAGGTTATTTAACTAATCCTTTTCTTCTTTTAAATGAACAATTAAAACTGAAACCTTTAAATTATGTGCTGGATGATATTTTGTGTTTAAGGAGTGAATTTCTTTAGCACAATAATTTTAACATTGCCAGTTTCACAGTTAATGACTAAATAAATGACTCCCACTTTGGTTTTGGTAAATATTTCTCTCTCCATTATCATTTGTTCTCTTATGGGAGTCATACACTGCATCATAAACTCAGCACGGAGAGTTTTAAGTTTATTCTATGCAATATTTAGCAGAAACTTCCTACAACATCCATTAAGGGACATAATGGATTTCTTGCCTTTTCTAGAATGTCTGTACTCCTATGATAGTCATAAAATGAGCATTTTATACACTCTGGACCTGGGTCTACCCAAGTTCTCAAATTGTACAGATTTAGAAATAGGCATGAAGGCAATTCTCTGCCATGCCGTAAACTATGTCATTCTGTAAATTCCAGGCTTGTCATTGCCTTCACTGTAGAAGGCGAATATCTGCCGCTGCAAAACTGGAAGGCCTGGCACCTCCTGAAGTCTGTGTGGGTGCATGTGTCTGGGCATCAGCTGGTAAACTGAGTCAGTAACCAGTGACCTGGCACATGTGACCCCGGGTCACATGGGCTTGAGTTCAGATGTTACTCCCTCAACAGCGAAAGCATCACCAGCAACCAGAGCAGACATGATCCACAGAGGGCCATGCACTGGAAGAGCGCCCCCTGCCGTGGGCTTCTTGAGGGTGGGCTCCTTGAGGGCAGGCGCTGTGAGTCCGATTGCATCAAGGATCCCATGGTGGGAAGGTTGAAATACTTCCTTCCCCCAACACATGCCTCCCTCAGCCCCCTTTCCTCCTCCTCCTCCTCCGGAGGTTTCCCAAAGCTCCTATCACAATCTAACTTACTAAATATGTACTTGCTGTATCTTGCTTCCTGTCAGCCTCCCTCCTTTACAATGCAATCTCCATGGCTGCTTCCCACAGTGCGTTTATCCCAGTCACTGGTATGCTGTGGCACTCAATATATGCTTCTCGGTGAGAATGAGTGAACTGTGCCCGAAGGCCTAAGAAACAGTAGGTATTCAATAAGTAATGCCTGAATTCATGAGAGGATACATGGGTTTACACATTTATGTCATTTAATCACATGTTAGGCATTATAATTCCCATTTGACAGATAAGGAAACTGAGACACAAAGGGGTTCAGCAGCTTGCCCAGGGGCATGTGAGTGGTTGACAGTGGAGAGATGCTGCCAACTTAGTTCTATCCAGAGTCAAAAATCTTATAATTATGATTGACTGAACAGAATTGTTTAACATGGAATTTAGAAGTTTGAGATGCATTTAGAATGCATACATTTATTGATATAAACCTATATGTTTAATTATAACTTGTAAACATACTAGTGGTTTAAAGACAAAAATCTAAGATCTGGCCCAGGTTCTCTCTCTCTTCTTTTTTTAATTGAGGTATAATTGACATACATCATTTTGTTAGTTTCAGGTATGCAACATAATGATTTGATATTTGTATATATTGCAAAATGATCACCACAATAATTCTAGTTGTCATCTGTCACCATAGGTAATTATAAAGATTTTTTAAAGATTTCCTTCTTAACAACTTTCAAATATGCAATACAGTATTACTGACTCTAGACAACTGGCTGTACATTACATTCTCTATGAGTTATTTATTTTATAACTTATTTCACTCAGAATAATGCCCTCAAGGTCCATCTATTAGGGCAAGATTTCATTCTGCATTATGGCTGAATGATATTCCATTGTGTGTGTGTGTGTGTGTGTGTGTGTGTGTGTGTGTGTGTGTGTGTGTGACATTTTCTTATCCATTCATCCATGAGGGATACTTAGGTTGCTTCCATATCTTGGCTATTGTGAGTAATGCTGCCATGAACATGGGGATGCAGGTATTTTTTCAAGTGAGTGTTTTGTTTGCCCCAGGTAAATACCCAGAAGCAGAATCATTGGATCATATGGGAACTCCATTTAAAATATTTTTAGGAATCTCTATACTACTTTCCACAGTGACTACACCAATTCACATTCCCACCAACAGTGCACAAGTGTCCCCTTTTCTCCACATCCTCACCAACATTTGTTATTTCTTGTCCCTTTGATAATAGCCACTCTAACAGACGTGAGGTGGTATCTCATTGTGGTTTTGATTTGCATTTCCCTGATGATTAGTGTTGTTGAGCACATATTCATGTGTCTGTTGCCCACCTATATGTCTTGTTCGGAAAAATGTCTATTCAGAACCTCTGCCCATTGTTTAATTGGATTGTTTCTGATTGTGTTGTCTTGGTTCTTTATATATTTTGGGTATTAACCCGTTATAAGATACATGACTTGCAAATATTTTCAACCATTTGGCAGGTTGCCTTTTTGTTTTTTGATGGTTTCCTTTGCTGTGCTGGAGCTTTTTAGTGTTGTGTGGTCCCGTTGTTTATTTTTGCTTTTCTGCCTTTGCTTTTGGTGTCAAATCCAAAATATTCATCATGAAGACTCCAGGTTCCCTTTTGTAGTTCTCCATTTTTCTTCAGATTGCTTCTGCATTATCAAAATGTTTTAAACAAATATTTACTGAGCATCTATTATGTGTCAAGCACTATTTTATGTATAGTACACATCAGTGATCAAAACACCATCCTGTCCTAGTGACACCTGGAATCTTGGAGGAAAGATAGTAAGCTATAAATATAAGAATAAATCCATTATATATTATGTTAGCAAGTGGTAATCACTATAGGAGAGTAGAAGCTGAGGAGGGTAAAGGGAATCAAGAGAGCCTGGCAGAGTATGTGGAGAAGCAGACATGAGAGCAGGCTCAAAGGATGTGCAAGAATGAGCCAGGCAGAGGGAAGGGCCAGGGCAAAGGCCGAAGGCAGAAGCATGCCTGGCGTATTCGAGAACAACAGGAGGCCAGTGTTGCTGCAACGGGGTGGTTGAGGGGAAAGTAGTGACACACGGGCAGGAAGGTGCAGGGCCAGATGCTGCAGGGGAGGACTTTGCCTTCATCCTGAGGCAGGTTGGAAGCCATTGGGAAGCTTGAAGCTGAGCAATAACACCATTAACTTTAGTCTCTAAAGGACCCTCTGATGGCTGTGTTGAAAATAGACTTCAGGGGACAAAGGTGATAACGGAGATGAGGCAGGAGGCAATGCTTTAACTCAGACATGAAAAGATGGTGCCTCAAAATAGAAGGGGTAACGGCGAAGGTGGAAAAAGTCATCCAAACTCTATTTTCCAGCATACCAATTATTTCTCCTTTCAATCCTGCAGCCACTGCTGCTGCTTCTCTGTCCCTTTTTCTGGTTAGCTTTTATTGAAAAGGGCATAAATCCTAAGAGTACAGCTTGATATACAGTCATGAAATGAACACACTCAACACCCAAATGAGAATCTCGGAAGCTTCATTTGTGCTTTTTCCTAGTCACCACCGTCTCTGCCCACAGAAGTGACTGGCTTTGAACACCATAGATTAGTTTATGTAATTCATCTACAAAATAAGAATGAAATCCTGCCATTTGTGACAACATGGGTGGACCTAGAGGGTGTTATGCTGAGATAAGTCAGACGGAGAAAGACAAATACCATATGATCTATCTTATATGTTAACTCTAAACAAAACAAGCACAAGCTCATAGATACAGAGAACAGATTGGTGGTGTTCAGAAGCAGGGGGTAAGGGGTAGAGGAATGCTGGAAAAGGGTATAAGTTTAATTATTTAAAACCTTGACAAAGAAGATGAACATACCCTAAGTTTTCAGCCAAAATGAAACCAGAGCTTCCAAGCAGTAGGAAAGGCAAGCAATGGCAAGGAGGAGTTCCACAGTAATGAGCCGCAGAGATGAGCTGGGGCTGGGGAGGCAGAGCTTCCAGGGCCCCCTGGGGGCTGGTTCTACAGTCGCAGAGACTGGAGTTCTGAGAAGGGCCAGGAGCTGCTCAAGTCCAGATAGTAGCCACAGGGCCTTTGACCAGCCAGTTACCTGCTGCCCTTGGTCCAGTGGATCCAGGCTGCAAGCGTGGCTAAATGCAATCCTTGCTTCACCAGGAAACACATGTCTCTCTTCTACTTGTAGTTTTGGATAAGTACAAGAGCATAAAATAAGACTTCCATGTGTCCACCACTCAAAATGGAAATGGTTAACATTGTGTCGTTCTTTGCATTGGGTTCCACTGCCCAGAGCACCCCCAACGAGCAGCCCAGCCACGAGTCTGGTACGCATCCACGTCTCTGTAGTTCTTCACCACACGTCAGGAGCACACATTCCATTCTGCAACTTGCTGTTTTCACTCGATATGATACCTTTAAAGTCAATCCATGGCGATACACGTAAACCCACTTATTCGTGTGAACCATTACATAGCATTCCTTCAATTTATTTTCCTATTTTCTTCCTCATAGGCACTTCAGTGGTTTCCAGGGTTTTGTTATTATGTCTCATTGTGCACATGTGAGAAATTCGTCTGGAATTGGGATTGCTGGATAGTGAGTTATGCACATCTTTGACTTTAATAAATGTTTCTAAAGCAGTTGACGAAGGAGGAGGAGGAAGAGGATGGAAGGAAGGAAGGGGGAATGGAAGAGGAGAAGAAGGGGAATGGGGGAGGAGAAAATCTGAGCCAACCCATCCCTTTCTTCTAAATGTTTCCAGCTCTACATGACAAGAATCCTGTGCTTGGCTAAAACCTTCCAGAGAAGGGGGCAGGTGCAGAATTCCCTGCTAAGTCGCTGCAGTGCAATACCATCTGACACAAAGGAACACTGCCTTACTGCCACCTCCCGGCAGCTGAATCCTCCTCCGTCTTGTCCTAAGCCCAGTGGAAAGAGTAAGAAGTTCCCATCTATATATGATACCCTTTCACATACCTCCAGGTAGTTAATAGTTTTTATATTGGATCGGGCCCATGATTAATGAGAATTAGAGGATGCTGAGAATAAATAAAGCAATTCTTATTTGCAGTGAGTTGTTCGTTAAATTTGTGTTAGCCTGCCCAAGTAGATATGTAGAGCTGTGCTAAAATAATTTTTTCTAAATTTTATGGGTTGAATTGTGTCCCCCAAAAAATATATGTTGAAGTCTTAAGCCCTGGTCTCTCAGAATGTGATTTTATTTGGAAACAGGGTCACTAAAGATGTAACTAGTTAAGATGAGGTCACATTGGAGTCTAGCGGGTCCTCTATCCCAGTGTGCCTGGTGTCCAGACTGGAAAATAGCTGCAAGACAGACACACACACACACACAGAATACTATGTGACAGCAAAGGCAGAGACTGGAGGGACACAGTAGCAAGCCAGGAATGCCAACTGACAACAAACCACCAGAAGCTAGAAAAAGCAAGGATTCCCCTGCAGGTTTCAGAAGGATCATGGCCCGGCTGACACCTTGGTTTTGGGCCTATAGACTCCAGAACCATGAGATAATAATCTCTGATGTTTGAAGCCACCCAGTTTGTGGTACTTTGTTATGGCAGCTCTGGGAAACTAATACACTTATATAAATGGTTTCTCTTTGCTCAAATATCTAAGATGTATTGATCAAAATTAAGTATGCTTCCACATTTCACCTATTTCCTCCCTTCTTGAGAGATTTTGGAAGCTTCTGAATGAAGAGGCTATTTTCGGGAATAATAATGCAAGTTTCACTTTTGGATGTATTTAATTATAATTTATAAATAAATAGCACTTCTTCCAAAAAGATTTATCCTAAATCCATCTGGGATTCAAAGAGGCACTGAACTCAGAGAACTCACTACCACCACAGTCTTTAATACACACAAAATTCTCTCTAAGAATAGTAGAGCATTATTCTAAAATTAAAGTCATCACTAAAGCTGGGTGACAGAATGCCTTTATGCGGGCCTCTACAGGCCTGGCTATGCCAGATTTAATTAAGGAGTTTTATTTGCATCAGTAAATTATTATCCAAGGTAAAATAAAAGTTACTCAATTTGTTCACACTCAATTTTGTTTAGGTATACAATTAGTGGTTTAAGTCTATAGCAAAATAATTCAGCCAAGAAATCAATTTTAGCACCTACAAAAAGCCCAACCAGGCTATAATTGCAATCTTCCAAATGCTAATTGCATACAGTTTTGGATAGGAAATATATATATATCATCTAGGTGTTTACAGCCAAAAAATCATACTTCCATAAAATGTGGGGAAATGATCTTCATTATTTACAACACTTTAAAGGTTAGGATGTTCCATTTAAGCCCTTTTTGGATTAGTCCACATTAGTAAATTATTTTCTTCCTTGGCTGTATATGTACTTTTATTCTTCTGTGTGGTCATTAGCTAACATGTGAGGAGGCAGAAAACCCCATGGTAGGAAGGAGCAGGGACAGAGATCAAAGTAGGAACTGGGGCTGAGTTTCTGGGGGGATTCCCTGCCTGTAATGTCAGTGTTCCCATCTATGAGAGGAAAGGTCACAAGGTGGGAGATGAACACCAAATAGGGTAAGTGACGAAAACGATGTTCTTTCCAAGTAGGAAATTAGGTAGGTGCTCCAGGCAGGGCAGCAAGGGACTGTTCTTGATGCAACAATGAGAAGTAAGGCAACATTCAACAGGTTGTTTTTTTCTGAGAGTCTTAGTAACCTCTAGAGCATTCTGTATCTAACGATTGTGGGCAAGTCATTTGGAGCAATTTAAGAATGCAAAGACAGTATGCATTTGAGTTGGGTTTTCTTATTTTGACAATATTCTCTTGTTATCTGCCAAAACCACACTCACTGTGATAACAATGCCCTGCAGGTGTTCAACAAGTCACAGTCAGCAAAGGTCTAGCACCTGCCTGGGAGGCAGATTTGCAAATGATTATTGCTGCTGTATCAGAGGAAACTGAGTGGATTGAAGAACAAACCGAGCATGGGGAAAATTGAATGATTCAACCAAGACCCCACCGCTACTCTGGTACTGTATTTGGACATTCCGCATATTTGACATCTGCATTTCACAAGCAATAGTGAATCCTGCAGCAAACAGAAATTTGTTTTTTTATGGTAAACAGATGAGTTTTATTTATCATAAAAGTATTTATTTTGGATTTTATTCATGTCCTACACTTCTTGCCTGGGATTACACAAAGAAACTCCTTAATGTCTTAGCACTTCCTTAAAGAACTGCTTTCCTGAGCAGTGGGGCATTTACCTATTCCAGCCCATTATCCCTCTGGAGAAATGGATGTATTTCTTCTGGACCAGTTTTATTCATAATGACACCTATCCATCTCTCCAAGGGGACCAGGATTTGAAAGGGAACGTCAGAGGTAATAGGTACAACTGAGGACAGAAAAATGTCAGCTTACTGGGACACTGACCAGTGTGACAATTGTGGAGAATTTCACACGACTCAGGCACCAAGTCTGTGGACAGATAATGGGAAATGGACATTATCCATTAGCAGTTAGGACAGGATTCTCATGAGGAGAAGCCGTTGATGGAACTGGGGGTATTCAGTCTGACTGGAGACATCTCAAGGAGACAGCATGCCTACATTCTATGAGGGAGAGGGCCAGCATGGGGAGGAGCTGGAGAAACTTTTTGGCGGATGCACAGGGCATAGTGAGATCACTAGAAAAAGAACCCAAGGGAGGAAAGTTCACCTCAACTTAAGAAAAAGAATTCTAACAAGTTCAGAAGACAGATAATGGTTAAGGTGTTCTGTGGAACTTCTATCTTTGGCTGGAAGTATGTAAGCAATGACTGGATAGCTGTCTAAAAGCATGGCATTTGGCGCGACAAACGGCCCAGGGCCTCTTCTAGTTCTGAATGCCGATGACACTAAGAGTAAGGTCTACCTGGCTCCCTGCTATCACTGTTCCTCGGTGTTTGCTAGAGACCTTTCAGTGAGGAAGTAATCCTTTCTACTTTCTATTATCTCAGGGCCACTTTAGAATATCATGTCTTTGGACTGCTCCTTCTACCCTGGCTCCTGGGCTCTGAAGAGGAAAGAACTGCTGATGTGTTCTTCTCTGACCCAGTAGGCCTTCGGGTCCACTCACTTCCTCAGTTTGTAGGCATTCAGTGAAGATTTGACAGGTGAATGAATTATGAATGCAAAAGTGTGCATATTAGTTTAGCAGCTAATTATGAAAACAATATTCCAGGCTTCAAAGAGAAAAGAAAAGGGTAAGAATCCAGAAGATATTTTGAACCCTTCAAAGCAGTTTTTTTTTTGAAGAATGTTATGTTTACTAGGCTCTCCCCTACCCCAAATCCCCCCCACAAACCCCATTACAGTCACTGTCCATCAGCATAGTAAGATGCTGTAGAATCACTACTTGTCTTCTCTGTGTTGCACAGCCCTCCCCTTTCCCCCACCCACAACATTATACATGCTAATCATAATACCCCCTTTCTTGTCCCCCACCCTTATCCCTCCCTACCCTCCCATTCTCCCCAGTCTGTTCCTTTTGGTAACTGTTAGTCCATTCTTGAGTTCTGTGATTCTGCTGCTGTTTTGTTCCTTCAGTTTTTCCTTTGTTCTTATACTCCACAGATGAGTGAAATCATTTGGTATTTCTCTTTCTCCACTTGGCTTATTTCGCTGAGCATAATACCCCCCAGCTCCATCCATGTTGCTGCAAATGGTAGGATTTGCACTTTTCTTATGGCTGAGTAGTATTCCATTGTGTATATGTACCACATCTTCTTTATCCATTCATCTATCGATGGACATTTAGGTTGCTTCCATTTCTTGGCTATTATAAATAGTGCAGCGATAAACATAGGGGTGCATCTGTCTTTCTCAAACTGGAGTGCTACATTCTTAGGGTAAATTCCTAGGAGTGGAATTCCTGGATCAAATGGTAAGTCTGCTTTGAGCATTTTGATGTACCTCCATACTGCTTTCCACAATGGTTGAACTAATTTACATTCCCACCAGCAGTGTAGGAGGGTTCCCCTTACTCCACAGCCTCACCAACATTTGTTGTTGTTTGTCTTTTGGATGGTAGCCATCCTTACTGGTGTGAGGTGATACCTCATTGTAGTTTTAATTTGCATTTCTCTGATAATTGGTGATGTGGAGCATCTTTTCATGTGTCTGTTGGCCATCTGTATTTCTTTTTTGGAGAACTGTCTGTTCAGTTCCTCTGCCCATTTTTTAATTGGATTATTTGTTTTTTGTTGAGGTGTGTGAGCTCTTTATATATTTTGGACGTCAAGCCTTTATTGGATCTGTCATTTTCAAATATATTCTCCCATACTGTAGGGTTCCTTTTTGTTCTATTGATGGTGTCTTTTGCTGTACAGAAGCTTTTCAGCTTAATATAGTCCCACTTGTTCATTTTTGCTGTTGTTTTCCTTGCCCGGGAAGATATGTTTAAGAAGAGGTCACTCATGTTTATGTCTAAGATTTTTGCCTATGTTTTTTTCCAAGAGTTTAATGGTTTCTGACTTACATTCAGGTCTCTGATCCATTTTGAGTTTACTTTTGTATATGGGGTTAGGCAATGGTCCAGTTTCATTCTCCTACATGTAGCTGTCCAGTTTTTCCAGCACCATCTGTTGAAGAGACTGTCATTTCGCCATTGTATGTCCATGGCTCTTTTATCAAATATTAATTGACCATATATGTCTGGGTTAATGTCTGGATTCTCTAGTCTGTTCCATTGGTCTGTGGCTCTGTTCTTGTGCCAGTACCAAATTGTCTTGACTTTATAGTAGTGCTTGAAGTATTTGCCCTCTATTCCCATTTTGCTGAGAGTTTTTATCATGAATGGATGTTGAACTTTGTCAAATGCTTTTTCAGCATCTATGGAGATGATCATGTGGTTTTTCTCTTTCTTTTTGTTGATGTGGTGGATGATGTTGATGGATTTTTGAATGTTGTACCATCTTTTCATCCCTGGGATGAATCCCACTTGGTCATGGTGTATGATCCTTTTGATGTATTTTTGAATTCCGTTTGCTAATATTTTGTTGAGTATTTTTGCATCTATGTTCATCAGGGATATTGGTCTGTAGTTTTCTTTTTTGGTGGGGTCTTTGCCTGGTTTTGGTATTAGGGTGATGTTAGCTTCATAGAATGAGTTTGGGAGTATCCCCTCCTCTTCTATTTTTTGGAAAACTTTAAGGAGAATGGGTGTTATGTCTTCCCTGTATGTCTGATAAAATTCTGAGGTGAATCCATCTGGCCCAGGGGTTTTGTTCTTTGGTAGTTTTTTGATTACCGCTTCAATTTCATTGCTGGTAATTGGGCTGTTTAGATTTTCTGTTTCTTTCTGGGTCATTCTTGGAAGGTTGTATTTTTCTAGGAAGTTGTCCATTTCTCCTAGGTTTCCAAGCTTGTTAGCATGTAGGTTTTCATAGTACTCACTAATAATTCTTTGTATTTCTGTGGGGTCCGTCGTGATTTTTCCTTTCTCATTTCTGATACTGTTGATCTGTGTTGACTCTCTTTTCCTCTTAATAAGTCTGGCTAGAGGCTTATCTATTTTGTTTATTTTCTCGAAGAACCAGCTCTTGGTTTCATTGATTTTTGCTATTGTTTTATTGTTCTCAATTTTATTTATTTCTTCTCTGATCTTTATTATGTCCCTCCTTCTGCTGACCTTAGGCCTCATTTGTTCTTCTTTTTCCAATTTTGATAATTGTGACGTTAGACCATTTATTTGGGATTGTTCTTCCTTTTTTAAATATGCCTGGATTGCTATATACTTTCCTCTTAAGACTGCTTTTGCTGTGTCCCACAGTAGTTGGGGCTTAGTATTGTTGTTGTCATTTGTTTCCATATATTGCTGGATCTCCATTTTGATTTGGTCATTGATCCATTGATTATTTAGGAGAGTGTTGTTAAGCCCATGTGTTTGTGAGCCTTTTTGCTTTCTTTGAACTATTTATTTCTAGTTTTATGCCTTTGTGGTCTGAAAAGTTGGTTGGTAGGATTTCCATCTTTTTGAATTTACTGAGGCTCTTTTTGTGGCCTAGTATGTGGTCTATTCTGGAGAATGTTCCATGTACACTTGAGAAGAATGTGTATCCTGTTGCTTTTGGATGTAGAGTTCTATAGATGTCTATTAGGTCCATCTGTTCTAGTGTGTTGTTCAATGCCTCTGTGTCCTTACTTATTTTCTGCCCGGTGGATCTATCCTTTGGGGTCAGTGGTGTGTTGAAGTCTCCTAAAATGAATGCATTGCAGTCTATTTCCCCCTTTAGCTCTGTTAGTATTTGTTTCACATATGCTGGTGCTCCTGTGTTGGGTGCATATATATTTAGAATGGTTATATCCTCTTGTTGGACAGAACCCTTTATCATTATGTAGTGTCCTTCTTTATCTCTTGTTACTTTCTTTATTTTGAAGTCTATTTTGTCTGATATTAGTACTGCAACCCCTGCTTTCTTCTCACTGTTGTTTGCCTGAAATATGTTTTTCCATCCCTTGACTTTTAGTCTGTGCATGTCTTTGGATTTGAGGTGAGTTTCTTGTAAGCAGCATATAGATGGGTCTTGCTTTTTTATCCATTCTATTACTCTGTGTCTTTTGATTGGTGCATTAAATCCCTTTACATTTAGGGTGACTATTAAGAGATATGTACTTATTGCCATTGCAGGCTTTAGATTCGTGGTTACCAAAGGTTCAAGGTTAGCTTCTTTAGTATCTTACTGCCTAACTTAGCTCGTTTATTGAGCTGTTATATACACTGTCTGGAGATTCTTTTCTTCTCTCCCTTCTTATTCCTCCTCCTCCATTCTTCATATGTTGTGTGTTTTTTTCTGTGCTCTTTTTAGGAGTGCTCCCATCTAGAGCAGTCCCTTTAAGATGCCCTGTAGAGGTGGTTTGTGGGAAGCAAATTCCCTCAGCTTTTGCTTGTCTGGGAATTGTTTAATCCCGCCATCATATTTAAATGATAGTCGTGCTGGATACAGTATCCTTGGTTCAAGGCCCTTCTGTTTCATTGCATTAAGTATATCATGCCATTCTCTTCTGGCCTGTAGGGTTTCTGTCGAGAAGTCTGATGTTAGCCTGATGGGTTTTCCTTTATAGGTGACCTTTTTCTCTCTAGCTGCCTTTAAAACTCTTTCCTTGTCCTTGATCCTTGCCATTTTAATTATTGTGTGTCTTGGTGTTGTCCTCCTTGCATCCTTTCTGTTTGGGGTTCTATTTCCGTGGTCTGTTTGATTATTTCCTCCCCCAGTTTGGGGAAGTTTTCAGCAATTATTTCTTCAAAGACACTTTCTATCCCTTTTCCTCTCTCTTCTTCTTCTGGTACCCCTATAATATGGATATTATTCCTTTTGGATTGGTCACATAATTCTCTTAGTATTGTTTCATTCCTGGAGATCCTTTTATCTCTCTCTATGTCAGCTTCTATGCGTTCCTGTTCTCTGGTTTCTATTCCTTCAATGGCCTCTTGCATCTTATCCATTCTGTTTATAAATCCTTCCAGGGTTTATTTCACTTCTGTGATCTCCTTCCTGACATCTGTGATCTCCCTCCGGACTTCATCCCATTGCTCTTGCAGTTTTCTCTGCATCTCCGTCAGCGTGTTCATGATTTTTATTTTGAATTCTTTTTCAGGAAGACTGGTTAGGTCTGTCTCCTTCTCAGGTGTTGTCTCTGTGATCTTTGTCTGCCTGTAGTTTTGCCTTTTCATGGTGATATAGTTTGCAGAGCTGGTACGAGTGATGGCTGGGAGAGCTTTCCTTCTTGTTGGTTAGTGGCCTTCCTCTCCTGGGGGAATAGCGACCTCTAGTGGCTTGTGCTTGGCAGCTGTGTGCAGACAGGGCTTCTGCTTCCTGCCCGGTTGCTATGGAGTTTATCTCTGCTGTTGCTGTGGGCGTGGCCTGGCTCAGGCTGCTCCTCCAAAATGGTGGAGCCCCATTGGAGGGGGAGCGGCGGGGAGGCTATTTATCTCCGTAAGGGTCCTCTGTGCTCCCTGCTGCCCAGGAGGTTAGAGTGTGCAGAGATCCCCAGATTCCCCGCCTCTGGGCTACGTGTCCTGTCCTGCCCCTTTAAGACTTCCAAAAAGCACTCTCCAAACCAAAACAACAACAGCAACAATGAAAGAAAAAAAAAATTAAATAAATAATTTTTTTTAAAAAAAGGAAAAACACGTGATTTTCTTTGTCCTCAGGCGCCGGTCTCAGGCACCCGCTCACCGGTCTTGCTGCCCTATTTCCCTCGTATCCAGGACCCCGCGCATGCACTGTGTCTGCGCTCTGGTCCAGAATACTGGGTCTGGGTGTTCAGCAGTCCTGGGCTCTCTAGCCCTCCTTGCTGACTCCTCTCTACCTGCCGGAAGCCGGCGGGAGGGGTGCTTGGGTCCCGCCAGGCCGGGGCTTGTATTTTATCCCCTTCACGAGGCGCTGGGTTCTCGCAGGTGTGGATATGGTCTGGATGTTGTCCTGTGTCCTCTGGTCTCTATTTTAGGAAGAGTTGTCTTTGTTATATTTTCATAGATAAATTTGGTTTTAGGAGGAGATTTCTGCTGCTCTACTCATGCTGCCATCTTCTCTGCACTCTTGAACTTTTTTTATTTAAACATCTTTACTGAAGGTTCTACACTGTGTGACAAGATAAGAAAAAACAAAAGGTATAATAAGCAATGCAGAGTACAAAACAAAATTGGCAAAATTTCCAGATGATATGATTTGTCTACCCAAGAAAACCCAAATGAACCTGATAAAAAATCAATATAAACAAAAGTCAAATGTATATCTCTATACCAGCAACTAACAGTAAAAGAAAAAGAAAATTAAAGACTACAATTTATAGAAGCAACAACAAAAATGTGTAGGTAAAATATACATACAAATAAATTTGACAACAGATTAAAGACTTTTAGGAAAACATTTTTTAAACACCCTCAGTAATTTCAATGGAAGTGTAAATTGTTATAACCATTTTGGAAAAGTAACATTATCTAACAGGATTAAACATACACATAATCTATGATCCACAAACTCCATTCTTAGAAATGTTCCCTGAAGAAACAGGATACTCGCTCAGATACATCAAAATACATATATACAGAAATCTTCATAGCAGTATTGCAATAGAAAAATTTAAAAACAATGCCCATCAATAGAAAATGTCCATCAACATCAAATATCCATAACAATAAGGCAGAAAAAGATACCATGGCGTGTTTACTCCGTGGAATACTATACAGCCATGAAAATGAATGAACCACAAGTACACACATTAAAATGGATCAATCTCAGAAGTAAAACATGGAATTAAAGAAACAAAAACTTGAAGAATACATACAGAGTGCCAAAAAAGGAAAAACTAAATAATTGGTTTTTTTTGTATATATATATATATATCATAAAACTATGGTGAAAAGCATAAATTGAGTAAGACAAAATGCAAGATGGTGAATTCTTGGGAGGAGAGAAAAGACCTTTATTGGGAAAGGGCTTAAAGTGCCTTCAAAGCTACTGTCAGTGTTCTATCTCTTAGGTTGGAAGGTGGATAAATGGGTGTTTTTTCACTATTATTACTTTTACTTTTGTATGTGTCATATTTTTCAACTCTACAGTTTTTTTAGGAAAATGCTCTTGAATTCAGTGTGGTATTTATCTACATTTATCCATTCCTTATATTGAAGATGCATTACTGAATAACATATGTTCTAGAATGACCAAAAATACAACAGGGGTGACAGGAACTTCATGTTTTAAAATAAAAATATTATGAACTGGTTTGAGGAGATTATATTGGAAACATGTTATCTTTCATATTTAATAAAATTGTAAGGTCTGGAAAGACCTCAGGTGGAATTAGATCATATCACCCAGGTGGAATTAGACCATATCACCACAATGATATCACTGGTCTAAATTAATGGGCAGCTTGAGGAATTATTTGAAATAGTTGCGATCAATTAGGCTCAGAATATGCTGCTAAGCATTACTCACCTTACATGTGAGGCACGTGAGAGCTGCTCAGAATCTGTGGTTGTAAACGACACAGAAAGGATTTCTCAGAAGGCTGTGCAGTAGCTCATGGAACCCAGAGGAACCCTGGACAGCCAGGTCTGAAAACTAACATGACTGTTGGATACCTGTGAAAGCTACATCCCAGGAATCAGCCAGTTAGAAACCCCCTGCTGCCAGCATAGCTATAAACCCCAAACCACGCCTGCACCCTCTCCCTCTTGTTTCCCATTCCAGGTCTCTGCTGGGAGCACCTGGTCGGCAGGTGTAAGCCACACACCTACTCCTTTGCTACCAGGGTTCAGGGCGAGCAGGTGTCTGATCTTTTTGCCTTCTGGGTCCCATAAGTTTAGGAAAGGAATACAAGTGCTAGGCACTGCAGATGAATGAATGAATGGATGAATGAATGAATGCATGCATGCATGAATGAATGAATGAAAGGGGAGGGTGGGAGGAAGGAGAGAAAAAGGAAAAGAGGGAAGGAGAGAGAAAGGGAGGTTATAAGTTCTCTGCAATGTTGATTAAAAACGTTGGTTGGCTTGTGAATCCCTGTGGAAGATTCCTGAACCAACTTTCTGATGTTGGTAGGGAAGGGGAAATCGTCCATTTATTTAACCTGTATATCAGGGGATATTTTAAAATTCCAGAACTTTTAGCATAAATAATGTAGGCCCATAAATCTACTCACTCTGTGACTTCAAGTGACTCTGATTTTGCTATTCATAGTTTGGGGCCTAAAAGGACTCTGAATTTATTTTCTTCCTAATTGTTCCTTTACTAATTTACTTGTCTCTGAGTGCATTTTTTGAAGATGCATAACAGCTATTTCAACTTAAGAATGAACAACTTCAGGAGCTGAATACTATGATTACCCCAAGAAATATTATATTACCTGAGCATTTAAAATAAACAATAATAGCTGTCACTTAACCAGCAATGCCTATGTGCCAGGCACTGTTGTAGGTATTCTACATGCCTTATCTAATTTAAGATAATTAGATAAGAAATTCCATGATATTTGTATCCCCACCTTATAGATGATTAAACTGAGGCACCAAGATGTTAAAATGATTGGTCCAAGCCAATGAGCAATGTAGCAAGGACTCGAATCGGGTAATTCACTCGTTAGTCTCGGCCACTATTCAATACAGCCTCAATAAATGTTGATTTCATCAGCGCAAAACATACATTTAAAAATTCACTTATTGGTCACAAAGAAATCAAACCATAAAAATAGAGCTACAGAAAGTATATGAACCACTAAAGTTCTCTCTTCTTAATTCGGCCTTGCTAAATCTGCTTTGACTGTCTCTGCTTTCAGTGGCTGAACAGCATGTTAACAAAGGTTTTCCACTCACTAAGCCCCTGCGAACTCCCCAGGTTCACCCCACCTGATTGCTTCTGGCTTCTCAGCACAGCCAGCTCCTGCTTGACTCCAGCCCGTCGGTATAAAGCACATGCCTAAAATCTGGTCTACTTTAAAATCCTCTCCTCACCTTGTGGAATTCTCTATAATGCCTCTGTGAAGAAGCCAGACTGGGTTAAATGTAGCTGATTCACATAAAATAAGAACTTAAATCAAACTGAGTTTTTAAATATACCCTATGTATTAAATAATTATGAACAAAAATATGGGATTAGAACAGGCAGAAATAAGAAAATAGGTATATTGATTGAGCAGTAGGGCTGGGAGATTCAGCCATCCAGGGGCTCGCTGACTGCTTCTCACGTGTTCAGCACAGGAGTTAAGGGAAGAAACCAGGACCCAGCCCCTTCCCACAGGGGAGCCCAGCACAGGCAAAGGGTATCAGCTATCACCACAGAACAAAAGTACCTAATAGACACTAAAGAGCTAAACTGAATATTCCCATAAACAGATGGGGAAAAAAAATGTGGGCAGGATGACAGTGTTGGGCGATTCACACGCAACTAGTTAAACAAGAAAAACCAACAGGACCGATTCATGAACAAACATCAGCTTACAGTGAGATAAGGCATCTCTGTTGCCTCTATCCTCATCTCAGTCTTGCCCAACAGTTTGATAAATGATTTGGATAAGAAGAGGATAGTATAATTCACCAAAGTTGTGTTATCATGAAAGTAAGAATGATGGTAGATCCAGTGATAACAGAATCAGAATCCTGAAGGCGTGTGGTGTTGTTCCCGTCTCACCACAGGGTCAGGGGTGTGACGCGTCCAGATAAAGGGAAGGGGTGTGTTCATCATGCCTGGGGTGGTCCTTCTGGGGCAACATGTCCAAAGCAGAGTTTAAAGCAGAACAGAATTCAGGCACAGTGATGAAGATAATGTGACTTGAAAGCAGTTGAAACTGAAGGCAGATATGCAATCCAGCACAGGGCAGATAGCCTATGATTTCATGAGAGCCTTGCCACACATTTGTCCGAATCCATATAAAATGAAAGAGGACTTCAATTCACTCTAAGTCATCCCACAAAACTGAAGGCAAGACAAGACAGAGTCTGACATTATAGTATAAGCTGTACTATAAGGGAGAGAAAAGGAATATTTACTTACTTATCTACCTAGTGCCAGAACCTGTGCTTAACATTTTGTAATCATCCACCAAACAGTCAAGTAAGGTATGCATTAGAATCCCATTTTACATATTGTTCTGTGTATCTACTGCTGAATAACAAACTATTACATAATTTAGTAGCTTAAAATAACCATTTTTATTCTTATCTCTCACCATGCTGAGGTCAGGAATTTGGACCGGGCACAGCAGGAGAGCTTGTCTCTGCTCCATGGTGTCTGGGGTCTCTGCCTGAATATCGTGACTGGCTGGGGGCTGTTCAGGCATCCCTTCTGTCTCTCCATCCAGCCTCGTCATGTGTGGGCTTCCTCACAACATGGCAGGCCCAGGATAGGTGAACCTCAGGTAGGGCTCAGGGCTCCAAGAGATGAGGCACATGCAGCCACTTCCCCCAGGTCTGGGCCTGGGACAGGCTGAGCAATCCTGCGTCCACTCCACTGGTTGGAGCAGTCACAGAGCCAGCCCAGTGCAGGGAGAGCAAATGGGAGGAACGCAAAAGGGCCTGCGGTCACCTGTAACCCATCACGGGGTGAGGAAGCACAGGATGTGAGGCACTGGAAGAGCCAGGACTCTAGCCAGACCTGACCTGTTATCAGCCCTCGCCACCACTCATACCCTCAGGCCCTCAGGTGTCCTCCAAGATGACCTCTAAATACACAAGTTCAGCCTCGCTTTTAAGCACCAGGCCTTTATCACCAAGTTTCCATTTGAATCTCGTGGCTGCCACTCAGGTCCGCAGGAGCAGCCATGAATTCTGGACTCATCTCGGCCCCCAAACCCGGCAGACCTGTGGCCCGTGGCACCTACCAAGTCTTGCTGGCTCCGCATCTCATGGTGACCGTCCCCTCTCTCACACTCATTTCCTGGTCCTATGTGAGTCACCACAGCCTGTAGATCTGTGTGCACCACAGCCTGCAAGGCTGCTCAGGGACCTGGCTCACCAGCCTCTCAAGCGACCCCTCCTCACGTCGCCCACCCCTGCTGCTGCTCCGCC
Organism: Manis javanica; assembly: GCF_040802235.1. Classification (NCBI taxonomy): domain Eukaryota; kingdom Metazoa; phylum Chordata; class Mammalia; order Pholidota; family Manidae; genus Manis; species Manis javanica. Next base: position 8,433,662 of record NC_133171.1, read on the forward strand.
CCTCCAGCATCCTCCTTTAGCCCTCCCATCCCCCACGCTGCCCTATTCTTCTCTGCGGTATTTATCATCACCTGCTACAGGGGTGTCCATTTGTTGGCTGATTTTCTTTCTGTCCGTGTCTCTCACTGGAACAGCTGCTGTTCAGTAGAAACACAACATGAGCCACACATGCAATTTTACATTTTATAGGTGCCACATGTAAAAAGGCAAAAAGAAACAGGTGGCATTACTTTCAATAATATATTTTATGTAGCCCAAGATAGCCAGAATATTATCATTTTCACATGTAACCAATACAGAAAAAATATTAATGAGATACTGTACATTTCTTGGTCTCAGTTTGGAATTTGGGTGTGCGTTTTGCATTTAGAGTGCTTCTCATGGAGACTAGGCACATTTCAAGGCTTCAGAGGCCCCGTGAGCAGCTGCACTTGGACAGCACAGCCCTAAAATATAAGCCCATGAGGAACCTGGCCTCCTACCCCTTGCTCAGTTCTTTCTTCTCAGTGCCTGGAACAGTACCGGTCACTTAGCAATTGTTTGTTGATCGTATGCATGTGTGCATGAATACAGTAAATAAGTGCATTCATTCCTTGATCTTGACACACCAAATGTGAGAGGAGATTTCTCTCCCTCTCACATCAGCCCACTTCCTCCTCAGCTTGAGGGTGGCAGGAGCTTCCTACCTGTCAGCACCTGCCCGAGTAGCCAGTAGTTATTCCTGCCTGGGGTGCTGTACCCCTGTCACCATTCCAGAGGCCACCAGACTCCGAGGGGGCAGCTCTGGGTGCTGTATCTGCACCTGTGGCCAGAAACTGCAAGACTGAAGCTGGGAAGCTTTAGAAAATTCCTGATCTGGGGCCCTTAACCAATGGGCATTTGCTTACAGCTCTTCACTTCTCAGTCACAGTGTGCCTCCAGTTCTCCAGCCTCCATGAGCCCCACCCCTCCGCCTTCATCCTGAGCTCCAGGGTGGATTCCCCTCAGGGACTCCTAAAGGTCTGCAGTGTAACTTAGGCTGGGAACACTGACGTCTTTGAATGAGGAAGCTGAGGTCAGAGGCCTGCCTGGTTTGAACTTGTGCCCACTTGACAGCTGGCTGTGCTGGCTCACCTGCCCCTCAGGGCCCACCTGCCTGCTTATCTGTCCACTGCCTCTGTGATAGCTTGGTGGCAGCCTGCTGTCCAGGCTCTTAACTGTAGCTGACAGTTCCCATCCTCTTATCCCTGGATGTCAAATTTTGGTGTGGCACAGAGAAGTCAGCAGGCTGTGTGGTCCTCCCCTACTAATACTTTTTTATTAACAGCTTTATTGAGGTATAATTCACATACCACACAATTAACCCCTTGAAAGAGGACAATTCAGTGGATTTTGCTATAGTTGCAGACATGTGCAAACATCTCCACTGTCCATTTTAGACCATTTTTCATGACCTGTAAAGAAACCCCATGCCCTTCAGTTACCAGTCCACACGCCCCCCACCCACCAACCCCATAGCCCTGGGTAACCAATAATCCACTCTCTGTCTCTCCATAGATCTCCTTAGCTGGACACTGCATATGAATGGAAGTCTACAATATGTGCTCTTTTGTGACTGGTTTCTTTTACTTAGGATGATGCCTACAAGGTCGACCTTGTTAGAGCGTTTATCTGCTCTCCTTATTGCTGAGTGACACTTCGTTATAGGGATGTGCCCATTCATCAGCCGCGGGACATTCAGTTGTTGACACGTCTGGCTAGTGCGTACAGTGATGTATGAACATCATTTGGAAGCCCCCATTAACTCTTCCTGCATCTTGCTGGCAGGTTAATCTCTGGCAAACATGGCAGAGTTGGTCGTTCACTGTCTGACACTTTCAGAGGCTTCCCAGGAAGGAAAGTCTGACCTCTTAGCTCCTCATAGCCAGAGCTCCCCAACACCCCCCAACCCTTGCTCCAGAGAGAAGTGGAGCACTGTGGTCAGGGCGAGGGCTTTGGAATTAGAGGTCACCCTTGCAGCTGTTAGTGACTGAAACCAGATGCAAAGCCAGCCCAGTTTCAGGGTTTGGAGAAAATGGTGATGATTCTTTCACTCTGGTTTACAATCAACTGGGCAACAAGCCAGGGACCAAGGCTGCCAGTGGCTGGGCTCTACCGCGTCACTCCCTGCTCTGCATGGAGGCGTGCCCAGCTCTAGAGCAGCTGGCAGGGCTGAGGGAGCCGTTCCCAGGTGAGGGGGCAGTGCCGGGCCCCCTCTAGTCACCTGGGGAAGGGCCCCCAGGTCCTCCGTGCCAGCAGTGTGGCCGGGCACATTGGAGCCTACCTCCTGCTGCCGCAGCAGGGCCACCACAGTGATGCCTGCACCCTGTCAGTGGGGGTAAGATCAGTACTGGCCTCATAGGACCCTTGAAAGACATGCATAGGTGCTCAAGCACTGCATGCAGGCCACCAAGGGCTCCTTCCCAGGGCAACCCCTGGGCTTCAGGGAGACTCACCTCTGACCTGCGCTCAGCCCTTCTTCATACCTCACTTCTTGGTTCTCCATTTACCAAGGCTTGGCTACTTCTATTAGTTTCCTCTTGCAGCGGCAACAAATTACTACAAAATTAAACACAATGGCTTAAACACCATGAACTTGCAGTCTTACAGTTCTGAAAGCCGAAAGTCCAAAACTGGTCTCACTGGCTTAAAATCAAGGAGTCAGCAGTGCTTCTCCTGGGGATTCATGAACAATTATTGCCTTGCCCTTTCCGGCCTCCAGAGGCCACCCACACTTCTGGGCCTGTGGCCCCTCTTCCATCGTCAGGGCCAGCAGCGGCTGGTGGAGTCTTTCTCAGAGCCTGGCATCTCTGACTCACCTGCCTGCCTGCCTCCTCCCCCGGGATCCCCCTTGGCCCCCTGGGTAATCCAGGATAAGCTCGTCATCTCAGGTCAAATCAGCAGCAGCACCAAGTCCATCTGCAGCCTTATGCCCTCTTGCCCCGTAACCTTCCACGGGCCCAGCTCCGGGCATCGGCAGGTGGGTGTCTCCGGGAAGCATTATTCTGCCCACCACATTACTCTTCAACATTCAGTTCTGATGTGCCTCTGCCACTTGAGTCTTCCCCAAATCCCCCAGTCCTCTGTCTCTTTTCCTGAATGCCCATAAAATTTGTCATCTGTAGCCTTCATTTTACAAACATTTTGTGTTGTCATGTACTGTTCCCTGAGTGAAATGCAAAGTCCAGGAATGTGTTGGGGAGACAGCATGACCCCACAGAAAGGCACAGGACAGGGAGCCAGTAGGCCTTGCCTCCATCCCCACCCACCAACTGGGAAAACTGGGGTGATGTCCTGAACATCTGTGACTCTCATTTCGCTCCTGTAAAATGGGGTTTATCCATAGCTCTAGCACTAACCATTATGCTAAAGCAATGTAACATGAACAACTCAAACAAAACAGTGGGCAAAGGACTTGAAGAGATGTTTCTCCAAAGAAATACAGATAGACACAAACACATGAAAAGATTCTCCGTATCACTAATCATTAGGAAAATACAAATCAAAGTTACAGTGAGCTATCACTTCACATCCACCAGAATGACTATTATCAAAAGACAGAAAATAACAAGTGTTGACAAGAATGTAGAGAAATTGGAACCCTTGTGCACTGCTGGTGGGAATGGAAAATGGTGCAGCCACTGTGGAAAATGGTATGGTGTTTCTTCAAAAAGTTAAACATAGAATTACCATATGATCCACCAATTCCACTCTTGGGTATATACATAAAAGAAGTGAAAGCAGGGACTTGAACAGGTATTTGTACATCTGTGCTCATAGCAACATTATTCACAATAACCCCAAAGGTGGAAGCACCCCAAGTGTCCATCAACAAATGGATGACTAAACAAAATGTGGTATATCTATAATATTCTACGGAATTAACAAGGAAGGAAACTCTGGGACATGCTACAGATGAGCCTCGAGGACATAATGCTGAGAGAAGTAAGCCAGACGCAAAAAGACAAATACTGTTACGATTTCAAGTATGAGATCCCCCGAGTCCTCAAGTTCACAGAGACAGGAGGCAGAGCGGGGATTGCCAGAGGGTCGCTGGCGGGAGGGACGGGGAGTTGTGTTTACTGGGTACCGGGTTTCAGTTTGGGAAGAGGAAGAAGTTCAGGAGATGGGTGACAGCGATGTGGGCAGAATAATGTGTGATGTACTTAAGTCACTGAACTGCACACTTCAAAATGGTTAAGATGGCAAATTTTATGCTATGTATATTTCACCACCACCACAACGAATAAAGCAGTATGAGTGAAAGTGCTCTGTTAGCTGTAGCATTCATACAGACTTAAGGTGACCCTGGTCCTGACACTCCATGACCTCGCCCTCACCTGCTCACCCATGCGCCCCTGTGTATCCCAGGTCCCAGTCAATAACGGCTGATGCAATGCGGAGAACCACCCCCCCCACCCCCAGGGAAGCACATAGCCCTGCCTGTTCCCTGCCCATCCCTGCAGACATGCACAGCTGACCATCTTACCTGAATACGGTTTTTAAACTATACCAGTCTGAATATTTTTAATGTGACAAAAACATGGAAAAGGATGGAGAAAGCAAGGTAGAAAGATGCATGTGCATTGCGCATTCATGGATTTGTGTTTATAACCCAATGACGTTATTGTTAAAGTCTGCTGAAGCCGGTTCCACCCGCTGCTTTCTTCTGGTGACCTGAATATGTGTGTGCATTCTCCATATGCTTTGGAGTCAGCGTGCACGAGCTGTGTGTGTTCCTGACTGGCTTTAAGCAGTGGAAGCGGAGGAAACAGCACATGCAGCACACAGCCTGGGGAGGCCGAGACCCCGTGCTGCAGGGCATGTAGGTAGGAGGTGAGCGAAGCGACAGGCTCTAATAACCTCACCCATCCTCCTAATTGCTTTCTTCTCACAAAGAACCACACCAGCAGCTCTGGCAGCCCTCAGGGAAATCTCTGCTTGTTATGAGGCTGGTGGGCAATCCTTTCATCACCGTGAAATGCTGGCAGTTTGTGTCAACAAATCCAATTTCAGTCAATCAATAGACAACCTGCCTGCCGGCTCTGTCCTTCTCTGCTCTTGCCTCCCCTTCTTCCATGGGAACCCTGGCAGGACAGCACCCAGGCTGTGGCTTGGGCTGAATGTGGCAGGAGCCACTGACAAGGGCGGTCCCACCACCCAGCAGAAGGACGCTGTGCTGCGAGGGTGAGAAGAGTCAGCTGTGTGCAGACAGACTAGGGCCTTATGTGGCCTTTGGCAAGGTCTTCACCTCTTTGAACTCCAGGGACTGTGGAGAAAAGTAGGTGTTAAGATGCATGCAGGTACTCAGCCTGCGTCTGGCCCATAGGAAGTGAGAAGAGAGAGATGGTTGGTGATCTGCCAGATTTTACAAGCCAAATAGGGCGATAAATGGGAGGTACTTCGGATTTTACTATCATCATTAGCATCATCATGATTGCCACTGTCGTCTAGAGGACTGTGTGGAAGAAGGCTCAGGAGGTGACCGTGAGGGGGGACCAGGCCACGGGCCCCACCGTTACGGAGGAGAGCATTCGGCTGCTGCTTCATGAAAGTTCACTAAGCAGAGATGTTCACTGGATGTGGTCAGTGTTGGAGCAGAGGGCTGGCGCCTGACATCAGAAGGGTCATTTGCAGGTACACGTGCCCGAGGAGCTCTGCTCTGCTGCATGGCACACCACCTAGTAGGAATGAGTTTTGTCCTCTAACACACCTGGTCCCAAGAGCAGGGCAAGAGAGGCCCAACAGCGGCTCCCTGCAATTTCTGCCTTTCCACTGGGAAGCCAGAAATAACAACGCCCTCCCTGCAAAGGGACATCCCCCTTGTCAGGGAGATGGAGGGCTTCAGGGATGTTGGGGTGGTGGGGGTCCCTGCTGGGCAATAAAGAATTAACACAACTCTATTTCTTGCCAGGTGGCTCTCGCACCTAACAGATGGCTGAGACGGGACTGCGTTAGCATTGGCACTGAGTTCCCGGTGGAGGCGGCCCCAAAGCCCTCCAGTGCAGGGGCACAGGCACGGGGACAGGTCCATCGAGCAGTCTGGCCTTGCACAAGCTCCAGGAGCTTGGAGGTTTTAACTAACCGAGGATGCAACCACTTCTCCAGCAGGAAACTGTCAGGAAGAAGGGCCTGGGTGCATTTTGTACTGCTGCTGTTTTGTTTAACTGGGGAGGGAAGGAGTGATTGGAGGCGAGGCTTCAGACGCAGAACGCCCGGTATTGGTGGGCATTCTGCTCCCAGGCAGGTACGGTAGGCATCCATCCACATTTGCTATTTCATTTTATGTGCCACAATAACCCTGTGGAGCAGGTATATTTGCCTGTTTTGCCAAATCAGGATGCTCAGGCCCAGATGTACCTGGAAAGCTCCAGGACCTGGCACACAGTGGGTGCGCAGCAAGGAGACACTGACAGACACTTGCCCAGGGTCACGGTCAGAAGGAGAGAATCAAATGCCCATTCTGAAGGACCAGGCCACTCCGGACCCCACTTTACTCTCTCCCTACCAGCATGCTCAGGGCAGGAGCCTGGGAAGACTTCATCAGGAATGGGTTTAGCTCCTGGGAAAAGGTTTCAGATCCCCCAAAAAGCTTTTCCTAGGGAAATCTGCCCTTAGAAGAGCAGTCAGATGTCTCCATCCAGCCCAAGGACAGATCCCTCTGAACAACCAAAGTAGTCTCAGATATTTGAGGGAGAGAGTCAAAGATTCTAACTTTAAAAAAAAAAAAAGGAAAGAAAGACCCCCAGGCCAGTAAAATGTGAGTTATGTCTGTTAGGAAATTGGTCTCTTCTCATGGGACAGGGGCCTCTCAAAAGTGCCTCTTTCAAGAAAAAAAAAAAAAGTGCCCACTTCTTCCCTGAAATGTACCTTATTACAATGGCAATGAAAAAAAAGAAAGAAAAAAAAAGAGAAAAAATCCCAGCCAGCCATTCATGTTTGGGAAATTTGGGATTGAGACATGCAAGGATGTGGGGAAGATTCACTGCTCCTAGAAATTTCAGTGGATAGAAACGGATGTAGAAATCTGGATTTCCAAGCAGACTTCTCCTTGAGCTCCAGAAGAGCGTATGAAACTGCCTTCTGGAATCTCTAGGTGGGTGTTTTAGAGCATGCCTAAAATCGTGCACCCACCCACACCCGCTACAACAAAGGGGAGAAGCGCCCACATTCCCCACCGTAGCCAGTGGCACCACCATCCACCCAGCCTCTCAGACTAGACACTTGCAGACATGCCGGATGTCTCCCTCCTGGGTTAGCAGGCCAGCCTACTGGGAGATTCTCCTCCTAGAATCTAAGTGCTGGCTGCCCCTGCATCTCTCTTTTGCTCTTAGATGCAAACTTCTAAACCAGTGTCCTTGACTGTGTCTTACTCTCCTCTACCCATCAGTGGTCCCAGGGAGATCTGCTTAAAATCCAAATTTGACCATGGCATTCCCCAGCTTACCACCTTCCATCGTCTGTGGGCACTGAGGAATCTAGAGCCCAAACTTCTTAACACGGTATGAAACCACATGGTCCCCAGAGAGGCATGAATTGGGTCTGCCTCCAAAACGCACCTTTTCTAGGCAAACAAGCCCCACCGTGAGGGCCAATTTTATGTGTCAACTTGGTTCAATTAAGCGCATTAGTCTGCTAGTGCTCCCATACAAACACACCACGGGCTGGGCAGCTGAAAGCACAGACAGGTATTTTCTCCCCGTTCTGGAGCCTAGATGTCCATAAGCAAGGTGCCAGCAGGAGTGGCTTTTTCTGAGGCCTCTCTCCTTGGCTTGTGGATGCTACCTTCTCCCTGTGCCCTCACAGTGCCATCCTTCTGTGCACATGCACCCCAGTGTCTCTAATCACCTCTTCAAACGTCTTACTACAATAGTCATATTCCAAGGTACAGGGGTAAGGACTTCAACAGATGCATTTGAAGGAGACACAACACAGTCCAAGTACCCTCCATAATGTGGATGGGCTTTATCCAAATAGTTGAAGGCCTTCAGAGAAAAGACAGAGGTCCCCTGAGAAAGAGCGAATTCTACCTTCAGATCACCTCTGGACTCAAGCTGCAGAACCCACTCTTCCCTGGGTCTGCAGATTTCAAATTTGGCAGTTCCCACAATTATATGAGCCAGTTCCTACAATCATGTGCATATGCATATATATGTGTGTGTATATATGAATATGTATATTCATATATACACACACACATACCCTAATGGTTCTATTTCTCTGGACAACCATGACTAATACAACTATATGCCAAAAAGATACCTGATAACATAAAAACACATGTTCAGAGGTAGGCAGTATAGGGTTGGTATGGTGTTTCCAAAATCATCAAGGAGCTAGGCTACTTCTATCTTGCTACTCCACAATCTTTAGTGTGCTACCTCATGGTCCAAGCTGGCTGCTTGAGCCCCAGATATCATGTCTCCATCCCAGCCTGCCTTTAGGGACACATTCTGGAAACTGAACGTGAACACGCATCACATCTCGTTGCAAGGCAACTGGGAATGCAGTCTTTACACTAGAATGTGTGTGCCCAGCTAGAATCAGGTTTTATGTAACAGTGGAAACAAAGAATGGATATGGCATTGCACCAAAATACAACATTTGTTGTGCCAATTTGTATGGGTGCCAACAAGGACTGAGTTATTTAGAAATTAAGAGGAGATTAATGTAGGCCGGGGCAGGCAGAGGGGGCTCCAAAATGAAAAGGGGACCCAGGCTAACTCCAAAGGGTTAATCTGCTCAAGCAGGAGAACTTCCCAGCACCCCTGACCCTGGATGAGCATACGCACACCAGGGGCTCAGCCCTGAATCAGGAAGGCAGACTCACTCTGCCACAGGCTTGGTTCAGCAACTGCCGGCAGGATGGACAGGCTGGCAGGCTGAGGGGTCCACAGCCAAGGGCATCGGACCTTTCCAGCATGCCTCTGGTCCTCATGGAAGCAGTGGGGAAGGCTGGGAGGCAAAGGGAGGGGCGGTGGAATTGCATCCATCTCCCGAGGGCAAGCCAGCCAGTGAGTGGCCTTGCTGATGCTGTAATGCTCCAGCTCGGCTTTTCATTGGCCAGTTTTCTTTCTGGGCTCAAACTAGTTATTCATTTCTTTTAGAAATTGCAAACACGCATAAACAAAATACGGAAGAGAGGAACTGAACACCTGAGCCCAGGTGGGGAGAACATGGCCCTTAAGTGCGGTGTTGTCTGTGAGAACAGAAGCCGTGACAGCTTCCGAAGCCCCTCACAGACTCTGGGAGGCCAGGATCTCCTGCCCAGGCATCTGCTCCACTTCAGGGTCAGTGGAGGGATCTCCCCTGTTATTTGTTTCTGTTTTTACAGTTTTAAAATTCACATTTTTTACTGTAGGGTCACTCAGAGCTTTTAACATACCAAATTACCCTGTGAGGCTTCAACAGGGATATGTCTGCAAGTAGGTGGCATTTCCTGAACTTGGACGATCTCAAAACCTCCCGTTCTGAGAGCATATCAGGGGCCCAGCTTTCCCCAGAAAGCACTCTGGAAATGTTCCTCCAGGGAAAGCCTCGCCCCAGCAGCCCCAGCCTGTCAGTCATGCTCTGAGGCTCCCCTTGCTCTGCGGTCATCTTGCCTTCACGCCCACCTGGGGGTCTGCCCTTCCCCGCCCCTGCTTAGTTGGAAAGTTGTGACATAACACGGCATGTGCAGCTGCCCTGGTCACCCATGGACCCCCCTGGGGGTGGGAGGAAAAGGTGAGAAGTTTGGGGGTGCAGGAGTTTCACTCTGCCTCCCATCCACCCCTTTGCACCCAAATGTGGACTCCCAGTGGCCAGGATCCCATCCAGCCAACAGACTGAGTGAGGCCCTTCTCAGCATCAGCATCCTCAGGTGCTGGAGACAGAGTTTACCCTCAAGTACTTCCCAGGGGGACCTGGGACCAAGAACTAAGAAGTCACTGGTAGTAGTGTGCTGGCACAAGGGCACGTGGCGGTGGCTCCGAAGAAGGAAGTGATCCCTTTGCTTTGAAGGGGAGGGGGCAGAATGTGGGGCACCAGGGAGAAAGTCAATTGGAGAGGCTAATGACAGAAGTCAGTGCTTGAGCTGGTGAGATGAAACCCGCACACCGTCCCAGGGCCTCAGATATGTTCTCGTCCCAGGGAATCAGGTCTGAAATCTGGGAATCAGGCCTGTGGGATGCGGGCCAGCCTCGCCAGTGCCCTGAGAGTTCAGCAACTGCCCAGGGCCTATGCAGAGGTCAGCGAGCCTGGGCTGGTGTCTGCCCTGGCCAAAGCACGTTCCTGGTTTTCCTATTGCAGTTCTCAGATTCTGCTTCATGCTTCGGTCAGGCCTCAGCCACATGGTCAGAGGCCAGTCAGCCCCTCAGCCCCAGGCAGGGTGAAGCGAACTGCGTGGTGGGGGGGCGGGCGTCCTCGCAGTTGCGGCACTAGGGAAGAAGTGGTAAGAGGCTGGGGACAAGATGGAGCAGAAACAAGGTAAAAGGGTGCCAGCACCCTGGGGATTAGGAGCTTTGCATTCCAGCCACAGGTCCCCTTTTTCCTACCTGTGGGACCTTGGGCCTGTCATCTCTGTTCTAGGCCAAGTTCACCTGTAAAACAAGTGGGGAGGAGTAGCTGTGATCTCTGAAGGGCCCTCCCCCCACGTGTCATAACCTGGTCTTTTCTGGATGGTCCCTCAGCAACTGCAGCTGTTCCCACTAGGCATAGGGAGAGGCAAAGGGGTGCAGATGGCACAGTGGCTCTGATGGGGAGGGGCAGGGCTCTGGCAGCCGGGCAAGCTCAGGAGGGGTGCAGCACACAGCTCTCCTTCCTCCGTCTCTCTGCCTCCTGCCTGCTGAGCCCCCCAGGACCCAGCTACTAATGTGGCCATCTCCTCCAGTGCCCCATAATGGGCCCGCAGCAACGCCCGCAGGCTCTGCCGAGTTAGAGGGAAAATGAGCTCCCTGCTCTCAGGAAGGTGCAGTCAGGCTCCAGAGGCAGCCCAGGACAGGGCAGAGCTGCAGGTTCCTCTGGACACGGATCGGCCCGCACAGAGGAAACCTCCCCTGTTCCTCTGTCCCATGGAATCTAAATAGAAGCACAAGGATCATTCTTTGCTCCTCATTTGATATGATGCCCTGATTTGCAGTTGTTTTCAAACTGTGTTTAGCTAAGAATCCTTTCTTTAAATACAACCTTGTGTGGAAGTGTAATCAACACATTATTCAATAAATATTTCTTTAAATAAATATGTGTTAAGTGCGGTGCTGAGAACTGGGTACATGACAGTGACTCAAACAGACTGCACTCTGCCTTCACAGACCTTGGTTTAGTGGATGAGGTGACCATAAACAAATAAATATTTAATGAATCATGGTGATCGATGCAGTGAAGGAGAGGAATGTCAGGATGCCTTTAGGTTGAGTTTTCAGGGCGGATTTTCTGGGAAGGGATGCCCCTGCCTCTCAGTGGGACTTGTCAGTGTGAAAGCTGGGGACAAGGCCAGTTAGAGCCCTTGGTGATGACAGCCCGCAGGACAAACAAGCAGCCTGCGTGTGCAGCTGTTTCAGTGGGACCCCCTGCCTGGTGGCAGGTGTTGACCTTCCCCACAGTGCAAACTGAGTTCACAGCTCCCACCTACCTCCCCCAGTGGCCTGCTGAACACCAAGCTGTAGATTCACAAGATTCAGCAAATACAGAGATTTTCACACAGTCCACATGCATTAAACATCTGAAGATGACCAACCTCACAAAAGAGCATCAAAAAATTCAACAAAAGAATTTATACCTGAGGAAATCAAGCTACCGGTTTAATTAGAACAGAAATTTTAAAATCCAATCATTTAATATCATCAGAGAGAGAGAAGACCAGGCATCTATATAGCAAATGAGAAGAGATGGTTATGAATCAAGAGCTATCAAGTGTGAAAAAAAACAATGAGAGATCTTAGAAATGACCAACATAACTATTCAAAAACCATCCTGACTATAATGTGGAGGATGACTGCAAGGAGGCAAGATGCAGATAATCCAGGTAAGAGATGATCATGGTTTTGGCCAGGGTGGAGGCAGAAAGGAGGGAGAGGAGAAGGTGGATTCAAAACACAGTTTAGTGAAGAGTCTGCAGGATTTTCTAACTTGCTGATGGTTTGAAGGGGAGGGAGTTCTAAGGATGATGGCTGAAATAAACACAGAACTGCTCTGAGTAAAGAGTGTTCAGAGATGGTAATCCCATGCCCCCTGCATGGACCACAAAAGCCTCTTTACCCTCTGTGTGCATCAAAATAAGGGGCCATGACCATTGCACAAACCCTAACTGCACCTTTGGAGGCTTCCTCTTCTCCTTGTCCTTGACCCAGAGGGCTTGGAAACAAGGGGAGAGAACTGAGTCCCACGTGAAGGTGGCCATTATGTTGGTCCCTCAGGGAGAGTTTTGGCTGTTGAGGGAAAGAAATGTGACTGTTGCGGGCTGGTGTCCTCAAAAGCAGGCTCTGAAATGGAGTTTTTCCTGCAGAATGCTGAATAAGGCATCAGCACCTTCGTAAAAGAGGGTAAGGGAGGAGGAGCAGGCAGAGAAGTTGAGTAAAACCCTGTAACAGTTTAGTCAACCCCAGGGGGGCCTGGGAGCCCAGATGGTTTATCAGAAACATTCCAAGCAGAGCTGAGGTGACCAGACCTCTTTGCACCCACATCCCTCAGTCATTAGACTTGAGGCAGCACTGCCCATCTCTGGGACAGCAAGTCCTCATTGAAGGGATCTCGGTGGCACTTTACGGTAAACACTGCAGTGATTAAGGCCACAGAACCCCCTCAAGTGGCCTGAGGTACAGCCTTATGAATACCTCCCTGTGCCTTGTATGTACCTGCTCTGAGGTCATTAGTGAACATACCTCCAAATCAGAAATTCAGAGGCAAGGACAGGTCTAATCAAAGCCAAAGAGGCCATCCATTGGGTTAGAGGAGAAAGGAATGGTTTTCTGCATGGTCAACATAAAGCTGAAAGAGCCTCACCTGTGGCCAGTGGATAACCTCTGTACCAACCCTGGGAAATTCCTATTCTGAAATCTGGAGTCTACGAGTTCACAACATAATATCCTGTTGAGAATATTAGGTCTGACCAGTTGATAGAGATCCTTTCTGCTGATTTCAATTCTGTTTTTGGGTGACCTGGCTGGCAATGAGCTGAACCCCATCTCTCAGAACCTTGGAAGCCCTAGATGTGGCTAATGAGCTGCTCTAGAACATCCATGAGTCCCCACACCATTCAGGGCTTCTATACCATACCAACATCTGCCTCTGTGATGTTTTGGTTTATTAATTTAAACACGGAGTTGGGAGGCAAAAAACGATGTACCCCAAGACACTCTGAACTATTTGGTTCCACAGGACCTGGGTTTTTTGAAATTCTGATTGTGTTGCCTGCTGTTTCAGGTTGGTCCCCCAGAAGCTGACCCTGAGCTGATGACTTGTGGGAAAGTGATTCCCTGAGGGGAATGAGAAGGCAGGATGGGGAGAAGGAAGCCTACCAAAGGGCAAAGCCAGGAAGGCCCTGTGCTGGCAGGGGCACTGGCTCGCCCCACCCACAAGGTCTGGGGACCTAGAGTCCCCCTTCCCATCTGTCATGAGTTAAGGGGTAAAGGGCTATCTCAGGGGGATGAATGCTTCCAGGCACTTCCTGCTTTCTGCGCACACTCTGTAAAGAAGGTTCTAGAAGCATGAGGACAGCCCTCTGACAAAGAGGAAAGGAGTCTAGATTCTGGAAGTAAAAGCAAACTGGGAGCCAAGGGACATGAAAACGGGGAAGGGTCCTGAGGAGATAGAGCAGAGAGCATGCAGCATCTGCCAGGAGGGAGGTCCACAGCTCCTGAGCCAGCTCCTGCCACGACCATGACCGCCAGGGACTGTGGAGAAGACACGAGTCACCAGACTTCACCACCCTCGTCAGAAGTGGATGTCTGTTCCCTCAACACCCCAAACCAGCCTTGACGTTTCATCATCTCCCAGAAGTGGCTTCCTGAGTTTGTGGCAGTGAAGACCAGAGACCTGTTAGGGGCCATGGTTGCAGCTGGAAAATGTCTGCCCTTTCAACACTCCGTTAGGAAAGATAACAGCAACAATGACAATAATGTGGCTGAGACTAGCCTGATGCTCACCACAACTATTTTCTCTTCCTAGTACACAGCAGTTTTATATTTCAGTTGCCTTGGATGTATTTAGTACTAATCCCCAACAACGGAGTTGTTTTCAGGTCAAGGCAGTTGAAGCAGGCATGACCTTCCTGCAGAAACCTTTAAGACTCATGTTGAAGATAGTGGTGCCACCCAATAGGACAGAGTCCTTGAGTCCTTGGGTCCCAGGAGAGCCGCTTGACCAGAATTACCTACATTGGACTCTGTGGTAGTGAGAAATGAATTCTATTAATCCGTGGAGATTTCCAGGCAGTTAGCAGTTAGCTTGCTCTATTATAATTAACAGTAATAAGCACAGAAGCAACAACCTATCGGGCAGCATTATTTTGTGGGTGAGGAAATTGAGGCTCAAAATGGTTAAAAAGTGGACAAATGGCAGAGCTGGGATTCAAAGCCTATTTTTTAATCTCTATCCTGTGCTCATTGTTGTGTCAGCTGAGTGTGAATATTTTGATGCTTTCCCGTAAGTAAGCATTGACGGAGCAAAGGAGAGTATGGAAGCCCTAGATCTCTTGTGTGGGATATGAAGTGGCAAAGGACACAGGAAGGAAGGCTCTGCATGTCAGAAGCCAAGCTTTGGGCACTCCACAGTTAGGCTAAGAGCTTCCCCACCTGCTCACATACGGTCTGTTCGCCTCTAGTCTCACAAACAATGAAGTTGTTCTTCATTACATGATGCTCATTTGTCTCATGTGATTCTAATGACTACTTGATGCTGAAAGGAAGAAGTGAGATGATCAAAGGCACAAGCCCCAAATTCCCAAGATTCTGCCCCTCCAATTCAAGGAAAGAAAGCAGAGAACTCATGTTTAGTTTGGACATCTTGGCTACCATCCACCTATTTCCTTATTAACAGAATCTGCTTTTATTCATCCTCATCTAACTTACCAAGTCCTTCGGGGAAGTCTAGGACATTCCCCTAACCAAAGATGAGAGTCCATGACCTAAGCTGAATGTGATAGAATGATTTCCTCTGCCCAATTATTGGCGTAGGCATGGGCATGAGATGCAGTTTTGGTCAACAGACTTGAGCGGGAAATCTCTTAGGCTGCTGCGAAGGCTCTCCTTGCAAATAAATAACTAAATAAGTAAGAATGCTTGCTTTTCTGCCTTTGGGCTTGAGGACTATGTCTATGTATTGTTCTTGAAACCAAAGGGGAGTATGGAAACCCTCATAGGAAAGCAGTCTATGAGGACAGGCCAAAACCTTTAAGATGGCAAAGTAGAAAGACAGATATAACCTAGGTCTTTGAGATATTGATGTGCAGTGAATTAACCAACCCTGAAGCTTCCATCCCTCTGGACTTCCTATTATGTGAGATAATAAACTGTTTAATTGTTCAAGTCATGATTTCTATTACTTGCAACCAAATGCATCCCAGCTGATTCAACTGATATTTTGTTGTATGCTCTGATTATCGAGAAGAACACAGGAAAGAGCTTCTAACTCCCGCAGTCCCTTACTCAGCGGCCCAGTTGGCTTTCTAGATAGATTCTTAGCAAAACTCCTGACTCTGACTTACAGTGAACTCCTTCTTTCTCTTACTCATGATTCTACTCATCCTAGTCCTGTGCCTGGTGGAGTCTATGCTGAATTACTACACAAATCCTTTCATTTGCCACCTGGGTGCCCAGCTGCCCATTCCTATGGTTGCAAGCAGGAGAAATGCTGAAAACCGTGAGTCCAGACAACAGTTTGTAAAGGGATGGCAATGCTTTTCTTGGGTTTCCATAGGTGAGGAGTAGGAAGGAAAAGAAGATAAGTTCATTTTCCTAACATAAAGTGATTCACACAAGGTCACATTTTACATCATTTTAATTAACTTTCATTGAGTTCATGTTCAAAATGGGGGGAAAAAAGCTTCATTAAATTAAGTCCTGAGGACCCTAGGTATAGCAGCATGGGGCATTTAAGCAGGATAGAAAACTGGAAATCTTTTCCTTCTGCTCTGATGCAGTGGAGTTTTATGAATTCCTATCTTTTCTCAAGCATATCCCCTGTGCAGATGATGGGAAGAAATAGATTTGAAGGCATTAACTCTTTCAGAAAGCTTCCCCAAGATTTCTCACCCTTGTCTGTTCCCCTCCTCAGCCATTGGTTGGGTTGCTTTCCTGGTTAGCACTCTGCAGACCTCTGTCTCACTACCACTACATTACCTTGATTTTAGTTGTTTACATTTTTTATTTTCCCCCACAATACTGTGAGCTTCCCGAGAGTAAAATCTCATGTTATTTATTTCTTAATTTTCTAGCAGGATATCTAATGTACAGTAGGTGCTCAGTATAAGTTTACTGAATGAACAAAAGCCAAGAAAATGTTTCCTAGGTTTCATTTTAACTTAAGACAGGACAAATATGTCTATATTGCACTGTGTAAAATGACAGTTAGAAGGGAAGCCCTCATATAGTAGTATCACAGGACTGAAGGATCTGCTGTAAGTGGCTGGTGGCAAGGAGCTGGTGGCTGAGCTGTTCTCTGGACTGTGGAGCAAGGACGAGTGTGGCTCCTGGTGCCTCACATGTAGGAACATAGTGACAGAGTCTTAGAGCATGCTTGGTGGCACATCTTCACCAAAGGGGTAAAGGGAGCTGCCACAGATACTTTTATTCCATGTTTTGGCTACTCAGAGGGTTCCCAAATCAAGCAAAACCCCTTTTTTTTTTCAGCTGAGCTGACCGACACTGATTCTTCAGATACCTGGCCATCTAACTGATGAGCCCTCCACCACTCATTTTTGATTTCTCGACAAACCTGATCAGATGAGATTTCATCCCATGAGTTCATGTCAAGTCCAAGAGCAGGACTATAAATCCTCCGTAGTTGCCCCCATTTGTGTCCTTCCTCCCAGTCCACCAGCCACCGGCTGAATGCCCTCCTCATGCCAAGCCCCCTATGGGATGACCTTGCCCATCCCTGCTTGCCAAACCAGCATGAAATGAACTGGAGAAAAAAGCAATAGTCTTATTTTTCAACAGGAGTCTGTAGCTGGAAAAATTTGAGGAACTTCCCCACGCTTAGATTTACCTTCCTGCTGATATTTGTAAGTACTTGTCTGACTGACTTCTAAGAAAGCCACATACTGAGGTTTCCAAACGTGGGCTCAGACACTATTCTTACCACAAAAGAATTTTCCATTCTCAGAGGACTTCTCCTCTTAGATCTCCTACAGATCAATAAAAAGAAGACATATTACCAAACAGAAAAATGAAGAAAATGTTTGAACTAGCATTTCCTTTAAAAGATTATCTACATGGCCAACAACAGAAAAATCTGCTCAGTTTCATTAGTGATCAGGCAAATGCAAATTGAAACCATAATCTACTATCAATAGACACCCACCAGCCTAGCTGAAGTGAAAAACACAGGAAAAGGAAAGTGTTGACAAGGATGTGGAGAAACTAGAATTTCCATGCACTACTAGTGAGGGGAACATCAGTACAACCAGTATAGATATCTGTTTGACAGTATTTATAAAACTGAATATTCACATAACCTCTGATTCAAAAATTCCACTTTTAGGTGTATACCCAACAGAAATGCATACTACATCCACCATCACGTGTATGAGAATGGGCAAATCACTATTTGTTGAAGAATTAATCTGGTTATTATACAAATGCTCATCGACAGTAGAATGGATATAAGCAAAGTGTGATATATTCACCCGATAGAATAGTCTACAGTGACTAGAATCAATTCACAGCTGTATACAACAACACAGACGAACTTCACAAACACAACGTTAAGGCATAGAAGAGAGACAAGAGAGTATAGACTATACAATTCGACTGGAGGGGAACGTGGGGAAGGGGCTTCTAGAGCTTTGATAATATTCTATTTCTTAATCTGGGTACTGGTTACATAATATGTTCAGCTTGTGAGGTGTGCACTTTTCAGAAAAAAGATCTTTAGAAGTGTAATTCAATTTACAAAATTTTCCTGCCATATGGAACTTTCTAGGTACATGTTTGCTGTCCAGAGTGAAATGCACCACCTCGTACCCTCACACGTACCCACCAGTGTTCAAGTGGATTCCCTATCTTCCCTCCCAGCCTATCCTCACTAGCTTAATTCAGCAAGGACAGGGAATTGAATTAGGATTTAGGGGGCAATTTCCACACACATGGTAATGGAGCATGTGTTTTTGGTATTATCATCTAATTGCTCCCTGTCCCTGTACTCCAACTGAGCCCTGGAGGGCAGGGACCATGTCATTCTCCTTCCTCTCAGTGCCTGGCTGCCCAGAGGATCCTTCAGAGCCCACAGGGCAGGGCTGGAGGGGATTCCTTGTCCCTCCGACTTAGTCACTGAACATGCCTGTCCTTGATGATGGGAGCGTCTATCATGTGCCTGGAATCACCCCCACACACCCCCTAACCTACGCCCCTGTTGCAGAGGAGGACACTAAGAAACCCAAAGTTCACACCCTGGGAAGGGACAGGGCACAGGGAGTGACAGCTGGCCCTCCATCACCACACCGTACTGCCTGGTGTTTGCTGGAGGAGCCTTGTGCTACAATTTTAGTTTCCCTGGATAGCTACCTTCCCTCTGTAGGTAACAACATGGGCTGACTGGCCATCCCCAACCTGCCGTCGGTGAGAGACTCTGCGGTCTCCCTCTCCATCCCTGGGGACAGTCTAACTGGATTCACCAGCTGAAGGCTCTGGCTCTCCCCAGGGCCTAGCCAGACCCGAGGTGGTGTCACCAGACGCTGAATCTGCCTCCTCTTTCTCTGCAGGAGACAAAGGCAGCCCCAGAGCTTTGTGGGCTTCTCAGCGGCAGACAGACCAGGGAAGCCACCTGACCAGCACCCGAGGAAGGTCTGCTCTGTTGCACGGCCCACAGATGCTGTTGGGGATGCCCCACTTACAGACAGTGGCTGGCCACCCACCTTCCCCCGCTCCCCAGCAACCTGATGGCATGCTTCCCATCAGAGCCGGGCTGTTCAGAACCCTCCGCCTGTACTAATCATGCCAGCTTACCACTGCAGACATAAAGCCTCTCTGGAATATGCTGGAGAAAACAGTGCCACCAGTGATGGGATTCCCAGTGGGAAATGAGCTGCTGGTCTAAGCTTTTCTACAGCCCTCAGTAGGAATTCTCCCCAGGCCTCCTCTGCCTGACCCACAGGTAGCACACCAACCTCTCCTCAGCACTCCAGTGTTGTCAGGGAAATCCATGCAGGCAGCCTTGAGAGCGGCGTCTACTCAGCTGACACTGTAGACACCCGTGAGCTCTGCGCCCAAGGTCCCCAGACTGTCTTTGGCCAGCTTCCACTGACTATTTTCTGTCCTTTATGCCTCCCTCACCCTTGGGAGAAAAACTGCTACATGATCCCAGCAAGAGTCAGAGTTTCAGTTTGGCCAGGACCTCAGAAGCCGTCTGGTGCTCATTTTACCAATGAGGAGACAAGCCTAGAAAAGTTAAGTGACTTGCCCAAGGTCACACAGCAGTGCAGGTAGAAGAGGTATGAAGAGAGCCAGCCTCCTGGTGGCTGGTTGCTTTGAAATAAAGGACTCCTAAGGCCTGCATGGTTTCAGGTTGCAGTTTTAGGAGGGTCTGGAGGTGCTCTCTCTCCCCTGGGGAGGCTAGAGAGATCTGTGAAGGGCCCCCCTCCCAACCCCTGCCCCAGTGATGCTGACACTAGGAGAGACATTCAGGTAATCCCTGTGTTTCAATGCATCACCTAAACCGGAAGATCCACCTCCCTTCCTGGTGGCATGGCATGAACACTGGAGGCAGTACAGGCGGGCATCAGATGGGAGAGCGGCCAGAGATGGCCAGATGAGGGCCATGCAGGCTCCATAGCCCATCCCGACCGTTATCCTCCACAATTCCTTCCTTTCCTATCAGCCCCGAGCAGGCCCACAGGTCTATCCCCGCTGCTCTCATCTGTTCCCTAGAGGTTCTTTACTATGAAGATTCTCTGCAGGGCAGAGCACAGGTTTCTCTTCAATCACTACGTGGGGCTGGGCCTGAGGCCAGTAACATCTTCATGTTGGGACTCCCCTGTGAGGCCCCGAGAGCGGAACAGAGGCCTCCAGTGAGGTCACAAGGTCAGCAAGTCTGCATGGGCTCCTCAGGCATGTGCCACCCTCCTGCGTCGCCCTGCAGGGCCTCACCTGCTCTCAGCAGGCCAGGGGACTACCTATCAACATCCGGCCCCCAGGGTAAGACGCTGCCGTGGCCTCCGATCCCCCTCCGCTGCCTTGCCCTCCCGCCCCATCCAGACTTTCCAGGCTTGTGTTTCACTTTCTCAAGGACCTGCCTGCCAGGTAACTGGCTGAGGAATTGGGCCAATACATAAGGATGCCAGTGGAGGCTGGTGCTTTACATAGTTGGCTCATTCCCACATAACCTCCCAAAGCACCCAACACACCAGTGCGCCAGGCCAGGCCCCTTGCCTCTCTGGGCCTCTCTTTCAATATCTGAAGCTCCAGGTGCCTCCCAGGAGGTTAGACTATTGGTTTTTTAAAATGTTCTTGTCTTACTGCACTTGTGCTCTGAATTCAGACAAAGCAGACCTGAGCTCTGGCTTTGCCCCATTCCCACCGCCTGAACTCCGGGCCTCAGTGTCCTGGTCTGGGTCATGGCAACAAGAATGATGTCAACCTCCCAGCTTGTTTGAAGGATCGAGCAACATGACACACAGGAAGCACTCTGTCCCTGCTTGGCCCAGCGTTATCCCATAAATGTACCAAATGTTCGTGTCTTGTTCCCATCCCCTGAAGTAAGAAGGGCACATTCTGGCATGAAGGTGAAGATGCATAAATGGAAGCCCAAGAAGCGACTTGTCCAGAGTCACAGAGAGGCTGGACCTTACGAAGATAGGAACCACAGGCATCTCCCAGTGTCACCTCCTCAGTGGCCCTGTTTCTAACCTGCTTTCCTCTACTCCTGGGTGGGTTTGGGAGGTGCAGAGTGAGATGTTCTCATTCCTCATTGTCCTGACTGCATGCAAGAATCCTTGAGAATAATGTATGTCTGACATTCCTCACAGTTTGAATTATTTATTTTATAGGTGAAGAAGTTAAGGCCCAGAGATGTTAATGGCATGTCTGGGGTCACACAGCCTGTTCTCCACCAGCCCTTGTCTCCATGCCCCAAGGTGCTCTCCTTGCTTATGATTCAGGATTTGATGTAGGTTGTTCCTGGCTCGCCCATGCACAGATCCTGGAGAAGGAGCCGGGACCTTGCAGCCCAGGACCCCCGGTGGGGCCGGAAGGCCCTCCTGAGCCCTGCCTGGCCCAGCCTCTTCCCACCTCCTTCCAAGCTGACAGGAGTCCCTGGTCACCACACTAGGCACCAGTTTCCACACAGCTCTGGTTGTCTAGTGCCTGTTCCTCCACTCAGGCAAAAATGGGCTTTTCTGTCCATTCTTCCCAGTAGGCCTGGGGTTAGGAAGAGGTCCCCAGAGAGGACAACAGGTGGAGCAGGTGGGGCCAGGGACTCAGTGCATCCTGGTGGCCCGTAGCCCCATGAGGGGGCATCCAAACCGCAGGGGCTGTGAGCCTGAGAATTCACTGCTGTGGCAAGCAGGGCCTGACACTCTCCTTCGGCCCCAGAAGGGCCACAACCACAGTCAACCCCCTTCACCTGCCCGCAGTGTTGGCTGTGCGACTCCACCCCCAGATTCTAGCTCTAGGGCGGTACAGGCGGGTGTAACAGAATGGCTGGCAGGGCAGTCGGGCAGCGGCTGCAGAGCAGGGCTCCTGAGGGGCAGCCTCTGTGAGGGGCCCAAGCTCCTGTTCCAGGTGTGCACCTTCAGTGAACCCATTCTGGAGGGCACGTCCCCGGGCCTGGCCCCAGGGGGGTGGAAGTCGAGGGGGCGGCAGCCCTGAGAGGCTTTCCTCTCCAGAGAAGAAGCAAGGGGTATCTAGGGTCCCACTCCAGTCTCTAGGAAACAAATACCAATATTTTCAGCCTCAAGAGACCCCAAGGTCTGTGTCGCAGCTCCAAGGAATTCTCCCAATAATCTCAGAAATCCAGTCACAGCCTTCAAACAGGCTCCAGTCGCCCTCCTAGTATCAGGCACAACTCCTGGTGCCCCTGTGTCTGACATGCAGGAACAGCTCAAAGCCATAGCTGTTATTGTCGCCACAGGGGTCTGACATCCCAGTGCACCCGGGACATGGCCACCAAGCCAGGGCAGGGCCCCATCCAGCCCAGAGCCTCCCTGGCTGGGAAGCCCAGGGGACCCGGCAGGCCCGTCTGCGTGTCCTGAGCTGCCCTGTCACTCAGCTCTCTGTCAGCGCTTGGGGAAGGTGGCCCTGCGGGGATCCCCTCTGACAACAGACCACCCGAGTCTGTAAGGCTCGGGCTCTGTATAACCTGAGAGCCTGCCCCTCTGCCCACAGCCCCAGCCCACTGTCCTCCCCCGTTTCAGTAGCTAGGCTGTGCTCATTTCAGGGTTTTTGCATCTTCTCCTTGTTTTATTTGCTCCCTCCGAGAGGCAAATGTTCTAATAAAGATGTGAAGCTAGGACGAGGCATTAATTTCAATAGTCACTTAAAAGCACTTGCCTGGAAAATACCTCCTTTTCCCATTAAACACCCAGAGCCAGGCCTCAGGCAGCCCCCCGCACCCCCATGCTCTGACTCCCCTCCACCTCCACCAGCTGCTATGACCTGCAGGTTTTTTCACTTCTTGTCCTGAAA
The DNA here is from genome assembly GCF_040802235.1 of Manis javanica. Taxonomy (NCBI): domain Eukaryota; kingdom Metazoa; phylum Chordata; class Mammalia; order Pholidota; family Manidae; genus Manis; species Manis javanica. The sequence goes on from NC_133171.1 coordinate 8,456,494, forward strand.
TTACGCCCTGGGTAGACAGATCATTCCATTTGGCTCATCTGTAGCCTCTAGACAGAAAAACGCCCAATAGGCAGCTAACTTAGAGGAAATCAGACCGGGAGGGCTCCCCTAGCCCACGGGTGTCTTCCTAGGGGTACAGAGCAGGTGGTTAGCGGTGTCGGCAGCTTCACGACCTGTTGTTGCAGGTGGCCGGGGAACTGCAAGCACACAGGACAGGGGCGGGCCGCACTCAAGGTCTCCCCTTGTCAACGGGATGTGGCTGATGTAAGGAATGTGTTCGCAGGGCCTCCACAAGACAGTGGTGCTGAAGACGAGGCCCTTCTCAGAGGACGCTGTGATCCAGGCTGACAGGCAGGGTAGTCAGCTTGGAAAACTGACGTGTGCTTTCACTCCAAACTGGGAGGGAAGCCCTGGCTGCCTCCCCTCCTCTCCAGCTGAAGGCACAGGCCCTGCCCGAGGGGAATCTGACCCCCCCAGGTACCCCAGTGCCCCCCCACCCCCTGACCCCTGACCCCTCACGTGTCTTCCAGCTACAGGGTCTCCCCCTCTCTCTATGACTGCAGGGCCCGGCCCCCAGCTGCATCTCCCGGAACACGCTCCACCCAGGTCTGCCTGCTCTTGTCAGTGACCGCTTATGTAGACACCACCACCTGCCTCCATTTGCAGAGGAAGAGCTGAGGCCCAGAGAGGCTCCATCCAGTCCCCTGAGGTCACACCTGAGGAGCTCTGAGGAGTTGAGTCCAGATTCCCTTGACTCTGGGGCCTGAACACTTGGTCTCATGGCCATACTATCCATCCATCTAGTCTGCGAGACTCAAGGAAGTATGTCCCCAGTGAGGGAGCTTGGCGTCCTGGCAGCGAGGCGCTTTCTGGGGCAGGGGACCCACTCCACAGCCTCTGTGCGGTTCACAGCTGTGGACACCTCCCCCTGAGCAGTCGGCCAGCAGCCTCCAGCCCTGATGGAAAACAGCATGCAGGGTCCTCAGAAAGGCCAGACTCGAGCTCCCATGGGCTCCCCAATCCCATTTCTGTGTGTTTACGCAGAGGAAAGGAAATCTGTACCTTGAAGTGATAACTGTGCCCAACACTCACTCGGCATTATTCACAGCAGCCAGGATCTGGAAACAGCCTTAAAAGGGAGGAAACCCTGCCCTTTGTGACAACATGAAGGAACCCGGAGGACATTATGCTGAGTGAAATAAGCCAGACAGAGAGAGGCAAACCCCGCATGATGTTCAGATTCCTGGAACCTACAACAGCCAAAATCACAGAAGCAGAGAGTAGATGGGTGTTTGCCAGAGGCTGGCAGGAGGGGGAAATGGGGAGATGCTGTTTAAGAGGTACAAAGCTCCAGTTAAGCTGGATGGAGGAGTTCTGGGGGTGTAACATACAGCATCATAAACTGAGTAGTTAACAACACTGGTGTATGTACTTGAAATTTGTGAAGAGGGTAGAAAAAAAGAAAGATAATATAATAATTATGGAGTTGATGGATATGTTAATTAGTTTGATCGTGGTGATCATTTCACAATGTGTATTATATGAAAACATTAAGTTGTATACTTTGAATATATACAGTTTTTATTTGTCAATTACACTTCAGTAAAGCTGGAAAAAAAGAGAGAGCCCAGTAGCCAAAAACTTTGCATACTCTGAGTCTCGGAACACACTGAGGAGCACTTCACGGATGAGAAGCTGAGGCCCAGAGACGTTGACTCAAACGACAAGGTCACACAGATCACTCGCCAGTAGACAGTGGGCTTTAGTGCTGTTGGTCTGTTCCTCCCGTCCTGAGAGAGCTCCTGAGTTGCCCCCCCTGGGCTTTGGCACAGCCAAGCTCTTGCGTCAGCTGTTACATGAGTGTAAGCTCAGAGATGTGAAGGCTGGGCTTCCCTGGTCCACACACAGTCCATCCTAGCACTGGGGTGTGACACGGTGTGAGACAGGATCTTAGGGCCCTCGTTCCCCTGGCATGCCTGCAGAAGGCCACCTGAGAGGCTGGACATTACCCAGGCCTGGGCCACTGTACAGAGCGGTTCAAGTCAGCCAGCCCGGCGACTGCAGCCAGGGACCCAAGGGAAGGCATCCCTTCCACCCAGGAGCAGCCCTGCAGCCCAGAGGAGCCCATGCAGTGCTGATGGCTGGTCTGTCTGGGGTCAGGCAGAGCCTCCAGGGCCCTGTGGCCCAGGCTTGGTCTTTTCTCTAAAGCAGAAAATCAAAGCATATTTAAGGAAACCCTGAGAGGGCAATCATTTCCCTCCCTTGAGTTCCTGGGGTAGACTTCTGGCAGGGCATTTGGAGGACAGGCTTTTATAGTGAAATAATGTGTCTGGCAAGAATTGATGGCTCCCTTTATCCACTAATGCTGGCATCACTAGCAGCATGGTGAGAAAGAGGCATTGGTTTGCATGATCTAAGGGATCCTGGGCCCTGTGCGGTAGCCAGAGACCTGCACTGTTGGGAGAACCCAGTTTTATGCTTTCCAAGGCCTCCTACTGCATTGTGCTCCCATTATCGTAGGAAGATAATGCAGCAACAGCACCCTGGGGCCATCCCAGGGTCAGGTAGTAGGGGCCAGATAGTTGGTGTAGGAGAGCGAGCACAGGCTGGGTAGGCAGAGGGGCCTGGTGCCAGCGCTGTGCCCCTGGCAGCATCAGGGAAGTCAACCTCCCTAAGCCTCTGTTTCTTCCCTTAGACAATGGGGACGTAGCCAACTTTATAGAAGTAGTGTGACAATGACATGAGAATATTAATAGCAGCCCAGAAATTTCACTGTCATGTGAAGCTCTGATTATCTTATTTTACAGACAAAGAATCTGAAGTCCGGAACATGTAATTAGACCCTGAAGCCTCCGAGGACAGATGAAGGGGAGCTCTGTGCCTTTCCCACATATCCCTCCCCACCCACAACATCCCACAGAGCAGTGGGCAAAGCTGGGGAGGTACTGGCTTCCCGACAGAGGGAAGCACCATTCAGAAAGGGCCATCACTTCAGGGCCTCCGGGAGGCCTGAGAATCTAGACACACATACTCCTCACTCACCTTCCCTCCCAGCCCGGGAAGCCACCAGACAGAACTCTGCTGCAGACCACGCACCCAGGCTCTGGCGATGAAGGCCTCCCTGCACTCAGGTCTGGAGGAAGCAATTTTCCTTTTACAGAAAAGCAGGGAGCTCCTGAGAAGGTTGGCATTGAATGGAGCCTCAAAGTATCCTCAGGTGAAGGCTGAGGCCCGCCATGTCCCCTGAGAGGCTGGGCCAGACCCCCATCATTATCTCCAGTGTAAGACCCCATTTACTCACTTCTAGCATCAGTAAAATATTTTAGGCATTCACCCAGTATGTGAATGTTTATTGATTAATACATTCTATAAATGTGCTACTGAGCTAATGAGACATCACAAAGTAGAAACAAATGTGGCATTTGAAGGGGATAATATGCAACCAACTAGAATTTCTGATGTTTCCTCCCCTGTTGTGGCCCCCCGGGCAGGAGGCCATGGCTTTTGGACCTTGGTGGAGAGCCTGCCGGGGGCCCAGCACTGTTCTCAGGCCTGGCCTGTACCAGACATAGCCCTTCTCTGCAAGGGCCACCAAGTGTAGTGTTTGGAGCCACAGGCTTGGGGTTCAGATGGAAGAGGGTTCAGAGCCCAGCTCCACCTCAGAGGAGCCACGTGGCCTAGTAAAATGAGGGAGGCGACCCTCCTGTGCAGAGCTGCTGAGGCAATGGGCATGTGATGTGTGGGGCACAGCCTGTACGGAGTACACAGTAGGTGTTCAAGGACCCCTCTGTCTCTGCCTGCACTGAGGAGGTCCATAAGTGGCCTGGGTGTCTGAAGTCAGTCCTGAGGATGAAGACTAAATTGGGAGGCCTGGAGGCACAGGAGGAAAGCTCCCAAGGACCCTTGGTTCTTGGGCACACCCCTTCCTGTAAGTCGGGAGGGCTTCCTGCAGGAGCCGTGCTGGTGTCCCTCAAGGTACACTTCCACAGACAGAAACACACACACTGTAATTTCAGTTCAGTGCTTTTGGCATCTTCCCAGTTTTACTCACCAATGCTTGTGAGTCCCTTTGGCAAACTTAGAGAGTAAAGCCAAAAAATAATTCTGGAGCAGTAGAAATTTATCTTTGTCCTGGAACCACCCATGGATGTGAGACTTATAGTCTTTCCAAATCAAGGCAGAGCTCCGAGCCCCATGCCATTTAGCATGACCCACTCCACTCTGGTGAGGCCACCGAAAAGATGGGTGGCCTCCTAAGCCACAGGCTGCAGCCCTGAATGGAAAATGCACACACCCTCCCTCCTGGGGGCAGCCTGCCTCCTCCTGAATGAGCAGGAGGCTATTTCACCATTGCATTTTCAGAGCCGTTCATCAGCTGGTGCAGGATGCAGGAAGCCACTTTGACTGCTCTGACCATGCCCCGAGACAGCTCCAAGGTGCTCCTGGGCCCTGGGATGGTATTCCAGTGAGCAGCAGCCCAGGGCCAGGAAGTCACAGGAATGCCTTCCCTGAAAGAACTGCTTTCAAACTGCCACCAAGTTTAAGCTGGCATTTTAGCAGGGGAGAGAAGTGGTGAGGAATGGTGGAATATGGGGAGAATTGCCCACAGGTGGAGGAGGGCTGCACTGTGTCTTCTCAGAGGGGCTGGCTGCTCCAGCTTCCCTGGAAATCATCGCACTGTTCTCTCCAGTATCGCCACCGAGAGCGCTCTGCCGTTGAGCTGCCCACACCAAATTAGATTCTACTGCAGCTACAGCAGACACATGATGGAGAGCCTGCCTGCTCATCAAGGACACTTCCCAGGTGCCTGCCTGGCTGGCAGAGGTCATGGCTGGGGGCAGGGTCCTGAATAGAGCTCCTAATTTCCCACACTCCCTACTAGTTACCTTCAGAGCATTTGCTGTGCCTTCCTAGCTGGGCCTCTCAAAGACAAGGTGCTCAAAACGTCCATCACCGTCCTTACGAAGTATTTAGTGCAGTTGCATAATCTTTAACTTTCCCTGGGCTCAGCCTGCCAGTCTCTGCTCCAGCCACACTGAAGACAGGATGAATTCATTTTGAAAGGACAAGCACAAACCTCTGATAGAAAACAAATGCAATGTACCACAGTAAATGGGAGCAGCTTTTTAAAAAAAGGCACAAAATCCATTGGGGACCCCGTTGCTATAGGAACTGGCATTACAGCTTGCTTCCGATAATTAATGGAGGGTTTCGCTATTACAGTATTCTTGAAACTTCGCTTTCCTCTGTGCTGCACTGCAGAATGCAGCATCCTCTTCCCATTCATAAATATTTCATGACCACCGGCTGCTGCGTTTCATCAGAACCAAGAACACTGGCCTAATCCAGCCCTCACCCAGTGCCTGTTGTCCTGTCAGAGGGCAGCTTCCATTTCCTCTACTCTGGCTCCAGTCTCCATTTACCTGGTGGGAAGGCCTTTCACTCCCAAGCCGAGAAGGATGGCCTTCAAGGTGACTGTGTTGCTAGGTCCTGAAATCCACTTCCGGGACTTTGTCTTCTTTCCCTAGAGGTTGGGCTGGTGTCCCCTGAGGCACTGGTCCGGGTCCAAGCCTGCTGCCTCCTTGTACGCTCTCTGACGGAGTCCTGGGGGAACACTGGGCTTTCAACTCTGCTTCTGCCCTGTCCTCATCCTTAAACGGAGAGGCTGCCGCCCTGGAGGGGTGGAGAAAGGTGAAGTTGGACATGACCCCCGTCAAGCACCAGCCCGCGCTGGCCTGTGGATGTGCTGGTGGCTGCTAGCCCTGGTTTGTTCTCAGATTTCCTGTTTTCATCTCGGTGAAATGACAGCCACTTGTCTTTTTTTTTTTTTTTTTAACTTTAAAAGAAGAACTTGCTCTTGTTCGGCTGCCTGCCCTGGCCAAGGAGCTGTTTCCGGACAACTGCGGTGAACTCTATGGCAAGGGATGGTTGCAGGGTGTGCCTGGCACAGGACTTCGTTGGGAGAGGAACCCCTCGCCATATGGATGCTGGGCTATGGGCAGGGCTGTCCGCAGGCCCTGGGGAGGAGGCATGGGCCAGAGGGAGCAGCAGCGTGGATTAGGTATAGAAGCTGGTATAGGCTCACCTGCCCCCAGGACTCAGCCTAACATGAAGTGACGAACTGGAAGCAGAGAGCCAGGCAGGATGGAGCACAGAAGGGCCCGGCCATCGGGCAGGAACGCCTGGATGCTTCGTGGCAGCGGTCTCACCGTGGAGCCAAATGCATCAGGCTCGTTAGAGGCACGGATGCGGGTCAGTCTCAGCTACTGTGACTGCATTCTCTTACGCTTTGAACTCCTTCCCCAGACTCTGCCCTGGTCATAGATGCTGGCTTCATGGGCGCTGCTGATCCCAGATCCCCCTCCCCCAGGACCTTCAGTGGGGCCAGTGTGGCCAGTGGGCGGGCGGGCCAGCAGCTGCCCAGAGAGGCACGCCCCCCTGTCTCTAATTTCTCCAAGCTGCCTTTGACAGAGCTTTCAAGCCTTCTTCTCAGTCTCGGGGGGAAGCTGGTCCAGAAGCCTCGGACACCCCAGCACGACTAATATTCCTCTCTATGTCCTTTGATGGATAAGGCCGAGGACCTAGAGTGGGGCATCACAACCCCCACCACCCACCTGCCCTCCCCACACAGCCCCTGACGACGTTGGGTGGAATCCTGGCCTGCCCTGATTCTGCCAGGCCCTGCTTCAAGGTGGGCTCACCCCAGCCTCGAGGAATCTGGACCCTTCTACCTGTGCCCCACCCCGGTTGGAGGACCCCTTTCTCTGGCCTCCTGCTCTGCCCTGGTTCCTGGGACACAGACTCAACTCTACTGCCCACACTACTCTCCACCTTCCCTGCCAGTCATTTTTTTCCCCCTTAATTGTGTAAAATACACATAACATAAAATTTACCATCTTAACCATTTTTAAGTATAAGGTTCTGTGACATTAGTGCATTCACATTGCAGTGTAACCTTCGCCCCCATCCATCTCCAGGACTTGTCACCTTCACAAGCTGATGCCCTGTCCCCATTAAACACTGACTCCCCATCTACCCACGCCCAGCCCCTGGCAGCCGCCATCCCACTTTCCGTCTCTGTGAACCTGACTCCTCCGGGGGCCTCATGTCAGTGGGGTCACACAGTGTTTGTCCTTTTGTGACTGGCCTAATCACTGGGCATAATGTCCCCAAGGTTCATCCACGCTGCAGCCTGTGTCAGGGTTTCCTTCCTTTTCAAAAAGGCTGAATCATGTTCCACTGTATGGACACATCACATTTTGTTTATCCATTCTTCTATCCAAGGATATTTTGCGTTGTTTCCACCTTTTGGCTATTGTGAATAATGCCGCTGTGAACATGGGTGTGCAAGCATCTGGTAGAGTCCCTGCTTCACTTCTTTTGCATATATACCCAGTGGGGAATTGCTGGATCTTATGGTAATGCTATGCCTAATTTTTTGAGAAACTGCAAAACCGGTTTCCATAGCTGTACCATTTTATGTTTCCACCACCAGGGCACAAAGGTTTCAACTTTTCTACATCTTCACCAACACTTTTTCTTTCTTTCTTTCCTTTCTTCTTTTTTTTTTTTAACAATAGCCATCCCAGTGGGTGTGCAATGGTATCTCATGTGGCTTAATTCAGATTACCCTGATGATTGGGGATAGTGAGCCTCTTCTCATGTGCTCGTCGGCCATTTGTGCATCTCCTTTGGAGAAGTGTCTGTTCAAGCCCTTTGCCATTTTTAATCAGGCAATTCATATTTTTGCTGTTCGGTTTTAGGAGTGCAGCCCAGTCAGGAGCTCTTGGTGGCAGGCACCTTTGTTATGAATGAGCTGCACTGACCCTGAGCCTTCCTGGGTCAGGTCTCCTTACCCAGGGTCACCCCTCCTGGGAACCGTCCAGGGCCTCGGGCTCCGTAGGGGCCACGCGGCTCCCCTTAGGCGGGGCCTGGGCCGCATTATTTCCATGGCATTCGCGTTCCTCCTGGCGCCAGGGCTTCGCCGGCCCGGGGTCCCTCTAGCCCCCCATTGATGACCCCTGGGGACCGTCCGCGGAGCTCCTCTGCGGCATTTTCCAGGGTCTGAGCAGAGGATCACCGCTTCAAAGATTCTGCTGCACGTGCCCTTGGAGAAGTTTCAGGGGCGGGAGAGAAGGAGGCACGTACCGAAGCGGACTTTCCCTCTGCGATCACTGCTGCCTGTTCGGTGCTCACCTTCCAGACCCACCGCGCTAGTGCCGGGGCGTCGGCTGGCGTCCGCTGGGAGCGGGATGCTGAGCCGTGGTCCCCGAGGCCTCCGGCAGACCGTCAGCGCATCCCGGTGGGCGCCGCTTCCCAGCTGCAGGGAGGCCCCCGGGAGGGTCGGAGCGGCTGGAGGGCGGCAAAGAAGGGCAGGGCAGGGGCGATGGAGGACCGCACACCCCGGGGCTCACACAGCCCTTCCCTCCGCCCTCTGCTCCCTGCGGGGAGCTGCCCCCACCACGCCCCTGTTTGCTGAGGACAGGGAGAACCGCTTTTCACTCAGGGCTGAATTCCACACATCCAAGCTCGCTTAGGCAGGAGGAAAACGGGGCAATCCCGGCACTCAGAATCCCACTTCAAGGAAGATGTTTTCCCCTGACATCAAGGAGACTGGACGTATTTGTAGGTTAGCTCTGCCATCTGAGAGGAGCTGCCCTTGGGGTAGACATCCGTCCTTCAGAAGAGACCCAGGGAGGGAGGCGGGCAGCGGGGACAGACAGCGTGAGAGAAGGGGCGCAGGGTGGTGGAAGGGGGGACAGCAGGGGGCAAAACACCGGAGGGAGGAACAACCGTGGGCAGGAGCCAGGGCACGTGGGCACTGGGAGACAGCGTCCACAGCACCCCATCCCGTTTGAAGGGTAGCTAGCACACTCCTAGCGTGCAAGACACGCTTAAAGAATGCTCACCATGTAGGTAACTAGGGCTGTTCCTACCAAATCTTTGAAAAGGGAGATTTTCTCCTCTTAGGTTGCCATCCACCCATCCCCATCCCCATCTCATCAGTGGAAAATAAGGACTCAGTATGTGGCCTTTGGAGGCTAGAAGTTTCACCAGGTTGTAGAGGGGATACAGCATAGGCGGCTGACCTTCCAGCCCACTTTCCAAGGGAAGTCCCTCGGCTTTTATCTGTTCTTCAGGATATTGGAAGGAAGTTCCAGTGCTTAAACACAAGCGTGCAAACTACTGGCCTGGAGACCCCCTGGGGACCCTTTGCCTTGGACATCCCGTGGTTCTCATGCTGCCCCAGGGATAGGGATTAGATGCCCACAATCCTGGTGAGCCTCGAGGAGCTGGCCAGTGTAAGGTGGATGCAAGGAGAAGGCAGTTGGCCCCCATCCCTTGCACGGACAGAGTGAGTCTGTGCTCACGCACCAAGGACTGTTGCCCCTGAGAGAAGTTGGAATCAGCTGTTATAGTCCCAGGTGCCCAAGACTGCAGGAATTCAACAAAATGAGACCTTCTGGGGCCTGGTGTCAGTCAAAGGGAGTGATGGGAACAGCTTTAAACTTCACATGAGAGATTTTCTAGAAAAATGAAATTGATTTTTGGGCAAGTAGGAACCACTAATAGAACAAAACATGGTGCGCAGCTGGTCGCTTAAACATTTCCCTATTGCTCTCAAAGTCTACACGTCTCTCTAAGTAGATAGGCTAACCAGAAATCCACAGACACTCAAGTATCTGGTGTTAGCATCTGAATTAGTGATTCTCAGCCCCAGCTGCACATTGTGATTACCAAGTGAGTTTATTTAACTCTAATTATTGGAGGCCCACCCTCACCAGGTCTGACTGAAATAGCCGGGGTATGGGCATAGGGATTTTTTAAATGCTCACTGGTTGATCACGACTGTCAGTGAGGGTTGAGAGCCACTGATCCAAAACAAAAGCGGCATAACTTCCAGCAAATCTCACTCCTTGGTATTTACCCACAGGGTCTGAAAACTTAGGTCCACACAAAACACCCTGCACAAAAGCCTTATTTATAACTGCCACAGCTTGGAAGCAGCCAAGATGTCCTTCAGTAGGTGAATGGATAAATGACTATGGTACGTTGGACAATGGAATATTACTCAGCCCTAAAGAGAAATGAGCTAGCAAGCCATGAAAAGACAGGGAGGAACCTGAAAGCATATTATGAAGTGAAAAAAGCCAATTTGAAAAGTAATCCCATAGAATTCCAACTGTGTGACATTCTGGAAAAGGCAAAACTACGGAGACAGTGAAAAGATCAGCTGTGGTTGCCAGGGCTTGTTGGAGGACGAGGGAGGGATGAACAGGCCAAGCACAGAGGATTTCTAGGGCAGTGACGCTGCTCTTGGTGCCATAATAAGGGATACATGTCATCATACATTTGTTGAAACATACAAAATACACACCAAGATGGAACATGCAGACTATGGATGGTGAGGATGTTCAGCACATGTTCACTGAGCCTGACAAACATCCCATCGGGGGGATGTTGATAATGGGGGAAGCTGTTCATGTCCCGGGGCAGAGGGCATACGGGAACTCTACTCCTCACTCAACTTTGCTATGAACCCAAACTGCTCTAAAAATACTCGTCTTGTTTGAAAACATTGTATAACTCACCATGGGCCAGAGTCTTCTGACATGACTCAATGTCTTGACCTTGCCGTTAGTAAAACAGAAGAGTGGTAAGTTTTAATGATTCTAATCAGGTATGAATCGATAACAGTGAAACGTCTCTCACTGGTTGACGTGACAACAACAGTGTGTTTTGAGGGGGGTGCTGACATCACCTTTTCCCCATAGCTAATCCTCAAGAGCAGGCTGAGGCCCAGGCCTCAGTAGGCACTTCTGAGAAGAACAGGGCTGCAAAGTCATAGGGAGTCCCTGGGGCAAAGGCACCCCGCACCCCCAGGCCAGCGGTGCTGGACTCTGCACCCACAATCACTGCTTCTCCCAGGCTTTCCACGGCTGATGAGTCTGGGAGCGTCCATGTTGAAGTATGAGCAGCTCAGCAGCCATCAGAACTTTGTTATACCTCCTCCTGGGAGCAGGTTTTGGGAGGAGACAGTGGGGCAAAGGGATGGAGGGGGAGTCATGGGTAGGAGGAGGGCGCGAATCCCTCCTGCACAATTGCTTCCAGGGCAGCCAGGCAGGGGCTTCAGCTCTCGGCAGTGTACGGGAGGCTTAGTAGGTCCTGCCTCTTACGGCCATGCCCCAGTCCCAGGAGGCTGAGAATGTGGGCCCTGCATCCCCACGACTGCCCAGCCCACTCCAGGGAACCAGCATGCCCAGTGAGAAAAGAATCATGTAGAAATCCATGCTGAAACCTCAGTCTCTGTCCCTCCCTCCTCCAAACTGTTTTGGGGATTTAGATTGTGGAGAAACCCTGCTCTGTGGGCCCAATTTCAGGACTCTTCCAGGGTCCCCGCGACCAGCTGCTTCCAAGTCCCAGCCGTTCCCAACAGGCCCTGATTGGTCAGTCCAGGGGTGGTATCTGGAAAGGGACGGGTGCTCCCCGGAGGCCCAGGGCTGGCCCGCCCGCAGAGTATTATTCCATGCCTGGCACGTCTCAGCCCCAGGGCTCTGCACACAGGACACAGGCACAGGCTCAGATCCATTTCCTGGTGCGGCTCACACAGCCTCTGAGCCATCAGCAGGGTGGCCAGAATGCCGGCCACAGCTCCTGCTGGAGGAGAGAGTCACACTTAAGGAAACCCGGACTGCTTCTTGCTGCAGAAAATGCTCGAATGTGGTGGGAAAGAGCTTAAGGTCCATAGTCAAGAGATATTCCATTTACAAGCCCATGGTTTTAACTCCTTAGACCTCAGTTTCTTCATCCCTAAGCTGGTGCAAAGGACTGTGGTGGCCACCATCCCAAGGGTGGTAAGGGGCAGATGGGGTGGAGACCCCTCAGAACTGTTGAGCTGTCTGGATATAAGGGATTATTATCTTCCTGATCTGCCAATGGCCCTGTGGGGGGACACGGGTCAGTGTTTAACCAAATGCAACCTGCAGAGTAGCCGAGACACAAGGCAATTGGCTGTAGAGGCGCCCTGTGTCCATCCCTCACATCACAGATGCAGTGATTTTTTTGGGTTGCATCATACATGTCTTAGCAGATTCCGAAACAACTAATCCAATTTTTTTTTTGTCATTTCCCATTGGAAATCCCTGAAAAGAGGAGCTTTGTTTTCTGGGGGTCTCTTTTTGCAGACAGTGATTAATACTAATATTTTAAAACCCTGGTTCTGGAGCAGACCACTGAGCTAGAATCCCATGGAGCGGCCCGTCTGAGGGGTTGCCAGGCTCCATTGGGCAGCTCCTGGACTGCCCAGGAGACCCACTGCCTAGGGAGGAGAAGGGGGGACCCGGAGGGGAGTGGCCCCAGCTCTGAGGGCCAAGCGCTCCCGGCAGCTCCCTTTGCTACTGGGCTAGCACACCTCCTGGCTCCCCAGAAGGCACGTGACAAAGCAATGCCCTTATAGGCCCCTCCACCTGGAGAGTTAACAACTTCAAGAAAACTGATAAAAGAAACAGCCAGCGTTGCTATCCTGGCAATGTTCTTGGACTTTTTTTTTTCCCCTTTCCCTATTTTAACTGTTAAAATTCATCTCCGACATTGCACACAACAATCTCTTATCAGATCCCAAATCTGTCAGCAATGTCTACCAGCTGCCTGGAGCCAAAAGCCTCTTAGCACACGTGTGACTTGAGCTGAAAAGGGGCTGGGACAACAGTGCAGGCAGCTTCATTCTCGCACCCTCGCTGCCAGGCACTTGCTCATTTGGAGCACGGGAAGCAACGTGCCTGTTCCCTTCTATCTGGGTTCCATGGCCTTCCAGACATGATTCATCTCCCTGACATGCCTGGGTGTCATCTTGCTGCAGGCACCAGCCCCCAGCCCAGGGCTGCAGGACCTGAGACCACACCTGTTGCCCTCCCCACCTTCCTGCCTGCGAGTCCACGCCTCCCAGGGCGGGAAGAGTGGGGTACTGACGGCAAAGCATGGTGTGACTGTACCGGCTGACCCACATGGAGAGAGAAGGCCAGCCACCCCAGGGGCAGGCTCACCCCCCATCCACCCTGGGCCGAGTGCTTTCAGAGCTTGGGTACTTTGGACGGGAAGTCCTTGGGCAGCAAGTGGCTGGGCTGCTCTGGGAGTGCTGGACCCTGGGCAGATCCTACGTGCCTCTCTCCAAGACGTATCTGTTCCCACGATGTCTGCTGGTAAGAAACATAAGTGTAAACAGATTTGGAGTTAATCCATCTATGGATTCCTGGTTCTGGCACATAAGTACCAATATTAATAGGGACTATTCATGGGGCACCTAGCATATGTCAGGTATTTCATATGCATCATCCACGATATTAATGTATTTTTTAAGCCAACAAATGGAGAAAGCTACAAAGTCATGGAACCTTCCTCAGGTAGAGAAAGTGGCAAAGCCCCTATTCATTTTCCCTTGACTCTTTAATTATAATGATTGATGAATGAATATATGTTATATTCATATATATAATGAATATAATGAATTTGAATGGATGGATGAGTGAATGAATCAATCTCTGTTTCCCCGTCTATTAATCAGTCTATGTGCCATTCCATCTGTCTGAAGATAGAGAGAGACCATCATCCAAAGGAGGAACCCAGGTCAGGGTAGCAAAGGTAGGAGGCCCTGCCAGCTCTGCCCAGGTGAAGGCCGCGGCTTCCAGGTGAGGGGGAAGCTCAGCCTCACAGACAGCAGAAGCCGGGGTGCCCCCTTTCTCTCCTGCAGCCTTCATGTCTGAACCCCAGCACTATGGAGCCAGAATAGAGATGTTTCAGACTCTGCAGCATCCAGAGGGAGGCAAGGGAGGGATCTCTATCTTTGCTCGTCAAAGAAGAGGCCGTTTGTGTTTGGTTATTCACACCACCAAGCAGAAGAGATGGCCTTGTGGCTCTGACAGCATCTTACCCTCCTGCAGTGTCTGCTCTGGCAAGACCGCCCTGTGTGGCTGTCTTGATCTCATTAACCTGCACAAAATGAGGTAGAGGGTGAGGGGAGCAGAGGCTGGTGTGACTTGCCCACCGAGCCTCTCCAGTGGGCCACACGGCTGCATCCTCCCCATCCCCCAGGCAGAAGGCATCACTCAGGGGCACTGAAGGGATGGAGCCCAGACAGATGAGCCGCCCTGCTGCTCCCGCCCTTTCCTCAGGGCTTCCCCAGCCACCTCCTCACCCCTCAAATAGCCTTCCCATCCCGTTTGTGGGTCTCAGCAGCCTTCTGCTCATCCGTCACCCCCTTGTCCTTGGCCTTAGCAAGTAGAGCCCCAAGGCTGCCCCTGAGAGAGGCAGTAAATTGGTGTGTCTGTTCCACCACTGCTGCTGGCATCCCGCAGTACAGGTGGACACAGAGACGGGCTGCCCAAAGGCATGGACCCAGAGGATGGCCTGGTGGACGGTGCAGGAGAGCTCGTTCAGCCACACGTACTGAGCTCCTACTCCATGCGCAGCCTGGCATTAGGCCCTGAGAAGGTTTGAGCAGAGAGAGAGAGGGAGACAGACCACACTTAGTCCCTGATGAATGGATGGGCAGTGAGTGCTTATTCCAAGTTTGAAAGATACCCACAATTTGTTTTAATCAAGTGTGATTGGACACACAGACGTGAAAATGACTGTCATGAAGGAAGACATGTGTAATATGCACAGATCCCTATCGACAGGAGGTACAGCACACATGCAGGGCCCCAGGGGGAAGCACCAGGGCTGGCCAGGAGGCAGGGGGAGTGAGGGAAAACATGGTAGTTTGCTTGGGAAGCATCGGCCAGGGGATGCAAGGCTTAGGACCGGCTGGTTCGAGCAGGCGCCGGGGCACGTGGGTGGCCCTGGGTGATGAGGGCCGGTGGACAGTGGCTGCGACGGGAGAGCCCATAGAGGAGGTGGCTGTGCTGTGGCTGCATAGGCTGGCTTGTATTTGAAAGGTGAACTCTGAAGTGGAATTTGCTCTCTCAGGAATTGGCTGCTCCTGGGAGGGGCAGTCCTTTCAGGGTCAGCAAGGCCCAAAGACATCCAAGCGTCAGCATATAGGAGAGAAAAGACATAGTTAACACCCAGGCTCCTGAGGGCCCTTCAGGGCAGAGGTTTGCCCTGGACACTGGCTATCCAAGATACCATAGTAATGAGAACGTATATATAACATCAACAACATCCACAACCCTTTCTGGAGAGGAAGCCTCCACGGCCATCTGTGGAAACATGCCATCATCATTGTCACCTCTTGTCGCTTCCATACCATGTACGGAGGGTTAGTAAATGCCAGGGCACACCCTGTGTGGCTGGCCCTTTGCCTACCCACCTCGGCAACCGCATCTCTGCATCCTCCTCTGCTCCGGTTCCTCCAGTGCGCCAGGCTCCTCCCTGGCCCCCTGGCCTTGGCACCAGACCATCCCGTTGCCTGAGGCACCCTGGCCTATGCACGGCTCCACCTTGCCTGTGCGACTCTGTTCTTCAGGTCTCAGCTTCAAATCAGGCCCTCCTTCCTGACCCCCACACCCTGCACACCGTGTTTCCCAGGGCAGGTCTAGGCCTCACCAGCACAAGTCTCTCCCATCAGTTCACAGGCTACTGAAGTGTTGATCTCTCTGTAAGCTGGATTTCCCTGCTCTGGGCCAGAGGCCTGCCCACCGACTCGTTCTGTCTGTATCAGCAGTCAGGGTTCTCTGGGGGTAGAGAACAAGGGTAACGAATATATATATATGCAGAGACGTACAATAATGAACTGGTCCACACAGCTATTAAGGCTAAGAAGTCCTGAGATCTGCACCTTGAAACCTGGGGATCCAGAAAAGCCAGTGGTGTAATTTCTGCTCTGAGGGCAAGAGATGGAAGCCCCAGCTCAGCCAGTCAGGCAGGCTAAGTTCTCTGTTATTCAGCCTTTTTGTTTGATTCAGCCTTCAACTGACTGGATGAGGCCCACCCACTAGGGAGGGCAATCTGCTTTACTCAGTGTATTGGATCAAATGCTGGTCCCATGGAGAAACAACCTCACAGACACCCAGAATAATGTTTGAACAAGTATCCAGGCACCTGGGTCCCAAGTAAGCTGACCCTGCTCAGATATTTAGTTACACTATCTAAATGTCCCATGGACTCTTAAACCTTGAAGTGTCTAGAACTGAGCTGATGCCCGCATCCACCCCATCACTCCTGCCAGCACCCTCAGGTCATTCCTCTCATTCTTTCTCCACATTGCTCAGCCACAAAACCCCACAGAGTCCACCTCCTAAAATGCCTCTCAAATCCGTGCTGCCTGCTATGCTCTGGACCCCACCCTTGCTTGAGTTCTGGCCCCTGTCTGTGCGGCCTGAGGCCCCTGGCATTTCCTCTCTCCAACCTTTTCCCCACACTTCCGCCCTTCCCATCGTTCTGAAAGAGCATGCCCTTCCTGAAATCTGTTTGTGGTGAAACTCCCACTCCCGGGCCTGTCACGGAGGCCCTGCCAGTTGCAGCTCCGACCTGCTCCTCCATGGCCGTCCCACGTCGGCCACACACACCTGGCTCCGGCCACAGCAGCTGCAGGAGCCACCTGTTTTCTGAATGCCTGTGGCCTTTTCTCACCTCTGTACTATGCCTGCCTTCCCTCCCTCTGCCTCTCCCCCTGACTCCTGCCCTTCCAGAATGCTTGTAGTCAAAGGCGGGTGGGGGAAGGAAGAAGGGAAAGAGGGCAGAGGATGGGCAAAAAGAAGAAAGAGATTCACTGGTATCTACTCACAGAAGTTGAGAACTTTGTCCATACAAAAATCTGCACACAGGTGTTTACAGCAGCTTAACTCATAATTGCCATAAATTGGAAGCGGCCACAATCCCTTCAGTAGGTGAATGGATAAATAAACTGTGATACATGCAGACAAAGAATATTATTCAGCACTAAAAAGAAACAAGCTGTCAACTCATGACAAGACATGGAGGAACCTTAAATGCATACTATTAAAGGAAAGAAGCCAGTCTGAAAAGACTGTCTCTTACGTGATCCCATATGACATTCTGGGAAAGGCAAAACTATGGAGACAGTGAAAAGATCAGTTGCCAGGGGTTGGGAGGAGAAAGGGTTGAGTTGGCAGAACACAAAGGATTTTTAGGGCAGAGAAACTGTGACACTGTAATGGTGGACACAGGTCACAACATTTGTGCAAACCCACAGACTATACAACCCCAAGAGTGATCCCCGATGGAAACTATGGACTCTGGGTGACGATGACGTGTCAAGGTAGGTGCCTCGATTGTAACAAGTGTCCCACTCTGGAGGGGACGTCAGTGGTAAGGAAGTCTGTGCGTGGGGGTGAGGGATATATGGGAATCTCTGCACCTTCCTCTCAGTTTTTCCATGAACTTAAAGCTGCTCTGAAAAAAAACCAGTCTATTTTGAAAAGGGAAGAAGAAGAAAAGGGAAAGGAAGTGGATTCTGCAGGGAATTGCAGCCAAGTTTCTAAAATCCCTATTTTCCCCCTTTTTGAAAGAAGATGACATTTGCCAGTCACCAGCTTCCTAGCCTGCCTTCTGGTCCCCAGTTATCACCATGATAGGGCATGTGATCCATGCCTGTGACTCAGTTATCTGCCTCTGGCCTCGCTCCCTCGGGTGGGTGCAGAAGGCCTCTCAAGGTCTATGCACCTGGTCTTGCTAGAGTTGCCGCCTAGCAAGGCAGGTGCCAGGCTTCGTGTGCCTATCTGCCCTCCAGCACTCCAAAGACATCCTCTGGGGACCAACCTTCTTGACTCTCCCCCGTAGGTTCCCGCCTCTCTCACCTCTTGTGCTCTGGGAAGGGCCTTGTGAGGTCTGAGCTCAGCACAGAGCCCCTGGGGTCAGGAAGGATGTGCTCAGGTGCCACTTCAATGGCCTTGGCAAGGCCCACATGTGAGCTGGCTGACTGGCATTACTCACCTTAGACTTGAATATTCAGAATTTAAATTTGATTCTCTGTCAACGAAATTCTTCATATATTCTTTCTTTATTTAAAAGCCTTTCCCCCTAAAGTCCTGGGTGTATGTGTATGTGCTCAGTCCTACGGTTCCTAAAATGACCTCCTTTCTCTCAAGATTCTTCCTGGTCTTCACAGAGCAAAGGTTCGTCCAGATCAGCGGCTCCCTTTATTGCTTCTTCTTTTTGCCTTTCATTTAATAGCCAATTCAAATTTGAAAATATTGCGAAATATTTAGGATGTGCATAGAGAGAGAATAATTCAATGGACTACTTTGTATACCAATGGTGGACACACAGCGGTCCGTTATCGGACACACATTTGAGACAGTGAGGGCACCCGGCCCTGGCTATGTGCTCACCTCCCTTCCAGCAGGTAAACAGGCCTCCTTTTCACCATGTTTTCCTTTACACTTACTGCACATGCGTGCATGGCTATGGAGTGGATGGCATTGCTCTTCATGTTTTATATTTATTACATATGAATCTAGTATACGTATTCTTTTCAACTTGCTCTCCTTTCTCCACATTACAGTTCTGAGGTTATGCGTGCTAACATGTATACTGTGGGTTCGTGCACGCTCACTGCTGAAAGGTACTCCCTGGGTGAACACAGCACGATCTATGTAGCTGTTGTTCTGCTGATGAACATATGAACATTTTAAATGATTCCAGATTTTTTGTAATTCAAAGAATGCTGCTACGAATACTCTCGGACGAGCCCTCTTCACATTTCAATGTGGTGCATTGTCTTTACAGATTTTGTCATCTTAGCCCATCCCCGGATTCCAGGGACAAGCCCAACTGGGTTGTGATGTATTTTTATTTCTGTAAATTACTGGATTGGTTTGAAACTTTAATACAGATCCCTGCAGGTTCAGGTGGCAGGTGGCTTTCCCAGAGGCGGGATCACCCTTGCAAGGCCTCTGTAATTTACGGGTGGGCAGCATACCCACCTCCCTCCCGACTGTCCCAGGCCCCCAGCCCACACACACCTCACATGGTGCTCCTCTCATGCTCAGGGACACCCCCAGCCCTGCCCCAGGCCCTGTGTCACAGAACACAGGGAGGTGGCAGTGGCCATGCAGAAGGCCCTCCCCTCCTGGCTGGCCATTGCCAGGGGATGACTTTCCTCCTGTCCCACGACTGAGTCTTGGCGATCTGCTGTGAGAGTCAAAACCCACCCAGTGTCCACGCTCCCCTCGCCACCCCCAGGGCGGCTGGAGGGGATGCCCCCTACACAGCCGGCTGTGCTTTGCAGGCAGAAGCTGTTAGCACTGGAGAACTCATTTTGGGAAAGAGACCTGGGTCCCATCTTACTGAGAGATGATGGGACACCTAGATAAGAAGCATGTTTCTTTATGAGGATGCAGGATTTGCAAGGGAAATAATTTGGTAGAGAGCTATTTTGAGATACTAGGAGAGAGAGAGAGAGAGAGAGGGGAGGGGAGGTTTTCCAGCTCTGCCTCTTTCACTGCCCCCCGCCCTTAAGCAGGTTCGAGGCTATTGTGCTTCTGTCCTGGGGGAAGCAGGTGGCAGGTCTACCACAAGAGCAACTCACTTCAGGCTTTTTTATTTTGTAGGAAGCCCTAAATAGTTGAGGAAAGGGAATTCAGAGCACCCTGAAGAAGAACAAATCACACAGACTTAAAAGAAATGCCCCCGCCACTTCTGCCATTCTGCAAAACTAGGCAGACTCCTCCGAGGAGAATAAACCTCAGAAAGCAAAGTGCCCCAGGGGGTTGTCTAGCCTCACAGGCCCCCAGGCACAGGGTTTCCCTGCCCCTGGGATGACATAAGAGCAGCACCAGCCAGCTGGATGCCCCCCCTGGCCAATGGGCACTTTGCTAAACCCCAGAGCAGGGCAGGAGTAGCCCTGGAATGAGCCGGTTACACATCCCCTCTGCCCAAGGGGAAGTTTGGTGTTAGAAAATGCATTGCAGAAGATGTGAAGTGGTGGATATTTTTGTACACTCAGTCTGTGGGCCCCAGGTCACACTTGCTACAGGCTGTTCCGTGGTGAATTCTGCCATTCCATGTGTCAGCCCAAAGCTGTAACTAAGGCTGTTACTGGCTCGTGCCTGCAAGCTGCAGACCGTCCCCTGGGAGAAGACTCAGCCTGGGCTCCTGTCTTACAAGCTCGTGCCCAGTGACTGGCACAGACCCGCCTAGGGATCCAGCTTAGGCTCCGTGCAGCCGGCTTCTCAGGCTGTGAAAAGCCAGCGAGGAGATCTCACTGGAGGCATCCAAGCTTCCTGTGAGCAGCCAGGAGCGCCGTGTTCCCACCATATCAAGTCTGAGAATCTCCACAATAACAAGTCTGGCAGCAATGGGGTCTGGCTGGGGATCCGTGGGTGAGTCTGAGCCCCCTTGTCCCTGGTTTCCCCATGACCATAATCATCATCCGATGGTGGCTGGGCATGTTTCCCATGGGCCTTGTATGGCAGGGGCATCTGACACTCCACAGGCTGCATGTAACTAGACACATGGAACATGCTGGTGGTTCTGTCTTATTAAAGAAAAATGGAAACATAGTCACCTCAGAGGAAAAATCAAACCATGGAGTCACACAGAAAAAGGAGTGAACCAGAGGTTCTCTGTGTCGTGCTTTGTGCTGGTTCCTCAGGTTCACAGTTAAATCGTCTTTGAAAACCATTTTTTTTGGTCCCTTTTTTGAACTAATTCTATCCAACCATCCAGCATAGATTCAGAACCATTAACCTGGAAAAGAGGGGACATGTGAAGGTAGCCTTGGTAACTGACGTCTGTGCCGCTCAAGTTCCTACCCTGGTGGGTCTGAGCTGAGGGCATCTGAATTGCTCTTGTTGCTCAGCTCTTGGTGTCTTTGCCTGGAGACATGGAGAGAGCTTTGGAAAGATGAGCACCATATCCCAGGGTTCGGAGGGTCACCTCTTCCCTGGCAGATGCCTCCAGAAATTGGGGTGGGGGGGTCCTAAGGAAACTCATGGCTTCAGAGCATGGCCTCCCCTGCTTTAGGTCCAACAGTTTGGAAATGTGGACATGTTAGACTCATTAACCAGGTAATAGCAGAGAGGGGCAAGGGCCCAGCGAGGCCCTTGGGTAGGTGGGAGGGAGCGCAGGCTTACTCAGGAGACAGTGGACACTGATCTATAAACTGGAGGCCAGGTGGGCAGGCATGAGCACCAGGCCTGGGAGTGGGCAGCCTTTGCAAATTAATACTCTATCCACACTAGGTAGATGGCTTTTATGAATATTACTAAATTTTGTGATGTACTTAAAAATAGTTTTAAAAAATACAAGTTGAATTGTTTCAGCCATGTTCCCCCCCTTGCACATTTATGAGTAAGTGAGTTACTGGCTGGTGTATTCATAGGTTTAAGCATATGGTATCTGGTTTAGTTTTGTCTCAGTGAATTATTTAGCTATTTAAGTAATATGTATTAATACACACACAGTTAGGAATGCATCTTATTCATGCCCCATTCCATGTCTATGATCACTGAATAGAATACACCTGACCCCAACATGGCAACGTTTGATTTTAATTGGATCCATCAGATTTGATTATGTATTTATTTCCATTGAAAAGGTCACTAGGAATAAAAATAAGTACAGAAAGCAGTTTGTTTGTTTCCCTGGCCTATAACTAAAAGACTTTTTAGTTAGGCAACAGCTTTTTGCTGAAAGTGGTTGTTTTTTTGTACATTTGGTCTCTGGGAACCTGCTCTGTAAAAGATATAAATATATACCATTCCCACCTGGACACTCCCAGGGTAGGTGGGGCAGCTGGGGCTGAGGCCACTGCCTTGAAGGGTCAGAAGAGGGACGGGACAGCCTGAATACTGGGCAATGGAGGGGGAAATGCCAGATAGGAGGGAGCTGTGTGGGGAACCCCAAATCTGCATAAAAATCCCCAGGCCCACACTAACTCTGACCCTATCCATCACTTTTGCTTCCATTTCCTTGAATGTCTGTGTTAGCAGTGTGAAGCAAGACTTTCCATAGCACGTATGGCATCTTCCCCACCACGTCTGGTGAACGAAAGGGTTGGGACTGTTCCCAGGTAGCAGGCAGGGGTGCCGACACCCACGTGGAGGGCAGACCTGGTTGCCCACAGCCCCAGCCCCACTCCTGGGCACCATCTCACTGTATCTGGCTTCTAAATGGCCAGGCCCCTGTGATAAACTGCAAAGTGAATCACATTTAGCCATAGGCAAGGATTAGTGTCCACTACGTAATCTGCCAGCTGCTATTGTGATCCTGTCCAAAGGGTAGGAACCTCTAGATAGGACGAGGAGGAGCAGTTAGTTGTCTCAGTCTGACTCTGGGCAGTAGGGGGTGTGCAGAAGCTGAAGAGGGAAGGGAAAGGTTGCTCACACCGTGTACCTTTCGGAGAGCTGTGCGTACTTGGTGACCTCCTCTATCTTGGGATCTCACAGGAGGGAGGATATGAGTGCTGGCGTTTCTTGCACTTCCCCCACGTGCCAGGATCTTTGTGCCTCTTCTGTCTGTGAAGCAGGCATTAGCTCCCTGCCCTTGTCATTCTGACCTCTCACCTGCCATTCTGTGTTGGGGAGAATTTCCTCGTCTTGCATCCCAGTGGCCTGATTCCCACAACAGAACATAAAGATGCCAGGGACTGGCTTCCTCAGCCTTCCTGAAGCCGAGTGGGATGGGACCCAGCCTCCCCCAGTCAGTCGCATCAGCCCAGGGTCCCAGGACTCAGCCAGAATGGCTGCAAGAGATGGAGCCACTGGGCGGCGGGGCAGGGGGCATGATCTGCATGGCTGGGCAGTGGCGTCCTCATGGTGAGGCTATAGGCATGGCTCCTGGCATGCCCAGCCACCTGGTCACTCACCAGGCACTTTTTTTTTCTTTTTTGCATTTCAGTGTATGTATACTATTTTTATTGTGGTAAAATACACATAATATAAAATTTATCATTTTGACCATTTGTAAGGGCACAGTGCAGTGTGTGAGCACTTCTCAGTGTTGTGCAGCTATCACCACTATCTAGTTCTAGAATCTTTCATCACCTCCAAAGGAAACCCCATACGCAGCAAGCACTTTCCAGTCCAGCCCCACCCGTCCCCACCACCCGGCAGCCACGAACCCGCATTCTGTCTGTGGATTCGCCTCTCCTGGATCCACCACGCGAACGGAATCACACATCTTGTACTCTTTGGTGTCTGGCTTCTTTCACTCGGCGTAATATTTTCAAGTTTCATCCATACTGCAGCCTGTTATCAGAACTTCATTCCTTTTTATGACTAATTATTCCACTGTCTGCAAATACTAGATTTTATCCATTCATCCACTGATGGGCATTTGGGTCGTTTCCACCTTTTGGCTATTGTGAATAGAGCGGTTGTGGTATTTGTGGACAGGTGTTTGCTGAAACACCTTTTCCCCATTCTTCGGGGGAGATACCTAGGAATCGTTGGTATCATGTGGTAAATCCATGTTTAATTTATTGAGGAACCACTACACGGTTTTGCCCAATGTCCCTTCCTGCTTGAGATGGGCAGAGTTAGTTTCTGTTGCTCGCAATCAAGAACCCTGACTAATACCTCATCCCATCTTGCTTTGAGGAACACTGAGGCGCGGGGAGCCTGAGTGGTGTGTCCCAGGCTCCTGGCTGGTAAGCACCTAATCCAGGCCACAGATTCTCCCGTGGTTTGGCAGCAAGACTGTGGACCATGAGAGTCCCTTTACCCTCTCCTTCCTACCTGACAGGGTGTGGTGCTTCCCAGGGGCTCCCAGAGGCCAAGGTCCTCGTGAATCAGTGTGCAGGGTCAGGGAGCTATCATAAAAATCTCACACAGCTTAACGGGTGCCCACCACGGTGCTGCTCAGGCTATCTAAAGTGTCAGGTTCCTTTGGTGGTAACAAGGGATTTCTCCTGTTGATCAGAGACGCTGGCTGGCAGGTATGTATATCTTTGATTAATTTTAAAAATGGGACGATGACTAAATTATTACCTAATAAATGCCGTTGTTTGGTAGATGAAAATCTCTTAAAATATGGGGTCTTCAGGGAGAAGAGCCACAAATGAGTTTCTTGGTGATAAAAACATCCGTGAAAGTGTTGGCCTGGCAGGAAATGGTCCTGGGCCTGGCCTGGAGCTCTGGGTCCGGCCTCAGTTCCGGCATGATGCTTGGATCTCATGCAAGTGACAGTACCTGTGAGCGCCTCAGGCTCCTCTCCACCGTGTAAGGGCCTCCTGTTGTGGTTCCCTGTGATTCTGACGCACCCATGAGGGAGCACCAGATGCCATTTCTTCTAGGTGTCTCCAGATGCTGAGCCAGGCCTTCTCCAGGATCTGACCAGAGACAAGAGATCCTGCCAGCAGTGAAAACTTGCAGACAAGGGACGTGCCTGTCTCTCCAACCTCCCCCCTGCTGTGTCCTTTGCCTCCACGCTAGGCGCCGCCGCCCTCCTGTCTTCTCAGTCTGTCCGGTCCCCCCTCCTTCCTCTCTCTCTCTGGCCCCCCCTGTGGCAGCCCTCCCTGCCCGTACAGCCGGGCCTCCCACCCACTCCAGTACGTCACTCACCATCCTCCTTTCACCTGGGCCCAGCCACAAGGAGCCACGTGGAGGCCCCAGACAGGCCTGGCTGTCCCTGCCTCCAAGCCTTGGGTCATCCACAATTGCTGTCTTGACATCTAGCTTAGCATTTTGTTACCAGGTGACACATCCTGTCCCTGGCAGCAAATGCAGTGAGCCCCCGTGACTCAGAATGTTGGGTTTCTGGGTGATTTTGAACCAGTCCCTCTGCCTGGCTGCATACTGAATATTCTCATTACTGGAAAGAATACTTGCCATCTACCTAACCAGGAGTTACAGACATAGGTAAACATTTGTTAAGAGCTTAAAAACACTGGGTGGAAAGACGCCCTAAGTAAACACGCCCTGCAGCTCCAGGAGGCAATCTTTCATGCTGTGAATGTCATTGTCCTTGGTTGATTAATCCGCCCATGGATGCCGGCCACCCTCTCTGACCAACGAACCCCCTGGCACAAGGGTCTAGAAGGGTGAGCCCAGCAGGCAGCCCTCAGGCACATGCAGTTGAGTGGCTCCAGGCCCCACACACCCAGCCAGATCTGGGCCTGGTGCGGCCTCTAAACATACTCTGCTGAGTTTGGACTCCATGTTTTCCGCTTAACGAGTCCCCTAGCCAGGGACACGTTGCCTTCCTCCTGTTCTTCACGGCACTCTGTTTTCAAGGCTCTGACTGGCAAGGAGGCAGAATACAGGAGAGACCCAGAAACAAGTCTGGGCCTGGAACCAGGGAAAGTGCTCCGGTCATGTGCCTGCAGTGTGCCAGGCAGCTGAATGACCTTGGGCCAGTCTGGGGCAGCCAGCTGGTTTCCCGTAAACTAGCATCCCCCTCACCACTTACTTTTCCTGGTAGAACTTTTTCCCTGCAATAGAGGCTGGAAATGCCAGATACTCCCTTTTCCTTGGCCCTTGAAGCTGGAGTGTGGGCCAATGAGACCTGAGGGGAGGCTGAGAAATGTTTTCCCTGGGATAAAAAGAAACTTGTAGAGAGAAACTAAGTCCCCTTGCCCTTTCCATCCTGCTTCAGAGGTTGTGTGGAGATGTGCTGCTTGATGCTTGCAGCTATGTTGCAACCATGAGGGGAAGACATCGCCCACGTGCTGCGGCTGGCAGAGCCTGGGCTGGCAGCGACGGCATCAGGCCACTGAGTCAGCTGTCTCTTCCAGGCTTCTCAGTCTGTGAGGTAAGAGTTTAAGCCAGTCTAGATTGGGTATTCTGACATAGTTGAAATCATTCAAATAACATAGCAAGGCATTTCCCTTCTCTGGGCCTCAGCAATTCATTGCTAAAGTGGGGCCACGGACAACTGATCTCTAAGGTTCCTTTGAGTGCAGACCTTCCAGGACACCGACAAGTGCCACCTTTTTCCAGAAACTTCCCAGACCTCACGATCCCTCCAGTTGGGATTGAGGCCCTCTCTGAACCCGCAACCAGATTTCCTTTCACGGTGTACCTACCAGCCCGGTGCTGACAGCTTCCCCATGCACTGAGTCCCCTAATCCTTCCAACATCTAGTGTCCCATCCTGCAGTGTGACTCAGTGAGATTAAGAGGTTTGCTCAGAGACCCCATGCTTGAGCTTGCAACTGCGTGACCCCAAAGCCCACGTTATTAACCACCTTGATGTACTGCCTGTGTTACCTTGAAAACATGCTTTAGGCAACCCAATTAATCAGTATTTTTCAAGCTCTGAGGCCCACATGCAGCAGAAACTGCAAGGGTTAACAGAGTATGATGACCCCAGTTGAGTCACCAGCCAATGCCACTTAGAGCCTGTTAGAGGGTCTGACGCAGAAAAGGCAGGTCACCAGGTGCCTAGGCCCAGGCTGGAACAGCACAGCACCAGGACCTCAGAGCCGGCGTGCCCGGCGCAGGACGCAGGGGGACCCGTGTGTTTAGCTTTCCCTCTTCTGGGACTCTGCTGGTGGTGGGGCTTTAAGGAGGTGGAGAAGCTCGGTGAGCTGGTTCTCCCTGTGCTATCAAGAGGCCGTGCAGCCTGGGCCTGGCCTGGGCAGGCGGATGATTAATGCACAGTGACAGGAGCATTAGCTGCAGCCCTCACCGGGGAGCAGTAATTTGCCAGGCGTTGCCTCCCTCATCAAAGGGGGTGCGCAGGTGAGCAGGCGGGATGTACCCCCTCTGGCGGGGCTGGGGCTTCAT
Source organism: Manis javanica (assembly GCF_040802235.1). Classification (NCBI taxonomy): domain Eukaryota; kingdom Metazoa; phylum Chordata; class Mammalia; order Pholidota; family Manidae; genus Manis; species Manis javanica. Next base: position 8,483,123 of record NC_133171.1, read on the forward strand.
TCTCACCATTTAGGTGGGACTTAATCCAGAGCTGCCTTCTCTAGGGGGGCTGGGCAGGCGCAGGCGATGGGAGGGAGGAAGAAAAGGGAGGATGAGGAGCAGGGGGGCAGGGCAGAGGGGAGGGAGGGGAGCAGGGCTGGGGCAGGAGAGGGGAGGGGAATAGAGTATGCACAGCAGCTGAGACTCACTCCCCCTCTGGTCATGAGTGTCCTGGGCAGTCCAGGCCCCTCTGCCTCCTGCACCCTGTTGGCCTCGGGCCTGAGGTCTCCGGCTGGTGGCACAAGAGGCTGACCCTCCTTGGTGGCATTGACTCGGTTGGGAGCTCGCTGGTTGGGAGACACCCTGAAATGCAGCTGTGGGTTGTGGGCCTCAAGTCCCACCTATTGGTCCCCAACTCACCTGCCTGCTCAGGGCTCCCAAGGGGCTGCTGGGACCCCGGCACATCAAGGCTGAGAGAAGCCGAGTGTCTCTTGGGAAAGGAAGGCTGGGAGGCCTCCCCCGCTGAGGACCCTGGGGCCTCCGCAGTCCCTGGGCACCGCACTCCTTCCCCCGGTCCCTGTGAGGCATCTACAAGATGACCCTCTTTTTAGAGCCTGAACGAGAAGGATGGGAGGCCCTGGGTGGGGCCTGTCTCAGGAAGCGCAGGCTGTCAGGCTGTCCTAATGAAGCCCACGTGCTGGACAGAGATCTTCTCATAGGTCTGCAGGCTGAAGGGCCAGATTCAAGGTGTCCATAGGGCCTGCTGCCTCGGGAACTGGCCGCAGAATCCTCCTCCCCTTCCTGGCTGCTGGAGGGGTCCCTTGGCTTGCCTCTCGTCATGCCAGCGTCTGCCTCTGTCATCACTTGGCAGACTCTCTGCGGTGTCTCCGTCTCCGTGGCCATCTTCTTATAGGGACACCAGGTACTCAGGATTAGGGCCCGCCCCACTCTGCATGAACCCAGTGACACCTCCAGTGGCCCTGTCTCCAGTAAGGGCACACTCTGAGGTTCTGGGGGTTCGGACTTGATGGCTCCCTTTTGGGGGACACAATCCAACTCATAATGGGCTGTTGAGGTTTCTTCCTCATTCCCTTTGCAGACTGGTTAGGCCTAAACACCGAACAGTTCCATCTGCTACGCTCCTAAAGGAATGCACTGTGCTGGTCCGGAGCCCCCCCAGATCTCATGTGCGTACTCAGCACCCAAGATCTTGTGCAGTGCAGATTCTGACTCTGCAGGCCTGGGCTGGCCTGAGCCTCTGCATTTCTAAAAAGCGCCCGGGGGATGCTTGGCACCACACAGTTACACAGTAAAAGGCTGGCACTTGAGCCCTCGGGAGGACTCAGCAGGCCGGCTCCTCCTCCTGGGGGGTGGAAGGTTGCAAGGGGAAGGTGCTAGAAGTGGGGGTTAGGATTCCCCATCTCAATACCCACCAGGAAAGATCACCCCGGGACAAAGGGGACAGCGGAGCTGCCGTCCCAATGAGGCCATCGCTGCTGCCTGCATCCACGTTAGCACCAAGTCAGGGACAGCCTATTTGTATTTTTCTTGGGAAATAATACTTTAGGAATGGGATTACTGGGTTGTATGGTAAATACATACATTTTATCACTAAATGTCAACATTATTAGCATTTTTCAATAACAGCTTTATTGTGATATAATTCACATACCACAGAATTCAGTGTCTCCAAGCATACAACTCGGTGGGCTGTAATACAGTCATGATACTATAGTGAGCAACTATTACCACTGTCTAATTCCAGAACATTTTACTGACATAGGCTTTTAAGAAAAATACTAGTTCACCAGCAGCAGTGTTGCATAAAAACTTCAAGTGCCTTAGCTCATTCTGCCCGAATCCCAGGATGAGTAGTCTCCTCATTTTCCAAGTGGGGAAACAGAGAGAAGGTTCAGAAACTCCAGGGTCACAGTTGTGGTAAGTGGTAGCGCCGCAATCCACATCTGATGCCTGAGGTGTCGGTAACCCTCACCAGGGTGCTCGGCACCCCACCCAAGGACTGTCCCACCCATGTGGACACAGAGGGAATGGGGGCTGCTGGGTGAGGCCAGGCCTGGGTCTCCGTGCCCCAGCCGACTGGAAGAGGGCTGGCGGCCTGAGAGCAGGGAGTCTGGCCCCTTAGTCAGGCCCACGCCCTCCCCTCCATGGGCGAGGTGCTCAGAGGAGGCAGAAAGCCGTGGGCAGTCGCCCTGGCTTCACCGTGTCATCACTGGGTGAACCCCACCGGGTGACAAGTGGGCAGAGGGCACACTTAGGAGCAGAGGAGCAGCGTGGCTTATGTCCACCTTGCTGCTCCAGCCCAGGAGGACTTTGGGGCTTTGGGAAGAAGGTGCATGGCTCAACCAGAGACCCCATCAGCAGCCCTCAGTCCTGTCCCTCTTTCTTCTGTCGGTGCTGTTGAGGCCACCCCGGCCAGGCCCCACATGCTGCCGTCTGGGCAGGATGAGCAGCACCTTGGCTCCAAGGACTACACTGAGGGGCAGCGCCTGGGGCGGCAGCTGCAGTGCCCCGTCTGTGCCCTTTGCAGGCCTGGGTGGGCACCCTGCTCCTCTAGCAGCTTCACCTGTCTCTTTCCACACACTGACACTCTCCTGGAGAGAGCTGTATACCCCAGGGGTGCAGCCAACTCAAGGGCAGTGCCACCCCCAGGGGCTGCGACCCCCTTCCCTGCTCCTCTCCTTGGGAGCCCTGCTCCCTTGGTGCTGAGCTGCTCTCTCCGCTCTGGGGCTGCAGCATCATTTGTTTATGAGATGCAGTACCAGTAAGTTTTCTCTTTTTATTGTGGCATTATTAACACACAGAGAAAGGCTCTGACATGAACGTGTACAGTCTGATGAGTTCTGACACACACATTTGTCCACATAACTTGCACACCTACCAAGACATGACATTCTGTCACCTGCAGAAACCCCTACCAGTCCCTCTCTTCCCAGGACCAGCAATCTCCCA